>NC_142027.1:43992212-44314503 GCF_982192425.1 Myodes glareolus | reverse complement strand
TAAAGATTTTAGGAGACGGGGGAAAATAATATAAATATTTGGCTGTAGTAACTCTATACTATTCTTTAAATCTTCAATGGCAATCTATTACTGTTCTTCAAAAATGTTTTTAATGAATTCATTACTGTTTTTATTTAATAATATGCCATATTAAATTTTGTCCAGTGAATATAGAAATGACTACATCATATTCTAACAGGTGTTTGTGAGTATCACTATTGAGTAATAATAAATCATGAGTGAAATTTGGGAGACAGATTGGCTACAAATGTTACAATAGGAGCAATGTGTAAGGAATATAAAAGCAAGAGAATAATCATTGGAATGAATGCTGCAGACATTTGAGTCATAGATATTTCTGCCTCTAGTTTGTGCTAGAAAATAATTTAGTTATAATTCTGTCTTTAAATTTGTAAAATATATAGGTGATAATCTAACTCTGTCTCATCTCTAAATTTTACAAGCTTTTTTTATAAATTTGGTAGAGATATAGAGAAATTAGGGATATTGCATTCTCTTCCTTCTAAATATATTTTGAAGAACTTATATTTCATCTGGTTCTATGAAAATTAAAAAGGTACACTGAGATCTGTCAAGAGGGAAAAGGTGAGTGAAGTAGAAAAACTAGGAGCCTGTCCTTGAGCAATTAAAGGCAGTGAAACTATATTTCCGTTTCGCAGATGGGGGAATTTGTGCTTGTTGGAGGGTGCACATGTGCAGGTGTTGATGAAGCAAGAGCACACAAAACCAAGCTGCTGTTTCTTTTCTAAGCAGGCTGAAGCCTTTTCGGGAAATCTAGCATTAACAGGATGGCACAGTCTGTTGTCCTTTGGTGTTAGTTAAACCTGGATTTGGATTACAGGCAGGCAGCTCAAAACAAGTCTACAGAAATCACATTCACATATTTGGACTTACGTTAAAACTTCTATTTTTATAGCTTCACTTGCATACAAGTTTGTCACAGAACAATTATGATACAGATTGGTCTTTTCATGGTACTGTTGGTAAGTTTGACTTGCCAAGGATTATTAGTATGTTTTCTATGATCAAAAGATGGGAAGGAAAAACAACTACAGAAAACGTTATAATCTTGACTATTTAGATTTAAGGGTTTTTTTTCCTTCCTGATTAGAATTTTAACTGATCTTTCAGGAAATGGAAAAAAGAAAAGTGGTGTACTAGAACTCAGGAGACTGGATTTTTGGTTTCAATTCTGCCTAAGTTTACGATAGCACATAAGATTTCAGACTCTACTCCTTCAAAATGAACTGGTACCTTGGGGAAGATACCCTTCATGCCAGTAAACAAAGAATAAAACCTTTCTTTCTCTCATAATTATGGTTTTCAGGTATTAAATTTGACTTGTTTTATAGATTCACTAATGCTTAATTTTGCTTTTTAAACCTTCATAGAAGCCAGAGAGAATTCCTATAACCGCTCCAGGAGCTCCAGCATCTCCAGTATCGACAAAGACTCCAAAGAAGCAGTTACAGCTTTATACTTCATGGAATCCTTTGCACGGAAGAACGACTCCACCGTTTCGCCTTGTCTGTTTGTTGGAACTAGTCTGGGAATGGTATTACTCATCTCTCTGAACCTACCATCATCAGACGAACAAAGGTTTACAGAGCCAGTGATGGTATTGCCAAGTGGTAAGAGTTTTGACTCACTCATTCCCTTGCTGATACTTATTCAACTTTAGATATCAAGAATCGATAATATGCACTGATTCTGGGTGAAGGTGAGGAGTATAAGCTTCATATGTAATACGGACTATCGAGAACTTCATATACTCTTCCAATATTTGCCACACTGTCGTTTACCAGTTCTCAGGGTCAGAGTACAGTTGAGTTGTTTCTATGAATGGAATCCAGAAAGGCCAATCTAAACTCTGCTTTCAGAAATAAGCTCCTTAAAAGTGCTGAGATAAACGTTACTGCACAAGTTCAATTTATTTTTAATAACTTGGCATTTTTCCAAAGTTCTTTGTCAGGCCAGAACCTACAAGTATTTTTACATCATTCTTGAAATCAGAATAATTAAAGTAGAAAAAATCTGACCTAAGGTGAATATTTAAAGTCTTCTTTGTCTTTTCATGATAGATTCTCAAGAATTCAACTTAGGAACATGTTCTACTCTCCCTGAATTATCACTTTTATTTCTTTTTTTTTAAAGTCTATGTGATTTCCCTTGACATTCCTTTGAATATTTTTAATAGATTCTAATCATTAGTTTTATTCCCTCTTTCCTAAATATAATAAATATTTTAGGTATATTATTAAAATTTTTTATGAATATATAGGATAAGAGATTTTTTTAAATAGTCCATATAGCATGGCAGGTTAGAGAGAGCTGGGTTTTTGTATTAACTTGTGATACGTAGATATGTGTAGATGGCAGGCAGAATAGTCAGCTCTATGAGTGTAACAAATTTAGAAACCCCTTGTCTCTAAACTACTAAAAACAAACACTTTGTTTTGAACCAATATGGCATAGAGAAAAATACTTTTAAAGCATTCCTAATTGTAAGGAAATATGAATTCTTTTTTATTCTGCTGAAGTTAGAGTCAGATCAGCGAGGTCAGAATGAATCACCAATTCAAATCTATTCTTTAACTGAATGATGATATATATTGGATGTCCTATAGGTGCCAGGCATTCTGCAAGGTTCCCTGCAGGCTCTACAACAGGCAGGGAAAATACAAACAGGATGCAGTAATAATGAAACATGGCCTGGTTTTATTGTAACTGGTTCTGGACCAGGACTTCTGGAGTTTGGCCCTTGCTATTTTATTTTAGCATTATTTTATTTACATTTATTCATTATTTTACTGTAACACAGCATAATTTGGGGAGAAAAAGTATTCAGATAACAATTCAGTCCCAAGTGCTTAACAAATACAGCCTACTAATACAAGCTATTAATGGTAAGAGAAATGAAGGAAGAGATATATGGGTGCTGTATATGATCTGATCTATTTTCTGTAAGCATAATACTGCTCTTTAAAATTTATTAATTAAAAAGAAGAAGACTATGGTCCTAGGTTCATGTTTGTTTCATAATTAGCCATTAAAATAAAAAAAGAATAACTGGAAGCCAGCTTTCTAGCAGTAAATGGAGAAAAGGGTGTGGAATTTCCTAAGGAAGAAAGATGACAAAAATATCAGACTGAGATTGGAGACAGGCCCTTGACGGACTCTGCGATTGTTGTTGTTCTGTGATTGATGACTGTTCCTCATCTATTTCCATAGTCATTCTCTGTTCTACACCCCATTCAGTTCTAAACACCCTTCATGGTATAATTACCATAATACAGTACTGCACAGCACATCTCTATAACTTACCTTACATAATTTAAATGCTATATTAATTTATTAGCAAGTCCTCGTTACCTTTTTTATCATTCATAGATACCATCAGCTTATTCTTAGCACATATGAGTTTAACTGTTTTGAATGCCTCATATTAGTAAAATCACTCAGAATTTACCTATTTGTGGCTGGCTTATTTCACTAAATGTAATACCATCAATGCCTTTTAATATTAGAGAGCTGCTGTCTTTTAAGAATAAACAATATTGCAATTGCATATATGTAGCACAAATAATAAAAACCCAGAAACATAAATTGGGGATCAACCTAAAACACATAAATGCAAAATAGTCAAGCCGCTAGAGAAGTCTTCATCCCTACCAGAACTGGGCAACCACCGGTAAGCGGACTAAGCCTCCTTCTCCTCCCATTTTATATTCCCTCTAGTGCTAGGGTTAAAGGTGTGTGACTTCCTAGGACTTGGATGAAAGGTGTGAGCCACCACCACCTATATTTGTTTCTGCATTGACCTTGTGTAGCCCAGGGTGGCCTTGAACTCCCAGAGATTCATCGAACTCTGTCTCCCAAATCCTGGGTCTAAAAGTGTATGTCTCCATTGCCTGACCTCTAGCGGCTTTAGCTTTGTCTTTGATCTTCAGGCAAGATTTGTATATCAAAATACAAATGATATACCACTACACATCTATATATCACCTTTTGTAATCCATTCATCTGCTGAAGACTTAGTTGTTTCCACATCTCCACTGTTGTGAGTAGCACTGCATAGGAGTACGTGTATCTTCATGGTCCTGGGTTATAACCCCAGAGCTATATTGCTTGATTATATATTAGTTCCATTTTTAGTTTTTTTTAATCTTTATACCTGTCCATGTCTATTTACTGCTCTAAATGGCAATGGAAACTTGGATTGCGGTGCTATTTCATTTCTATTTTAATAAATAAAGTTTGCCTGAAAATCAGAGAGTAGAATACCCCCACTGGTCAGCCTTACAGACCAAGCAGTGGTGACACACACCTTTAATCCCAGTAGCCACACTAGTTGTCATAGGAACTGGGTGGTAGTGATGCATGCCTTTAATCCCACACCTACAGAGGAACATAAGATGGGAGGAGACAGCTATCAAAAATAGTCTTATTATGAGATTCCTGGAGGCAGGATCACTATTTCAGACTGAAGTAGAGGTAATAGCCAGTGACTGGCTGTTTTGCTTCTCTGACATTCAGGTTGAACCCCAATATCTGTTTCTGAATTTTTATTAATTCTGCTAAATTTGGCATCCAACATGGGACAGTAGAACATGAGATTCTTAATCTCAGCGTTGTGGGTTTAAGCCCCATGTTGCCAAAAGTAGCAAAAATAATGAAAACCCAGAGACAGATCTTGGGGTTCAACCTGAAGATCAGAAAAGCAGAACAACCAAGTCACTAGAGAGCTCTTACTTCTAAGATAGGAGAATGAAGCCTAAAAATGAGTCAGACTCAAGTCTCATGCAATAGTTAACTTTCTTCAGAGTATCAGACACTTTATACCCTGAGGGTTAAGAACGGTCCCCTGCATAAAGTTCTCAGGAGTTCAAGCTGTATATACTCACAAGGACAAATTGAATGTGGCAAAAACATGTTTTTCCATAGAGGCCTACAAATAATTAACAGTAGCCAGATGGAATAAATAATCAGAAGTAAACTCATTCATATGTGCTATGCTCAGGAGAGGCAAATAAAGCACATACTGCGAACAAATTCCAAGTTTTTGTAGAAACTGAGTTCACACGACTCTTGTCTTGTTTCCCTGGCATTTTCTCACAAGCACTCAGAATTCTCCTCACAATACTCCTTTCTTGGACTGTGCTCTGACACGTGTCCCTTGCACTATTAAGCATGTGTGGATATACCAACAGTGTATGTTTTAGTTTCTCTACATAATGTCATTATTGTTATCTTTTGATGATTTTAAAATGGTTATCCTAACAGATATGAGGTTGTACCTCACCTTGGTTGTGTTATCCTGGTATTCCAACAAACAAGACAACCTAAAGGAAATACAACACTGGAAATATAAGTGCACCAAATCTTGAGTCAATAGAAAGTATGAACAGATCCAGAACTAGTAAGGGGTTGGATCACTAACTAAAAGGGATACTATTAAAAATAAAATCCCACTTTCCTTTTTTTAAGGGATGTTTTAACATAGATAGATACCCTTGCTAGTCTTAGCAACAAATTCTTATCCGTAATATGGAAGTTTGAAGTACGTTCAATCATTGAATTGGAGAACTGGGAAGCACATGCATACTTTGTCTCTTTCCATACTTCACTTTTGTTTGTATCAGAATCATTTGAAGGTATTGCTGTGATAGTGATCGAAGGACTCCACACCAGACTCTCTGGTTCAGTAGGTCTAAGATAGTCTGAGGATTTACACTTTGAGCAAGTCCTTATGTGATGCTAATCTAACAAATTGACTATTGCAGGTCCTGATTGTGTATTAATATATTTCAGTTTCTTTATTAACAATTAATAAAATGAAGCCCAGAGAGGATAAATAGCATGCTTCAAACAAGCTAGAGAGAGGAATAGATTTGAAGCTGAGTTTCTTAAACCCCTGCTCACTACACTTTGTAACTGATCACATTGTATTTTTTCTCAGTTCTAATATTGTTGTGTTGAATTGCTGTATTAGAAACTACAACCTGTAGCTGACCTCCCAGTCCTGAGTCAGTAAACTGACCTGGCTAAATCCTGTTTTAAAAATCCACAGAACCTTAGAAATCATCCCTAAGGAAATTAATCAGAGATGCAAAGATTAGGCAACCTAACCTAAAATAATGTTAAATGAGATTGCATGGAATCAAAGACCTTAACATAGAACCTGGAACTTTGAAACTACTTTTAAAAAGACATAGGAGAAGAAATCGCTTCAAGATTTAATTACGGGCAATGATTCTCCAAGTAGAACCCAAACGATCAATAAAAATGGGGAAAATTGACAAATTGGATTGTATCAAGTTAAAAGGGTTCTTCACAGCAAAATAGAGAGTAGAAACAATGAATGGGAGAAAACTTTTGCTAGCTGTTCAACAAGGAGCTAATAACCAAAGTACATAAAGAACTAAAAATAATACCAAAAGTAAATAATTCAGTCAATAAATGGACAAACAAATAGAATACTTTTCTCTTTTGATATATTATTAGCATATGTTAATTATACAAAGTAACGTAATTACATATAGATAGTTATTTGCCATACCATGGGAAAAACAGGTGAATAATCCTTTTTCTGAATCAAGATACATAAACTTGACTAAGAGTTGAAAGCAGTTATTTTAAAAAGATAAAACTTTTAAATTATTTTATTAGAGGCCAAAAGTGATAAAGTTTTGAATTCCACAAGCCCTGATTCTATCTCTAGTTATTTTTAAAAAAATAACTAGTAGTTATTTGTAGTAGGAAGGCTGTTAGTTCGTTCCCGGCTGCTCACTCCTGAAATAATCACACAGAAACTCTATTATTTAAATTGCTTGGCCAATCACTTAAGTGTGTTGCTAGATAGCTTTTATATTTTTGGTTAACCCATTTCTATTAATCTGTGCATCACCATGAGGTCGTCGCCTACTGGCAAAGTTTCAGCTGGCGGATCCAGTGCAGGCATCTGTTCCTGGCATCAGCTACATGGCTTCTTGCTGACTCTGCCTTCTTTCTCCCAGCATTCAGTTTAGTTTTCCCACCTAGCTCTATTCTGCCCTGTTTATAGGCCCAAAGCAGCTTCTTTATTAACCGTTGGTATTCACAGCAGAACTTCTTTGTCACGCCCTTAAAAGTGATGTTGCTCCAGGCGTAGTGGCACGTGTCTTTAATCTCAGCACTCAAAGGCAGAGGCAGGTTGATCTTAAGTTTGAGGCCAGTCTGGTCTACAGAGTGAGTTCAAGAACAACCAAGGCTACACAGAGGAATCCTGTCTGAAATCAATCAATCAATCAAAATAAATAAAGTTGAAATCATTTTTTGATCTTTTAGCTGAGATCAAAGATCAAGTACAAAACTGGTGGCATGCCATAACTCTGCATGCTGAGATCACATAATATTTATTGAGGGCTTAATTTCAGAAAAATTAAGAAGCATTTTCTAGCAAACAAGCATCAAAAAGGAAATTGGAAACAGATAGTACACTTTTTTAATAGTTTAACTCACTTAAAAAAATAAAGTTATAGACATACTAAAACTTTGTCTTTTAAACTTTCATGGGTTTTAATGGAACTATATAGCATAATGAAAAAAATCCTGTGTATATGTTTTCAGGGGTGACCACTCTGAATTGAACAACCCAGTAAGGGAGAGGAGAATTCTTCTTCTCCCAGCATAGCTGCCTGTGGTGCTTGATTAGAATTGGGAAAAGGGGAGGGGTTCGCTGTAAGTGCTAGAGGAAGAAAAGGGAGGGGGAAAGTGACATAATTATATTTCAATTAAAAACATGTTAAACAAAGGATAATAAAAGACATTTTGAATTAAAAAAAGAATATTGGGTTTTGAAAGAGGAAACCTGAGTCTAATTCAGGCTTAATAGTAACTGTGACCAAGGCTGCAGTCCAAGCTGTATGGCCTGTCCCTAGTGTGGTCATCCTTCCAGACCTGTTTTCTCGGTAATATAGTGAACAAGTTTGGCAAACAATAGCTTAGTTTAAACTAAATTTAGACCTAAATATTTTAGCGCAAGTTGTTACAGCAGATTAACTCACAAACATGCTGTTTTTGTATATTACAAATTACAAGCCTATTCCTGTAAACTGTCGTGGAGTGAAATGTTTACTGCCCATCAGTGAATAAGAGACAGCTGCTTTACAAGGGCTCTCACATGGGAGTGATATGATTTGTTTTATAGGTACACTCCTCTCACTGAAAGGAGCTGTGCTAACATTTTCCTGCATGGACAGAACTGGCAGCTTAATGCAGCCTCCATATGAAGTATGGAGGGATCCGAACAACGCAGACGAAAATGAGAAAACGTGGAAGCGGAAATTGGTTATGAACTACTCCAGTGCAACCCAAGAAACAGGCGACCATCAGTATGCAATAATCTGCTCAGAGAAACAAGCCAAAGTCTTCTCACTGCCATCTCAGACCTGCCTTTATGTTCACAACATCACAGAGGCCTCTTTCATACTGCAAGCAGAGGTGGTGGTCATGTGTAACAGTGCCTGCTTGGCCTGCTTTTGTGCAAACGGGCATATCATGATAATGAGGTACTTGACATATTTATTGTTAGCTGATAGTTATAACAATACTAGCAAGGAGTAATGATGATAAGTATATTCATACTGTTGAAGAGAAGTAACCTGATAGATGTTCATTGTGTTTGTGAATGTTCTGTTGTTCAACAATGTGAAAAGAGGTTTGTGGCTTGGGTGTAGAGAGAGCTGATTCTGGTTTTGGTTTTGTTTCCTAAAAAATACCAATAATATAATAATATATACATATATAAATTTTGACATAATGTATATAAATATATATTATATAGTTAACATCAAAGAATCCAAGGAAGGAATGATTCCCAACCATTCATGCGTCAATTTAACAAGCAGGTACTGGGAAAATGTTAGGCACTGGATTCAGAAGCTATATGGAAGTAAAATTATCTGTTGCTTTCACTATTATATAAGAAATTTACACAGAGAATTTCACTTGATTCTCAAAGCTTTTTAAGGACATTTACAAGTATTATTTTCATCTTTCGTTTTACATATTAGAAATTAAAGTAAAATAATTTGTTTGAAGACATAAAGTATAGGAAAAAGTGAAGTCAACAGTCACCGGTAAACTAAAAGCCATGAGACACATTAAATAAGATATAAAAAGTATTACCTAATGAGTTTATGGATTCAACAATGCTGAGGTTGGTCATCAGAAGAATAAGCTACAAGAAAATGAAATTTATTCAATATACTATAGAAGTGACTGTCATTCTTGTCAATATCTCACCTTGTTGCAAATCATTTAAAAGGAGATAAAATTAGCAACATATGAAAATATACAAATAATTAGAAAACAGAAAATGGATTTGCCAGTAGAGGATATATAAGTTGAATTTTCTTTTGACAAACTAAGTCCCCAAAGTTTAAAAGCATTGAATCACTAAATGTATAATAGAAAAAAGTAACTTGGAGAGGTGGGTTGACATACATGTTTGAGGACCATGAGTGATGAACTAAATTTGTAAGAAAGGGGACTTGAAAACAGGTAGTTGGCCTCCTCTGGGCGTGACTAGAGACACTTAAGGACTCTCGTGCTGCAACGAAAGTTATCTACAAAGCAAGGAGGGGCAGGGCTGAAGGAGAAACTTGCTGCATGCAACGCTGATTTCTTATATGAGGTAAAGATCACTAACTCCCAGGATTTAGGGGAATTTGTATTACAGTAATGCTATTAGCAGGTAAAGAAGTGAGAGGAAGTTGAAAACACTGAGAATAAGGAGTTTGAGAATGGATTAAAAATAAGTTTGCTGATATGATCTCCAGTCGAAACTTCTGAAGCAAAGGAGAGAGGTAAAAGTTGTTTGCAGATGGAAGTAATTTAATACCGTGGTGATCGTTCATCTAGCCTGTTTCCTTTCAGTGACCTTATGTTTACTATAAGAAAACACCAACAAGGTGTCTGATTTCTTCATGGAAAAAATGGCAACTATTTGAAACAAAAGGATTTTGTCCAACAGAATCATAAATCTTTCACTGTTTCTGTAATTTAACAAAAGAGGCACATTTGTTCTGTTGAGTAGTGTTTGCTGCTGGTACAAGGCCAGTTTGACGTTCTCATAAAAAATGCATTATTGGTGGTGGGGGAGACAGCAACAGAATAAAGTCACTGTTCTATCTAAAAAAAAATAAATAAGTTTGACTTTTAAGGTGCTACCAAGTCATCCAGCAGATGCTTAACAGCAATTTAAGGTCTGGTCTCTTGGGAAAATGCAGGCTTGAGCATCATCTAAGAAAACTGATAGCAAACAAAGCCATTAGGAGATCCTACATAAAGAAATGAAAAGCAGACTGTGCCAGGGATAGAAGCTTGGGACCAGTCTCTACATTTATGTACCGGAGGAAAGAAACTCCAAAGAAGGAGGTTATGAAGGCATCAGAGAAATAAGAAAAGGCCCTGAACAGCACAACCTTCTATAATAAAAAGGAGGTGGTCGAGAGGTAGCACATACAGCAGAAAAGTCAAAGAATTAGCACACCAGGAACGGAACTGAAAACTGGTCATGTTGAAGCATGCCTAGAATTCCAGCAGTGAAGGAAGGAGTTTCCAAAATTCAAGGTAATTCTCTGCTACATAGTAAATTGGAGGCCAGACTGGGTGTGTAAAACCATTCAGAAAGCAAGTGTTAGAAGCATGGCGATGCTGGGAGCTAGCTTTCAGGGGCAAGAATAGAGAGTAGTGCAGTACGAAGTTGGAAAATGATGACAAATCAGTCTGATTTTGTACAGACTGCAAGCCAAGATTTAAATGATTTAAAAAGCCAGAGAATATGGTTGATGGGAATTATATGAAATCAAGTGTTTGAAAAGAGCATGTCTTGTGCCACAGCCACACCCATCATTTATATGTTGGCAATGGCTACTTTTGCACTACAAAGAGAACTGAACAACTGTGAAGGAACTGCTGCAGGCCCAAGCCTAAGACCTTTACAGTCTGATCCCATAGCCCACCATAGCTTACTCTTTCAGAAAATGTTGTGTAAATAGAAAGAAGAGAAGTAGAAAAGTTGCTCAAGAGTAAGACCAGATTTTCATGGTATTTTGTTTCATTATTTCTAACATGAAGAGTTCTATAATTAGTGAGGGAGAAACTTTTGGGGAAAAGGCAATCATGGCTTCCTTATTCTCATAGATTTCTGATTCTTTCTCAAACTATTTTCAGAGATTTCCAATGAAGACCACTCCATCCTTTTTGTAAATAATTTAACCCATAGACTTGCTTCAGTTATGGGGGATGTGTAGTGTGTGTGTGTGTGTGTGTGTGTGTGTGTGTGTGTGTGTGTGTGTGTGTGATCAATTACAAGGAATGTGTATTTATAGGTGTGTGTGATGTCCTCTCAGCTTGTTACTCAAGATTTATATTAAGCCACTATATATCGTTCATATTTTAGATAGTCTTGACTACTAAGTCTTTGAAATCCAACGTGCAGGTCGCACTTTCAGCAGACCTCAGTGACTATCCAAGGATCGTCTACTTGCTCAATCAAAACTAGTCATGTGACTAGGTGGATAAAATACCAGGCAGCATGGTGCTAGAACATCAATAAATGCTTATTCCAATAAGATGGATTTCAGTATCCATATTATATAGTAAAATTTTGGGTCTCAGAATATAGTTACAAAATATTTTTTAAAAGAAAAATGGTACCTTCTGGGATGCTATCTGTATTCTAGGATAAATTAAACCCACTGTACTTGAAGAATTAGCATAGTTCCCAAGTCTGAGGATTAAACCAGAGAAGTTCTCTCTGCCTTTGACTTCAAGGAATGATGGGAAAACTGTAGAGTTGCTTTTCAATAGTGATTTATAAATTAGCTTTTACCACATTATCCAAAAGGACATTTCTAGGGCTATCTTATCAAAATTATAGCTGCAGGATTAGGTTAGGAAGTAACTACAGATGTAGTCTTTCCTATGTATAGACGCTAATCTGTTACTTATTACAGTTCATTCCCTTAAGCTTTGGCCATGTTTATTTACTAGTCGTGTTCAATACAGATGCCCTAAGAGACAGGAAGGTTTCACTTTCTATGAAGAGGGACTAAGGGATGGAGCTCTATGTCCAGGCACACTGGACTGACCCCACACATGTCTGTTTGTACATAAGATCAAATACTAAGAAGTTGTGTTTAGAGAGACCATAGGCCTCTACGTAGGGACACTGGCAAAACATTTGTATTGGCTAAGATAGAACTGTGCTCAAATTTGTATGTGTACATGTGATTATATATAAAAGTCTACTTATTACTAATCTTTAAAGATGCTATAAAGAAAAAGCATAAAATGATGAGTTTGTTATTAAATAAATAATTATTAAATATTATTTTTATTAAAGTAAATACATCAAAGAAAATACGAGATGTAGATTTACTAACTGTTTTTCTATTCAGCTTACCTAGCCTTCGCCCAATGTTGGATGTAAATTATTTGCCACTGACAGACATGAGGATAGCACGGACATTTTGTTTTACTAATGAAGGCCAAGCATTATACCTTGTCTCTCCTACTGAAATTCAACGGTTAACATATAGCCAAGAAATGTGTGATAATATTCAGGTAGGTAAAGTTCCTTAGTAAATATAAATAAATGTGGGATTTGGGGAGAGGAACTAAGAGGAGAGAGGTATGGGGAAATTGTGGTCAGGATATAAAGTAAATCAATAAATTTATTTTTAGAAAATAAAAAATAATTAAAACAATAAAAATTAAAATATTAAATAGATAAATAGATGTGAGTGTTAAGTGAGGGAAATAATGAAATAGACATCTATAAAGTGTCATAGGGCCAGACAATAAATACACCTTTCCTAGAAGATGTTTTGAATATATATTCTTCAATGTGATTCAACTTCTAGTATGGTTCTGAGTACACTCAGAAGTAATAAGAGAATCATGATTATGATGAATGATAATTATGATCATTTACAGTAGTAGGTGAACTGAAATGTATTTATTTTATTCTAGGGAGCTTTGTTTTAATCACAGTTTTATAAGTTTCTTGTACATACAGTTGGCTTTCATAACGACAGGTTTATGCAAGTGTATTGTGTACTCTGATTAGATTCATTCTTGCATATATTTCCTCCCACCCACCCTTCCTATTATTCTGTTTCTCCGAGAGTCTAGGTTTTACATACATGGAGTGTGTATTGTGTGCGTGTGCAATTTTATATATTTGTGTAAGATATAGGACCCACAAATGGAAAAGAACATGTATTATTTGTTGTTCTTAATCTGATTTATTCCACTTAACATAATAATCGCCAGTTGCATCAATTTTCCTGAAAACAGAATTTCATTCTTTTTTAATTTTTTAAGGTTTATTTATTGTTATTTCATTTGTGTAGATATTTTGCCTGTATCTTTGTTTTACATCATGTATGTGCCTGGTGCCTATGGAGGCCAGGAAACCATGTCATATCATCTGAACCCCCTGTTATACACAGCTCTGAGGAACTAGGAGTCAAACCAGGGTTCTCTTAAAGAGCAGCCAGTGTTCTTAACTGCTGACCCATTTCCCAATCCCAATTATTTTATTCTTTATGACTGAATAAAATTCAACTTGTGATCATACCACATTTTTCTCTATTCATTCTTCTGTTAATGGACACCTACACTTATTATTTAACTTGCCTGTTACAAATACTATTGCAAAAAAAATTACAAAGTTGTGCTAGTATCACTGTGGTATGTTAAAGTTCTTTGGATCATACTATAACTGCATCCTATGTTCTTTTTTTTTTTTTTGAGGAATCTCCATGAGCATACTGATTTCCATAGCAGACAAATTTGTATTCTCACATATGGCAGTATATAAGTTCCCTTTTTATTTCATCCTTGCAAGAGTTGGTTATTTATTTTCCTGATGGTTGCCAGTCTCACTAGAGTGACATGGCATCTTGATATAGTTTTAATTTGCATTACCTAATGACTAGGCATATTGATTATTTTTCCATATGATTACTGGGCATTTGTCCCATCATTTGATTACTGTGTTTATTTTGTTAGCTCATTTGATAACTGAATTGTTTGATTTTCTGGTATTTTTGGTTTGTTTGGGTTTTAGTTACTTATACATTCTACATATTAATCTTTTGTCTGCTATAAATTAGCAAATATGTTTCCCATTCTATAGTCTACTTACTCATTTTTTCTTTGTTGTAAAGTACACTAATTTAATAAACCTCATTTGCAAATTCTTGATTTTGCTTCTTTAATTATTTCCATTCTTTTCAGAAAGTCCTTACATATGCCCATAATTTGAAATATTTTCTCAAAAGAATTTCAAAGTTCTAGGTCTCACATTTAGATTTAATCAATTTTAATTGATTTTAATCAGGGTGAGAGACATGGATCTATTTTCATTTCTATCAGAAGCTATCCAGTATTCCCAGCACCATTTATTAAAGAAATTGTCTCTTCCCCAAAATGTTTTTGCACTCTTTGTAAAAAGTCACATCAGTGTAGCTGAATGGATTTGTTTCTGGCCCTCTGTTCTGCTATATTGATCTACATGTCTGTTCTCATGCTAGTGTGGATTTCAGTGTCCCAGACCCTGATGCAGCCATACCCGTGTTGTATTTACAGTCCCAGCTGTCTAGTCTCATCTTATTAGGGAAGCGCTGCCTGTCTACCAGCGCTCACAGTCTTAGCGTGAGTATCTCCAGTGAGTTTCAGTTCATGTCAGTGACCACATGATGCCCACATGGTTCTGTGGTTCTCTGGGTCTTGTCTTAATCAGTGGACTTGGTGTTTGGAGATAAGAGTTGTGCTGAATCTTCAGCAGAGTGGTTGAGTGCAGGCTCCCTTCTTGCCCCAGAGACTTAGGAGTGACATAGGACAGTGGCATTAGGTGATTTCCTAGGGTCTGTTCCATGCAGCTCATGCCTGGACTGTCTAAAATTTTGTTTTTCTCCTTTACTCGTGAACTCTGAGGAGATAATGTCAGAACTGTGTACCAAGCAACAACCACATAGAAAAGACATGGAAAGGGGTATCTTCATGATGTTCATATCACAGTGTTATTTTTCAATCTATTAATTTCATCTTAGTTGCTCTAATACTCTTTTCTTAATTGGTACAGGACATGTTAGGCGATTTGTTTACTCCCATAGAGACACCGGAAGCTCAAAATAGAGGCTTTCTCAAGGGACTGTTTGGTGGAAGTGGACAGACATTTGACAGAGAGGAGCTCTGTGAGTAAATTTCTTATTATAAAAACCCATCACAAACTAGAAAACCTGTGTGTGTGTGTGTGTATTACAAATTCTAGACCAAGGTGGTTTTGTTTCTATATTAAAGTTTGAATATTATTTTTTTGTATTTTGAAATTATTATGTTTAGTAAACATGGATGAAATTAGTTACTATATTATGAAATAATTAATCACAAATTATATATATATGTATTTCAATGTGCATTATGTATTATCTATGCAATATATAATATACAATTATATTTGTATTATTTCAATATATATTTCAAATAAATAATGAGCAAGCTACAAAGCATCCCAGTTGTAGACAGGCCCTAGTTTCACGAGCAGTTGGCAGTATTTGTCTTTTTTAATTCTGAAAAATCATTTTAGTCTACTTTCCTATTACCACTGCTAGAAAATGGATTCTTCTTCATTCACATGCCAAGTGTATCTATGCCATAGGAAAAAAACTAGTTTGCAAATCTCCCAGTGAAACTCTTATGAACAGTAATCAAAAAGCAATAGGAGACACAAAAAAAAAATTTTCAGAGGACAGACAAGAATAAAATTTCAGACAGTGCCACCTCCATTTAGTTTTGCATATCAAAACTCCCTTTGTCTTGAATTTATAACTGTGCAAAAAGACATAGGTACCACCCTATAGTTTAAATTATTTTAGTCAATAAAGGGGATAGTGTAGTACATGTGGCAACATAGGACTCCACAAATATCATGCGAGAGGCCAGAGTAGAGAAGGGGCCACATATTATGATTCCATTCATATAAGTTGTCCAGAATAGGCAAACTCACGGGTACTAAACGTTAATCAGTAGGTGCCTGAAGCTAGGGAAAAGAGATAATGGGGAGTGATTGCTCATGAGTTTGGGGGTCTTTTACATTATGAAACTGTTCTACAATCAGATAGTAGTTAGAGTTATACAACTTTATGAGACACTAAAAACTAGTGACTTACTTCCATGCTTTGCTAAGAGTTGCTTTTATGGAATGTGAACTAAATATCAATGAGGCTTTTATTTTCTGAAGTCTAGGTTCTTTTCCAATGTGACATCCTGAAAACATTCACTAAATTTCTGACTTAGTGAGTGCCAGACTGAATAAAAGACACCGTCTTAAAAAACAAGATGTGACCAGCAAGACGGCTCAACACTTGCCACCAAACCTAATGATTTGAGTTTGTGGCATGAACTAAGCCCACTTCCATAATGCGCCCACACATACACACATGTGTGTACACCTGCGTGTGTCATAATCTTTCAATCAATTTTTTAGAAAAAAAAATGAAGGTGGATAGCACCTGAGGTTAACCTCCTACTTCCACATACGGGATTACACATGTGCATATACACACAAACACATGAACACATACATACATTGAAAGTTCAGTCTCATATACACACCACATATGCACAGACATATGATAACAATATCTCCCAGTTTCTCCCTTCGGCATTTTTCTTAAGTGTTCATATCTTTAACACATACACATATATGTGACAAGACAACCTTTGAGTGAAAATTATGATAATAATAGAAATTTATAAAAGTACTTTTTTGCCTTGGAGGCCATTTGAATATGTATTACTGACATATTTTAATTTTCTATGGCTTAAATTCTCAGTTGGGGAAGCTACAGCCGGGAAAGCATCCCGCAGCCTTGCACAGCACATTCCCGGACCAGGTAGTATAGAAGGGATGAAAGGCGCGGCCGGAGGGGTGATGGGAGAGCTGACCCGAGCCCGGATTGCACTTGATGAGCGAGGCCAGAGGCTGGGTGAGCTGGAAGAGAAGACCGCAGGCATGATGACCAGCGCAGAAGCGTTTTCCAAGCATGCACACGAGGTAACTGCCCACGGAAATGCATGCGTCTTCACAGTGCCCACACTGGAAACATCCCAGTCCGGTAGAAGGCAGCCTAGGCAGAGGCACCATGTGACCTGAATCCCTGAAGTACTATAGCCCTCTACTCAGAGAGACAGAAAGAAATCTACATTAAGTTGAGACTCTTTTCATTTGGGGCATAGCATATTGATCCATTCTGATACATTAGGTCTGTGTTTTGTATCACCTGCTTGACAGGTGCACAGAGAGATTCTATGAGTTCCCCAAAATGGGTGAGGGTCCGTAGAGGCTAGAATTCATATCTTTCGTCTCGTCTGTCATTAAACACTGTTTCCCATCCACTGAGTGTGCACAGCTTAAGTATTTGATTTGAGCCCGTCTCACATGGACTTTGTCCACAAAGTAAGAGGTCATGCAGTTCTATTACATTCTGAGACTTAACTGAATTTCCATGATTAACTCAGTATTGATTTGCTGACTAGCATTTTAAAGATGACATCTTTAGATTGCTGTCTTTTTCTTTCCAGTTAATGCTGAAATACAAGGATAAGAAATGGTACCAGTTCTAACCATCAAAAGAAGTTGTGACTGCTTTGAGAATCCATTATTCAGGGAAACCAAATTTATTCCCAGCATCACTATTCAACTGCTAGAAACCAGTTTCTTCTACAAAATGTTCCATTATAGTCCATCCGAAGTTATCATACGGAGGCGTATCAAAGGCAAAGCCGCTGTACACCTTGAAAGCTGGAACCCCGGTTAAAATCCCAAGATAATGGCTGAATTTGTCTTTTCCCCATGTGGAATGGATGCTATCATCTTGGCATGTAATTTGCTAAGAATTTGTGTTTGGAAACTATTGGGGAGTCCTTTTGATTTGAAATTTCCTGTACAAACAAAAGCATTAATGCACTTAATGAAAATCTTTGCATGATAAATTAACATCTTAAGAGGAAAAGAAACAAAAGCATGTTATATCAGAAGAAAAAGGATTTATGGTAAACTACTCTTATGAATTGGGCCACACCTGACAATTTAAAATTCTGCATTAGAAGATAACCCTGCATTTCAAGTGTACCTGCCATACCCATCCGAAAAGGAATCCAAACAAACCCAGAGTTTTTTCTCATCTGAAACCTTCCTTAGTATACTAGGACACTACTGAGTTCTTCTAAGCAAGAGTCTGACTAACGTTTTCCTCCCTCCATAGCGTCGCACACCATCTACAGCTCTCCTTAACCAAGGCTGGCCAGGGTAGCAAAGGATTCCCAGCACTCTTACTCCTGTGTCCGTCACCTGCAGGATGAGTTCCTGGTTTTAGTCATCAACCGAGCAGGGTTGATTCACCTCAAAGCATTTTTTCAGCCTGGTTTATAGTCTTCAGAGCGATAAGTTTGCAGAAGCTAGACTATAGGAATAATGCAGTTAGTTTTGAGAACTGATTTCACAAAGAGTGGAATTTCACATACCCCAATTTCAGTTTCCAAAGCGATATATTTTTAAAGCACCATTTGTATCCTTATCTGCCAGTTACACAGTATATTACTGTTCAACCCGATAGGGTCTACAATCCCAAGGTGCTTATGCAGCCTGACATTCACAGACCAAACTGGTCCTTCTCGTCGATGTGATTCAGTAAAACCTCGGTTAATGTTTTAGGAAAGAGATTCTGAGTTATTACATTTCTGATTGATAAGGGCTTTTATTAGAAAATTGTTTGGGGTTCAACGCTTATTCAAGGAAACTTTATGAAACCTACTGGTATTTTAGCTTGGCCATAGTCATCATTATGAATAACACAAACCCATAGATAATTTAACTAATTAGATTGACAAATTGTCACAGGAATATGTTAGTAAATACCAAACACCTTCTTAAAATCTCTCAAAAGTAAAGACCAGCTCTAGCATGATAAAATAATCTGTTCCAACCCAGCAGAGAAGCGCTACACAGAAAATAATGGCAACTCCTACTCGCTCTATTGAACTTGCTTGGAAGTCAGAACATAGGACTCACCTGACAATGTGTTGCTCCTTTTTAAAACCTTAAATTATGTGGTTGATTTGTTTACTGGCTCTTGGTGGTTTGAGTCCTCGCTGGGTTGCATTGGTGTTTAAAACATAACCATTTCTTCCAAAATGGAAGAAATGGAACCATTTCTTCATAGACAAAATTACCATTTTCATTTTTATACTTTTTGTTTTGAAGTGGTGCTTTCTTTAAATTTTTCTTTGCAATCTTGAAAAGAGAGCAGAGATGGTAAAAGAGCTAGAAAATATACACTAGAGTACCTTTTCTTAGAACCCTTGAATTCTTTTCTTAAAAACATCTCTCCATAAGTCTACCTTCTGCTATAGTATTAGCATAAGAGAACTTGGCTTGGAAATACAGACAATTCACACATTTATGCAGTAAAAATATTGATGGAATTTAAGGCCAGGACCTGGAAAACATTGGCAGCCAAATTGCAACACACAATTTATATTATCTGTTTTAAGAACCCAAATTTCTGATTTTTCTGAATACTTTAACATTTCTACATTATAAAATGATCAAAAAGAATAAAATATTTCTTTTGTTTTGAAATAGTGAAATTCAACCCAATGTAGCATTGAATTCAATGACTATCTCTGAAACTCCCAGGAACTTGCTTTAGAAATACAGCTCAGGGTAGAATGCTTGCCCGCCATGTTCAAAACTCTGGGTTCAATCCTCAACAACACACACACAAATTCACTTGTTCTATAGCAAGAGTTCTCGATAGCAGCGTCATTAGTGCAAGTTTTTGTCTAGCATATTATGGGATGTTAACAGTGCCCTTGACTTCTGCCCTCTAGATGCCATTAGAAACCTGCTAGTAATAACAGTAAAAAGAAAACAATGACAAAATTGTTTCCAGTTGAGAGCTACTATTTTACATCATTTAAAGAGAAAGACTGTGAAATACATAATGTATTTTTTTACAGAAAATAGTATGCAACAAGAGCACATTCTCCTAGCAAGAGAATTCCCACCCAAAATTATGTGTGATTCATACAATAGAGCTCAATTTTGAAGAATCGGTGAACTAACAATTACAGACTACTTCAAAGCACACAGAGAATATATCAAAAAGGGATATCCACAGTGGTTGATAGACATGCTTAAAATTCTGACTTCAACAAATAAATCAAAAAATTTATAAATAGACATCATTTGGAGTAGGTGCTGTGCCATGCTTAAAAAGAATATGTTCTCGTAAATGTTTAAAGCTTACACGTGCTTACAAAATTGTTTGCCAAACCCTTTCTTAATATAAGAGTAATTTATCCCTCAAATCAATGATTAGCAGAATCTAAATTAATGAGGTTTTACTGTATCAAAATTATTTTTATAATTCAAAGAGATAGCAATAACAATAATTTAACCATGGATGTGATTTTTCTCTTTCAGCTTTTCTGTTCTGTTGCATTAACCTTCACACACACGCACACACACACATCACCACCACTACCACCACCACCATTTTGCCATCATGGCTATCCTAGGGAAATTAGTAGTGTTATACATTTAATCTTCTGCAGTTTCTCATCTCTCTTCCGTCTTGGATAGTAAGGAAAACCATCCTCAGAACTTTAATAGTGCTGCAGAAGGTGACCCTGAGTCTTGGTTACCATCTGATTACATTGTGTCTAAGAAGCAGCATCCGAAGATAAGGCTTGCAAAGCACCCTCTGCACAAGGTGACTTTACCTCCCATCCTTCCTCGACAGAAAAGCCCTTAGTGTTCCAGCAGAAAATGGGCCTTTCATTCTATTCGCCAATAATATCATAGAAGATGTACGTGTTTCCCTGGTTCTCACAGTAACGTAAGCAATGATCCTGTTATGAAACCATCCACTTGTCCTGGGGCTTGGGTGGAGGGTGATCTCACTTATTTCAATCCCCTGAAAAAGTTGTGTTTCTGACTTTGCTTCTATACTTCCCTGAGTTCCCAACTTAGCACTCAGTCACCGTGGGGGCCATTGTGTGTCGTACGAGAGTAACTTCAGTGACAAACTGAGACGGTGTCCAGCAACTCCATCCTAGAAACATTTCTCTAACCCAAAATCTAGGTCTCTAACCTTAAAAAATTTAAAAAGACCTTAAACAATGAGGTTCACTTTTATATGATTCAACAGTACTATTTTAAAGGTATCATTTACTCATTATCTGTGCCAGTTTGAAAAAATAAAAGGTAAGATTAGGCCCAAGATTGGTTGAAAATTAAGGTGGGTTCTTTGAGATACTTAGCTCTCAGGCATTTGGATAGAGTAATAAGATGAAGCTAGCTGGAAAGGAAAACTATTAGGATATTCTTTGCCCTACAAGCGTCCCTGACCACACTGGTTCACAGAGTACAGTGACAAAGAAAGCCAGCATGTCAGATGCAGTCTTACTCTCTGTGTGTTAGGAAAAATACCAGCTTCACAGCTTCTTCACCTCCTGTCTCTCAGCCTCATCTTAGGTGGTAGCATTGTGTATGCACACTAATCAGAGTGCCTGAGATAACTGTCACCAACGTAGGTTGAGCATTGTCTCTCATATGAGAGATTCTAGGAAGCAAGACAGCTAAATCATTTAGTATTCCTATCTACAGGCCGCGTAGCCCTGGATGTAAGAAAAAAGAAAGGTCTCTAGACACTGGGGAGAAGGTGCAGCGTGAGGGGGTGGTGTCGGGAAGGCTATGAGAGTCTGAGGGAAGTGAGGTTTTGATTTGACCACAGCACAGGCAAAGGCCTATGTTTGTTTCTTTTTTTGGCTTGTAACTTTGGTTTGTATTTTTTAAGTATAGCTTTGGCTGTACATAACAATCTCTTGAGATTTTTTAATTCCCAATGATTTAAAAATGTCTTAGACTTGGAACAGAACATCAGTATTTTTGAGAGCCCTAAAAGTGGGTCTATGTCCAGCCAAAGTTGCTAAGCACTGTTCTATGACCAACTAAGAAAGATTCTTGCCTTCCTGGGCTGATTATTTAGCCCCTTTTAAGGGTTCAGGAAAGGCAGAATGTAAGAGACACAGCCTTGTCTTGATTGGCATTTATTCTGTGCCTCTCACAGAACAAAAGTGAGCGCACATTTCTAGCCAGGCAGCGCCACTAATTCTTTGTATCTCTATAATATTATTCTTTGTGACTTGATCTTTAGTTATTTTAAGTCAACATTGTAAGTTTTGACTGTCTTTTACATAAGATACCAGGAATATCACCATAAGTTCAGTGGTACATAAAGCTTAGTGGTAAAATTATTTCTCAATATCTGGACAATGAAAATTCTCAAAATTATCACAAACTACATCAGCTCCAAGTTTATTACGCACCCTTCTTCTGGAGCAGACATAGTGAATGGCCCTGCTCGGCTGTGGGCATCTTACTGAATCTGATCTCAGCAAACAGAGAGGATTGTTTGATTGTTGTCTCAACAGCAGGGCTGCTTGATTTATTGGGAATGTGAGTGCAGGGAAAGTCACCTTCTGAACACCAGGGCCCTGAAAACGTGTTCACACCACGGAGAGGATGGGTCCAGCCAGGGGAAGGCAGCCAATGGAAGGCAAGGACACACAGAAATTGTTCTGACCGCTCTCCCCTTGTACCACGCCCCCTCCTGTCTCGGCCCACCCTTCTCAACTGCAAAGCCAGAAGATACACTAGGTGGTGGTTTGGGATAGTTGTACACAGGTTCAAAATCTCTAATAACCTATAATTTTTAGTACTTAATTATGTGATGTTTTATTCTAGGAAATAAGAGACAGACAACACCATTGATGTATCTTTCTTTCATCTTCAGAATTTTTGCATCTTTTCAAAAAAATGACAAATTACTATTTTTCTGTTGCATTCAGCAATTGTGACTATACCTAAAATTCTTGTAGTCTGTAGAGATATCAATAAAATTGTATATGTTTGTACATAGATGCTCTCTTATGTCATGATGTCATGTACTGTCAATTTTTGCCAAGATTAAATGTATAGAGGTAAAGCCCTCATTTGCAAACTGTGAACTATGGTTTTACCAAGAATGAATGTTTTTAAAAGACATGGAGGGGATGGGAGAACATATTCATTTGAGCAAAAGAGGAAACAAAATCCAAGTTCCTGAAATATATAAATTCTATTACAGTTAATTGATTGAAAGGGTTAGAAACATCCATTCAAAATTTCTATCAAATTGGTGACATATTGAAAATTTTAGTGAAAATTTTCATTTTAGTGAAAATTTAAAGATAACTTGCAAGGCTATTGACTGAACTGTACTTGTCATGGAATGAAAGTTGGAGGAAATTTATTAATAGTACCCATAAGACACTGCTGTGGTCCAGTGGCTTAAGGGCTCCTTAGGCCTTGACTTCCTTCTTCAGTGCAAGTAGAAAAACAAATTTGTTGTGAGTTTATACTACCATCTAGTGGTCATGGTCAGCATTTTCAGATCCATTTGGGTTTTGCCAACTTAGTTAATTCCCCCTCTGGGATTTTCTTTAGATATATACCGGAGGCCTAAGCCAGCCTACCTCATCCTTCCACGTTCTAATTATCTTAGGGAAATCCATCCTTCACCACAAGCTTTCTCCTACAGTTGGATCTATATAAAATTGAAAAAATAACAGCTAGCCTAGGCTAAAAAGTAATTTTGCGTAAAAGGACAAATATATAGATCCTTTAAGACATAAACACTAATCTCAATTTCAGATTTTCCCCAGAAGGACCAGTTTATCTCATGTCTAATTACAGCGACTCAAGCCCACAGCCCTGCATTCAACACTCTCTTTTGCTTCCTTCCTCCCTCCTTTATCTCTCCTTCCTTCAGTCCCCTTCCTTTCCTGCCAGAGCACAGGAGCAGGCGAGCAGCAGAGGGGCCTCACATACAGGCTGATCTCGCTGGAGCAGGGTGAGAGGAGCAGTCACAGAAAAGCGGAGCTGGGGTGAGGAGGTGGCAGGTGAGACTTAGGTGGACAGTGACTGTGTGATTTGAGGCGGTCTTTGGAGCCGGGCAGAAGACAACCCCTTTGGCTCAGCAGAGTGGCTCAATTCAAGGAATTGAGCATTGAAATAAATTCACTGAGGATATAAGAGCCAAGCTTCCTACTTAATGGAAACTGCAGAAGGGTGTACAATTAAAAGAGAAAACTAGAATAGTTATAAATTTTGGTTTGTATAGGTAACTGAAGTTCATAACTTTTATATTTCAAAATGGGTAAAAGAGAGCATTTTTACCAAGAACAGTAGCCGAGAAATGATCAGCACAGCCTGGTCTCGTCATCCCATAATGCATAAGTGCACAAAACTATCAAAGTATTCCCTATCAATACGTAATTACTATTTATCCATTAAAAATAATAAAACTTCTTAAAGAAAGAAAAGTAGAAAGAACTTGGCCATGTCAATTAGAATTGGAGTTACGAGCGTGCACTTCACTTTTGTGCATAGCTATACAATTGTAACTTTATAAATAGTTATATACATAGATACACTTAAGTATGCATAGATACTGAGGTGTGCGCATGTTGTACAGAAATATTTTCCAATTCCGAACACAGAAAAGACTAGAAAGATGCACAAGTAATGCTGGATTTTGATTTCCAAATTTTCTTCCCCTCTGAATGAGCTCGAGAATCTTGATTTCTAGTCTGGTATATACTCTGTATCAGAAAATAAAATATTCAGAGAAAGATGGCTACATGTCAGAAAGCACAAGACAGCTTGAATGAGTGTGCACAGGCCAAGTGAGGGATACTTTAACCAGGAAACAAGCATAATAATTGAATACAACAGAAACCCATGGATTCATAGTGATATAAATTAATATGAAGGAGAGAAAGTTATTCCTTGCAATATCATGTCTGCCATTAAATGTAAATGGAGTTTGAAAATTGCTGTTAGATAATTATTATTCTAATATTTTGGGGATTAAATATCAGTCAGTGGTCAAACTAATGCGTCCAAGGAGGATGTTGGTATAGGATGATTTACATCATCTCCCAGTGTCTTCAAAGAATTGTCTAATGTTTAAAAACTCACATTCAAAAACATGGCAGATACCATATTTGTTATCGAGGGATCAGAGTCCTCCAACCAGTAATGGGAGAAACCAGTGCCATGTACTGAAAGGAGCACAGCTGCCCTGCCAGAGCACACAAGCCGGGGCTAGCCTGTGGAAGCAGTAGACAGAGCTAAGCCGAGTGACGTTCTATAAATGGTTGCCCCCTAAGAACTGCGATGTGATGAAAGACAAGAAAAGACGAATGTTTCAGATCTAGGAGGTCAGAAACCACGACAACTGCATGCAATCCATGATCTGAGACATCTTACCCTAAATGTCATGGCATAAATGGAACAATTATCAAAACTCGAGTGTGGTTTTCCCACTTGACTACAATTCTTTGTACCATTCTTGAAACTTTTATTTAGATTTGAGCTTATTTCAAAATAAAATTATAGAAATAAAAATATTTTCCATTTTGTTGTATTATTTGCAATTCAGTAGTATTAGCTTGTGTATTTCAGAGCAAATGGATTCCTGTTTATGTTGAAAGAGAGGACTTTGGGAGTTGTTTAGGAATCCAGTCACTGAAATAATTTAATTTTTTTTTCATTTTCACTGTGCCTCTGCCTCTCTGTTGCTAGGAGTAAAGCCACTACCATGCTATTGTTATCTTAATGGCTGCAGCTCTGACTAGGAGGAGATGTAGTTTTAATTTGTCCTAAACTGCCATTTCTCTACCGTCTAGTGGGGCTGAACGTTTTCATATGATTGTTACTATTTGAATGTAATCTTTGGGGAACTTCCTGGTCATTCCGTTAGCACCTTTATTGGTAGAGTGGATTGGTTGCTAGTCTCTCTATTGGAGTTCTTTCACTCTTCCAGACATCAGCCCTCCGTAGACGGTGATGTGTGCTATTTCTCTGATTTGAAGCCACCCCTCCCAGCCGAGGGCAGAAGGCTCAGAACACTTAGGGCGTAAGTGGAATTTCCCAGCCTCAGGAAGCTCCTGAAAGCTGTGAGACTCCTCCCCGAGGCCAAGGGTTGACAAGCTGGAGCAGTTGCTAAGGAGGAGATGTGTTGACCAGTTGAGCTACCTGCAAGTTGTTCAGGGAACTCCAGGCTTCCGAGCTCACTGTCCTGGACTTTCCACGATGCGGCTGCCTCTGAGTCATTCAAGCTGCTGTAAGTGACCCCCCTGCTGATCAGTAAGCTGGACATGGGCACAGCCATTCCTCTCTGTGTGCCACCAGTGCCCTATCTTTGGTAAATCGATATTTATTCAGACAGTCAACAGAGCATGTTGCGGTGGTTTGAATGAAAATTTTTCCTAGAGTCTCAGCTACTACTCCAGAGTCATACATGTGGCACCATGCTCCCATCCACAATGGCAATGGACCAAACCTTTGAAACTGTAAGTAAGGCCCCAATTAAATGTTTTTGCCTTGGCCGTGGTGTCTTTTCACAGCAATAGAATAGTGACTAAGACAATGTGTATAACTGAAAAATTTTCTCCCAAACTGTGATCTATCACAGTTTTTTTTTTATTTGCTGTGTGTATCACTATGGAGAAGCTTTTGTATCCTGTGTCATCCTCCTTGTTGTGTGTAGACAGTGACTAGACTCCTCTTCATAAAATCCTTGTCTGCACATAGAGCTTGAAACATTTCCTCTTCCTTTAACAATGTCAGAGATTCAGATTTTACATTAATGTCTTTGATTTTAAATTGCCCTCTTTTCCCATTTATCTATTTTATGTGTATGAGTGTTTTGCCTGTGCGTGCATGCATGAGCATGTGTGTGTGTCTATGTACGTGTATCTGCATGCCCATGGATAGTTGAGAGCCACCATGTAGGTGCTGGGAACTGATCCTGTGCCCTCTGCAAGAAACTCAAGGGCTCTTAATGACTGAACCATCTCTCCAAATCCAAGAAATGGCTTTTATAGAGGATGAGAATATGGGGTTTAATTTCATTCTTCTACATGTAGACATACAATTTTCCAGCACCATTTGTTAAAGAGACTGGTTTTGTTTGTTTGTTTGTTTGTTTCTCCAATGTATAGTTTTTCCACCTTCATTGATCTTCTTATACTAAGACTTGGGGAGATGGCTCAGTGGTTAAGAGCACAGGCTGCTCTTCCAGAGGTCCTGAGTTCAATTCTCAGCAAGCATATAGTGGCTCACAACCATGTGTAATGAGATCTAGTGCCCTCTTCTGTCATGCAGACACACATGCAGGCAGAACACTGTATGTAATAAATAAAACTTTAAAGAAAAAGACTTGGCCTATATCATTAGTACATTATCTATTTTATAGCTGCTGAAAAGAATGTGCTTCCTCCAGTGTTTGGTAAGCAAGTCCTGTAGTCTGTTAGGTCCATGTGACATAGAATGTCATTTAACTCAGATATCTCTGGTCTTGTCGGCTGATGTGTCGATCAGTAAGAGCAATGTGCTGGAGTCACCCACCGTTATTGTGTTATGGTTGCTCTGCATCTTTGCTTTTCGTTATATTTGTTTTATAAAATTAGTTGTAACTGTTTTGTTGTATTTATGTCTGAAGGATTAGCTCACTTTACTTGCTTGAACTGCCTTAATAGTCATAAATTCTTTTGACCGTTTTTATTGTAAAGTTTCTCTTCTATGACAGTTAATTCTGCTTGGTATAGGGGCCTTGTCTGGTGGTTGTGGTCATTCAGAGTTTAAATCACTCCAAGCCCTTCTGGATTTTATAATTTCTGTTGAGAAGTCAGCTGAGATTCAGATAAGTCTGCCTGTCCTTGTGACATGGTGCTTCTCTCTTGAGAAGTCTGCTGTGATTCAGATGGGCCTGCCTGTCTGTGTGACATGGTGCTCTGCCTGTCTGTGTGACATGGTGTTTCTCTCTTGAGAGGTCAGCTGAGATTCAGATGGGCCTGCCTGTCTGTGTGACATGGTATTTCTCTCTTGAGAGGTCAGCTGAGATTCAGATGGGCCTGCCTGTCTGTGTGACATGGTGTTTCTCTCTTGAGAAGTCAGCTGAGAATCAGATGGGTCCGCCTGTCTGTGTGACAGGGTGCTACTTTCTTGCAGATTCCCATATCTTTCCTTTGTCCTGAATACTTATTGCTTTGAGTATAATGCAGTGTGGGTTATTTCCTGGTCTTGTCTGTTTTCTGCCTGTCCCTCTGTACCTTGATAGATCTCTTTTGCCCTAGATTTATGTTACTGAAAAGGTGTTCTATCATGGACTGGAGAGATGGGTCAGTGATTAAGATCTCTTCCAGAAGGTCATAGTTGGATCCTCGGCACCCATTTCAGGTGACTCACAACTACCTACAACGTTAGTTCCAGAGCAATCCCAAGTCTCTGGCCTCCGACATAAGACAGAGACATATTCATAATTAAAAATCATGAAATTCAATCTTTTTAGGAAGATAAAAGGTAAAAGATCTTTTTAAAAAGATAAAATCCTCCTCTTTCTAATCCCACAATTCATGTGTTCTTTTCTTGATATCCCAGACGTTTTACCTTGATAAAGTATCCTGACCACAGTTACTAAGATTTCTGTTTGACTTCAAGTTCTAATATTCTGTCCCCATCTTAATCCAGCCTGTTGGTAAGAGTTCCCATGGATCTTATTTGACTTATTGAAATATTCATTTCCAGTATTTCAAGGGTTTTTTCTCGGTATTTTGCTTTATTGAAGTTCTCTCTCATGTCCTGTGTTGACTCCCTTACTTCATGTGGGAAGGACATTAGACATGTTCTTATCCCAGAGGACAACTGAATGAAAGCCCTGCACTAACGTGACTCATGGGAAGGGAGGTCCATCACAAGCTGGCCGTGGAACTTGGCAGTGGGGTTCATATGTTGCCACCTTTACAGGCATGAAGCATGCAGCATGGAGTGTTCATGGATTTTCCTCCATGATTTAAGAGAGCCACTGAGGCCAGGCAGCATATGACAGGGTGGTCTCTACATGAAGGTCCTTGGAAGGCAGGAGGCTGAGAGGCCATTACATAAAGGTGTTGGAAGCGAAGCCTGTGTTACAGTAGACACCTCAAGATGTTGGAAATGCCAAAGCCGCGGGGTATCTGCCAAGGCGAATTGCATACAGGGAATGAAATCAGCCTGAGAGAAAATTGTGCCAGGCAACTGAGCTGGAAGGGTGGAGCTATGCAGGCCCTTTGACAGGACATGAGCTGCAGGATGTGTTAGAACTGCTGGATCTGGTCTTGCTTGTTCTAGTACCTCCTCACCATGTGTGCCCTTTGGAATGGTAATGGGTCATCCATGCCACCGTGTGTTGCAAGCAAGTAATCAACTTTTTTTTTGTAAGGGGTTACCAATTATGAGATTGCCTGGAGTCTCAGAAAAGACCTTGGGTTTTTAGACAGTGTTAAACTCTGGGAACTTTTGAAGTAGAACTACATGCATTTTACATTATGGTATTACCATGAGTCTGTTGCCAGGACGTGGGATGTAGTGGTTTGGATGTGAAATGTCCCTCATGATCTCAGGAATCTGAGTGGGTGGCATTGTTTGGGGAGGTTTAGCCTTCCTGAGGAAGTTCATACTGAGGGCAGACTTTGAAGTTAAAAAGCCCTGTCTATTTCCAGTTTGTTCTCTCTGCATCATGCTCGAAGTTCAAGATGGGAGCTCTTAGCTTCCCGTTCCTGCCATCAGGCCTGCTGATTGCTGCCCCGCCGCCATCTACTGTTATGGGTTCATCCTGTGGATACATGAGCCCAAAATAAATGCTCTATGCAACATAATGAGTTTAGACAAAATGAGTGTTGCTAGTTCGATGTTTTCATCTAAACATTGCTTAGTGCTGCAACATTTATTTATGTGCCTGTGGCTTGCTATCTGCCCATGAATGATGGAGTCATCCTCTCTCTCTCTCTCTCTCTCTCTCTCTCTCTCTCTCTCTCTCTCTCTCTCTCTCTCTCTCTCTTTCTCACCCATGCCTGCCTGCTGCCTTTTGTACTGTGAGCTATTTTCTCAACTTTATGGGGAATTTACTTAATTTCATTTTTTAATTCGAGAATTTCATACTTGCATACACTATGTTCTGATCAAATCTGTCACCCCTCCTCCCATTCTCTCCTTTCCAGTTCCTTCTCATCCCCACCATCATTTTTCCCTCTCAGTTTCATGGGCTTTTTTGTTTTGTTTTTGAGCCAAGGTCTCTGTTTCCCTAGGCTAGCCCGAAAACCCTGATCCTTCTGCTCCTACCTCCCGCTGCCTAATATTTTTTAATTGTTATTTTATGTCTGTCCTACATGTATGTCTGTGTACTGCCTGCATACTTGGTGTCTGCAAAGGGTAGAAGAGGACCCTGAATTCCGCTGGAACTGAAGTTACAGACAGTTGTGAATATGTGTTTTTGAAAAATGTACTGAGTCCACCTGCTGTGCATGTGCAGAGCCTTGTACTGGAGTTCAGGGAGCCGCAGGGGCTGAACCTTGCAGAAAATTGTGAGTCATTCTTTTTAATGCATTTGTATTATGCTGTGGAGTCATATCGTTTTACTAATAGCAGGCATTGAGATATGTTCCTATCTTTTGGTACCACGCATGTGCTTACATGTGTTTATACATACATGTGTGTAGGTACAAGTGTAGGGAGGAGCCAAGTGTGGTTTTGGAATGGGGCTACCTGCTTTAGCCTTTTAATTGTTGTTGCTAGCTGGATTTCCCGCTTTACCCATCATGCTTAGGAGCACTGCTGCTTTCATCGCTGACTTCTCTTCAACTTTCATCTTTTTACTTTATGACAACACAAAACACGAAGATGATATTTTAAATAGGATTTTCTAATTACAAGCAACTTATTTATGTGTAACTGGACCTTTAATTCCGTATCTATAACTTTCTGTCAATTTTGGCTATTTGGGTACATAGTCATGACACAGGGCCCCTGAAGAAGGGGGGTGGGCCTCTCTACTCCCCCTTCAATATTTGATGTTGGATACTAGGACTGATGATAGCACCCAGACACTAAGGGAGATTAAAACTTTTATTCATGCACACATATGAGGCCTTCTAGGGAACAGAGAAGGCGAGAAAACAGAGGCTGACTTAAGTGTTTACTGTGTGTTGGTATTAGCAGGAGGGCCTTAATCGATTTGAAATTTGTCAAGGAACCAAAGAAGGTGAACTCTAGGCTTTCTTCTCAGGTCACCCTGATGTAGATTAAACTGGAATAAAGATGAAAATTTGTGCTCAAATATCAAAAATAGAATGCAGTTCTTTAGTACAAGTCATTTGTCTATTATTGAGTTTTTCATTATGAGTGGAAATTAAATAGTTTAATTTTGCAAAATAATTTTTGTTTTAGATGTGTGTGTTTAACACATTAACTGTATATAATGGGATTCACTGGTTCCTATGCATGCAGATACTGTGCATTGGTTTATCTAGCCCCTTTCTATAACCTTGCTCTCCACCCTCTGGTCATTCTCCTAGTCCCTGACATTCACTTTTCCACTGGAGGCCAGCTCTTTGTTTTTAAATTCCCACACGTGAGAAAAAGCATGGAACACTTGTCTTTCTGTGTCTGGCTTTCTGTTGTCTTTAACACAATGCCCTTCTATCAACTTTGCAAGTGACAGTTCATTTTTTAAAGCTCAACAAGACTCTGTGGTGTCTGTCTCTATATCTGTTATTCTGTTGATGCTGCCTGAGGTGAGTCCCTCTTAGCTAGAGTTAAGCTTGCCATAAAGACGAGTAGGCAGGAAACTGGCTCCGTACCCTTTGGATACGTGCCCAAAGATAGCTTGGTGCATAGCAGTTCCAGGTTCAGGTTTCTCGGGACTTTCCACTTGCTTTCAAATAAAGCTGCACAAACTTACAATCTCACTGAGTGTGTGTTCGTTTTCATCTGCACGTTAGCAGCGTATTTGCTGTTTGGAGTTTGTTTTTATAACAGGCATTGTAGTTTGTATGAGCTGGGAACTCACTGTATTTTAGTTTTCATTTTCTTGATGACTGATAGCATTGAACTTGTCTTTCACATACTGACAGACCAGACACATTTTTTTTATTGAAATGTTTGTTTTTAGTTCATTTGCCCATTTTTAAATGAGCATACTTGGTTTATCTTTCGGTTCATTATATGTTCTAGGCAGTAAATAATCTCACGGATGAAGAGCCAGTGAGGTTGTTCACCCTGTTGTTTGCTTTGCTGCGCAGGTTTCCAGTTCGATGCAGTCACACTTGTTAGTCTTTAGTTTCATCTCCCGTGTTTGGGATCCTGTTTAGAAAGCCATTACCCCTATCAACACCTTGCAGTTTCCCGTTTCCCCAGTATAGTTTCAGAGCTTCAGGTCTTACGGCCTTTGATCTGTTTGGGGTTGATTTTTATACTCACTGAGTGATAGGTGTCAAGTTTCAATATTCCTTGTGTAGATATCCAGTTTCCCAAGCAGAGCATATTAATGAGGTTGTCCCCCCGCCCCCAATGTCTGTTTGGTATCTTTGTCAAAACTTGCAATGTAGGCTCATGGATTTGTCTTTTGGTTTCCTGTTCTATTTCCTCAGTCTGTGTCTCTGTTTTTATGTCAGTACCATACTGTTTTGGTTACTGTGGCTCTGCAGTATGTCTTGAAATCAAGTGTCATGATACTTTTAACTTTGGACTTTTTGCATCGATTCATTTGTTCTTTGACAATTTCACACAGGTATATAATGTATGGTGGTCACTCTCTACCCCACACCCTCTGTTCTCTCTTTCCTAGCACTGCAGAGTTCCCCTCCTCCATCCCTTCCAGTCCCTTCCTAATCCCTGACTTTTGGTGTTTTGTGAGACATTTAGCTTAAGCAGGGCCCTCTGTGTGAACACTGGGTAAGAATTGTTCTTCAGAGCCTGGAGGAGTCACCAATGAGTACACAGCTGAAGGCGATGGTTCTTCCTCTCCCCGAATCTATCAGTAACAAGTATTTCCAGGCTGAAGGCCAGGGCCAGAGTCCCTCTTTCATACAGACCGGCTGATGGTCTGATGTGGGCATCCACAACTGCCCTGAGTTTAGGATCACAATGACGGTCTTCCTTAGGTGACATTTTGTAGCCCTTCTCCCCGTCTTCTGTGTCTCATGTCTTTCCTTCTCTCTTCAAAGGGTCCTGAAACTTAGAAAGGTTTAGGGATGAACTCTCAGCCATTACCCACTCCAGCGGATGAGCTTTTGTATTCACCTTACTCAGGGCAGTTCCACATTGATGTCTCGAGATCGCTTTGGCTCTCTGTGCTTCTAAAACAGAAAAAGCTTTCAGAGTTGCTTTTTCTAAATTTGTGATGAGCATCATTGGTATTTAGGAGACTACACTGAAGTCACAGACTGCTTATGGTAATAGTGATTCTTTCAACCTAAGAACACGTAATGCTTTTCTACCTCTTAGGATCTTCAGTGTCTTTCTTCAGGCTTTTATAACTTTTGTTTCCAAGGTCTTTCACTTCTTCAGCATTTTATTCTTAAGGTGTGTGCACACATATATGTGTGCGTGTTTTGAGGATAGGATTACTTCTCTGATTTCTCCGCAAATTATCAGTATGTAGAAAACCAACTGATTGCTGTTGTTTCTGCAGCCATGAGAGGTAAACCGCAGAGCTCAACAAACCCACATACAAATTTATTAGGGAAAGGCAGGGATAGTGGAAGTCTCACTGCTGTGCTTTCAGTAGCCTTCTCTCTGCTGCTGTGCCTCTGCTGTGCCGCTACCGTGCTGCCTCTGTGCCTCCTCGCGGCTATCAGCAGCCCTCTCCCTGTGCCTCTGGTGTGAATATGCTGTTCTGCTGCTGTGCCCCCGGTGTTTCGCCTCACTACTTGCTGTCAGCAGCCTACTGGAGGGCCTAAAACACAATCTCTACAGTGAGACAGCCCTGGTGGAGAGGACAGAAGAGGGGACAGGTGTTGAGAACACTGCTGTGAAGGCTGCAGCTCCGATGCACTGAGACTGCGCCTGCGCGGGGGCAGGGGTACAGGGCACTGTCAGCCCAAATGTACGATGCAGGAATCCTAACAATTGCCAGCTGATGTGGGAAAATTTCATTTAAAACTATATGTATATACATAGACATACGTATTATATGTAATTTTGGGTAAATAAGCAATATGATTCCTTATGACTTTTTTAGGCACTTTATTATTATTAATTAAATTTATTCATTTACTTTACATCCTGATTGAAGCTTCCCCTCTATCCTCTCCTCCCATCCCCTCCATCCACTCCACTCTTCCTCAGCCTCCTTTAGAAAGGGGCAGTCCTCCCATGGGTGCCAACAAAGCATGGCCTATCAAGTTGAAGTAGAACTAAGCTCCTCTCCTTGTATTAAGGCTGAGCAAGGCAACCCAGTATGAGGAATAGGTTCCTGGAATCCAGCCAAAGTGTTAGGGACAAGACCTGCTTTCACCAAGTAGGGGAAGGAGTCCAAAAGTAGATCAAGCTACACAAGTGTCACACATACGTAGAGGACCTAGGTGGGTCCCATGCAGGCTCCCCAGCTGTTGGTTCAGAGTCTGTGAGCTCCTATCAGCTCAGGTTAGTTGTTTCTGTGGGTTTCCTTAGGATGACCTTGACATCCCCAGCCCCCATCCTTCTCCCCACACTCCCGTTCTTAAAATTCTTCCTCCCTCTCTTCAACCAGATTTCCTAAGCTAGGCCCAGAGATCTCTGCATCTGTTTTTCTCAGCCACTAGATGAAGGCTCTCTGGTGACAATTAAGCTAGTCATCAATCTAACTATAGAAGGCCAGTTCAGGCACCCTCTCCACCATTGCTAGGAGTTTTAGCTGTAGTCATCCTTGTAGATTCGTGGGAGTTTCCCTTGTACCTGGTTTCTACCTGATCCCAAAATGCTATCCTCCCCCTTCATCAAGACATCTCTTTCATTACTCTCTCCTTCCATCCACCCCCCAACCTGATCCCTCATGTCCCATCCCCATAGGCTGCCAGTCTACCAAGGAAATCTCTTCTATTTCCTCTTCCTAGGGAGATCCATGCATCTCTGTGCTGTGGAACAATGGTCTGTACCCTGTTACTTGTATTTTAAATAAACACTGATTGGCCAATAGCCAGGCAGGAAGTATAGGTGGGGCAACGAGAATTCTGGGAAGAGGGAAGTTTCAGTCTGCAGTCGTCACCCAGACACAGAGCAAGCAAGATGTGACTACCTCACTGAAAAAGGTACTAAGCCACGTGGCTAACACAAATAAGTATTAAGGGGTAATATAAGTCATAAGAGTTAATAAGAAGTCTGAGCTACTAGGCCAATCAGTTTATAATTATTGTAGACCTCTGTGTGTTTCTTTGGGACTGGACGGCTGCAGGACCAGGTGGGACAGAAAAGCCTGGTCAACAGATGTGGAACCTGGTGGGACAGAAATCTCAGTCCCCCTTTGGACCCTTCTTGTTACCTAGTCTCTCTGGAGCTGTGCCTCCAGATTTCCTGATGTCATTATTTTAAACAGCTGAGAAGTACTCCATTGGATAAATGTACCACATTTTCTTTGTCCATTCCTTGGTTGAGGGGTATCCAGGTTGTTTCCAGGTTCTGACTATTACAAATGAACATAGCTGAGCAAGTGTCCTTGTGGTATGATTGCACATCCTTTGGGTATATGCCTAAAATTGGTACTGCTGGGTCTTGTGGTAGATTGATACCCAATTTTCTGATAAACTTCCATATTGATTTCCAAAGTGGCTGTACAAGTTTGCACTCCTATCAGCAGTGGAGGAGTGTTCCCTTGCTCTACATCCTCACCAGCATGAACTGTCACTTGTGTTATTGATCTTACCCATTCTGACACGTGTAAGATGGAATCTAAGAGACATTTTGATTTACATTTCTCTGATGACTAAGGATATTGAACATTTCTTTAAATGTATCTTGACTATTTGAGAATCTTCTGTTGAGAATTTGGTTTAGATGTGTACCCTATTTTTTAATTGGATTATTTGGTGTGTTAATGTCTAGTTTCTTGAGTTCTTTTTATATCTTGGTGATCGGTCCTCTGTTTTCAGATGCTGTTATTTTACCTCCCTCCTTCTCCCAGTTAACCACACCTCCTTGTTTTTCACATTTCTGTTCAAACTACTTTAATCCTGTTATTTCCCTCTTTATCACACACACACACACATACTCACACCAGGGTTCCTATTTGCTTCCTTGGCTCCCGTGGCTACTCTAGGTTAGAGACTCACATCCATTGCATTATGGGCCACAGATAAATGAGAATATGTTTGTCTTTAAAGAACTAGATTGTCTCAATGCAATCTTTTCTTGTACCATCCAAATGCCAGCAGACGTCATGTCTTTTTAAAGTTGCATAGTATTTCATAGTATATTACATAGCATATAATCATCAGTTGAAGGGCATTTGTTTCCATCTCCTAACTATTGTTAGTAGAGCAGTAATGAACACAGCTGAGTATATACCTACATAGTATAGTGGGATGCCAAGTCCTTTGGGCAAGGAGTAGTATGACTGGGCCATGTGGTAGGTTTATTTTTAGCATTTCCAGAGGGGCTGGACCAGTCTACAATCCCATCAACAGTGAGTGAGGGTCCCCTTTCCCCAGATCAGTTGTTTTGTTGCTCTTTGCCATTCTGATTAGGGTAAGATAAGCCTTAAACTTGTTTTGATTTGCATTTCCCTTGCTGTACTGGTGATCATTTTTTTGAGATATATCTTAGCCATTTTTAGTTCTTCTTTTGAGAACTCTCTGTTTAGATCACAAGCGCATTTTTTTTAATGGATCATTTGGTTTTTTAGTTTTCTTTATACATTTTGGGTATTAATCCTCTGTCAGATGTGTAGGTGGCAGAGTCTCTCCCATTCTATAGACTTCTTCACCCGGCTGATTGTGTGTGTGTGTGTGCACGCGCGCGCATGTGCGTGTACACCTCAAGGGATAAAGCAGTTCCTGGAAGTACCTGGCTATAATCCCATCATTTAAGAGCAGAGTAGTCAGGACAGAGTTTGAGGCCATCTTCTTCCCCCTCGCCCCTCCCTATACATATTCATCCAACTTTGTCTAATGAAGCAAGTATCTCTCTCTCTCTCTCTTTTTTTTCTGGTGAATGGGCAGGGGGAGGGGACTTAGACAAGGTTTCTCAGTGTAGCTTTGGTACCTGTCCTGGAACTAGCTCTTGTAAACCAGTCTGGCCTTGAATTCAGAGATCCACCTGCCTCTGCCTCCTGAGGGCTGGGATTAAAGGTGTGTGCCACCACTGCCCAGCTGAAGCAGGTATCTCTTCCCATCATGATTAACATATATATATATATATATAAAATCATCTCATAACAAGAGTATAATAAATATTTCTTAAATGAGAAAACTAAATAAAGGAGAAAGGTTTCTGATACTCTTAGATCAAAAAGATTACTTTAAAAAACAGAAACACTGATATAAGGTTCTCATAAATTTATTTCAACAGCAAAAACTATCAGTTGGAGTATACAAATAAATGTTTTGAGCCTTACTATTCTCTCCACATCACAAACACAGACAGAGGCCCTGGAGGGCTGGTAAGGGGCATTTTCCTGGCCTGGCAGAGTTAGGTTCAACTGCAACCAATATCCCTGACAGGACACTTCTTGTGAGGAATGGCTCATTTTAAGAGTATTCCAAACATGTCCATTGTAGGAACTGTGAAGAAAGAGAGCGAGTGACATAGGTCATGAAAATTCATTTCTAGACTCCTCTCATATGTCTATCTTATAGAATTCTGACCTATTTGTGAGTTTAAAATTCTACTTCAGAAGTTTTTATTGGACGAAAAAGATCACACACTTTGTATAGCGCTAATGTACGGGAAGCGACCACTGCCTGACTCTTGGAGGTTACGTCACAGTGCAGAGTCCTTGGAGGAAGAAAATGCCCTGAGGCCACAGCTCCATTTTTAACCACTCTACCCAAAGTGCTAAGTGCATTTTCAAGCATATTCTGAGACTGTTTAGAGCTCCAATAAATTAGGGAAGGCAAATTCATAGATACTGAGGGTGAGAATAGCTATTAAATCTCCCCTCAAAATCTTGAGAGACTGCAGGGACTCGACCTTGGTACACAGAAACCAACTACAGAACTGGTCACTTAAGTGCATCCTGACTTGAGAGCTGGTGTTCATGAGGCATGCAGTAGGGCAGTCTCTGTGCTTTCTAAGTAAGTGACTATATCTGCACAGGTTAGACCTGGTCACCTGCACCATCACACATCGAAGTCCTCCAGCTGTCCCCAACTGGCACCTATTTTAACTTTCACTTTCAGCTTCACAGAAAGTTTTATAGCACGTTCCATTTCATTCTTGACAATCTGAGCTACCTACAAACAAAGAAAAGAGGTTAATAAACTCCGCCCGTCCATGGATGTTTCCCAGTCACCCACTGAGAAAGGGATAAGCCATACTGGCACTCTGCATCCAGTGGTATTTAAATAAATCAGGTATACAGACTGCCCTGCACTGAGGAGCAGCTCAGAACTTGGAAACCCTCAGGGCAAGCCTGACTCTTCGCTAAGGTTTCCCAGACAATCATCTCTGTATCAGGATCCCCTTACATTTAGTAGACTGAACATAGTTAGCTTTTCTCCCTGTAGGGACTAACATTTGCAGCTAGCCTGTGCTCCAGAGAGTCCAAATACACTGTGCATGGCAAAGGACCAGTCCTCCTGACCCCCTCCATCTCTGCTGCCTAAAGAATGGACAGTGCACGCAAAAATACCTGAACAACATCCTCTTCTGCCACTTCATATAAAAGCTCGTCGTGAAGTTGAAGGATGAAGAAGCCTCCTCTCATAGGACAAAACATCCCTTTAAGTTTTCTCTTTGGCAACAATCCTGCCCCAAGAAAAATAGAAAACTACTTTTTTGTTTTGTTCTTAATAATTTTGAAAACATGACATTGTAACCAATATACTGAAACACACAGGACTTGGAACTGTCAGGAGGACTGAAGCTGGCAGCTCCCTAGCCTCACCAACAGGGGAACTCAAATCCCCAGTAACATGCAGAAGAAGGAATAGACAGAATATCAGGATCTCACCCTAAGACTTCTCCAACCTGCTTCTCCTGAGTATCCAGCCTTTTCTCTTTTCATGGATTCCTTCACCTGATGCGTGGCAGCACCAGGGGACATGGGGCCCAAGCACTACTCTAGACAACAAAGTCAATTCTTCGTTTTTGAGACAAGGTTTCTCTGTGTAGCTTTGGAACCTGTCCTAGAACTCGAACTGTAGTTCTAGGCCTCAAACTCACAGAGAATCTGCCTGTCTGTGCCTCCAGAGTGCTAAGATAAAGTGCATGCATCACCACCACCTGGCTTCAGAGTCAATTCCTTTTTTTAAAAAAAAAAAAAAGTTTTTCCACACAATTTTATTCATTACTTCTATTGTTAAGATTTTTTTAAAATTATTTTTTTAAAAAACCATCTTTTCTCATTTTACATACCAATCCCAGTTCCCACTCCCTCCCCTCCAGACTGACGACTATCTTAAATGTCATCATAGAACCTTCATCCAGCAGAGTCAATTCTTATCAGGCCATGTTTCAAAAGGGCTTTCTTGGTGCCTTGATGTGGTTAGACATGTCGCACAGAATCTGCATTTCCTTGACAGACTGTACTCTCTGGACATTTCTAAACCTAGGTCCGCATGGGAACTTAGCACATCTGTTAGTACCATGAATGCATGTTAGAGTGTGTCCGTTTAATAGCAAGGATCTGAATTTCCAGTCAACTTGCAGGTCAGTGACTAGTAAAGTGGTGAAGAACCCCTGTTCTAGGCTCAACTCCTTTTCCTTACTAGCAGGGCCGACGGCAGACTGAATCCCTCATAGCAACGGCATCTCCCGTGTGCTCCCACGTCACAGCTGTCCTTCCTTCCTGGCATAGACATTGCCTACTTATCCTTCATGCCCAGCAATAAATTTCCCCTTCCGCTAACATCTGCCACTTCTGCCATAAAGTCCTGTAAGTACACTGATGCTCTGTAGCCTGAGTTTGTTCAGAGGTAGCTTGAGAACCAAGACAGCTAAGCCTACAGCTGCTTCAAACAGGGCACCAAAGCTGTGTCTGTGTGCCAGCCTGGCTGACATTACCTGCCCCATGGCTCCCACTAGCCACAGGGACTATCTAGATCTGTGGTTCTCAACCTGTGGGTCATAACCCCTCTGGGGTCAAATGATCCTGTCACAGGGGCCACACATCAGAAATCTTTAGTATCAGATATTCACACTACAATTCATATGGTAACAAAATTACAGTTACAAAGTAACAATGACAATCATTTTATGGTTGGTGTCACAGCCTTGGGAAACTGAGAAGCACTGGTCCAGATGCTCTCGTTTTTTTCTCCGTTCTGATCGTAACTCTGCTCTCACCATTTCCCCTGGCTTCAGGCTTCTGACCCAGAATGCAGCAAGTGAGTTTCTTGTCCTCTGTGTCCTCTGCCTTGTTGGGAATCACTGTCACTTAATCTCATGATTTATAGCTTCTAGCACTCAGCACGACACCGTCTTCATGGACAACCCCAGCCACACAGGCGCAGTTGTGAGTCCTGCTGGCACCGCTCCCCTGGGAGTCACACAGCTGTTTATTCAGGGGATGCAGTGTTGCTAGAGGATTTTACATTCAACCCATGTCACAAGCATCTACTTCTAAATCTCTACATAGTTTCTGTAAACTATACAAAGCTCTTCTGGAAGCAGCAAATTCCATCCTGAACTGTTGCTATTAAGTTTTTCTGCCCAGGGCCAGCAGCTTACCCTTGCCCTGTATGCCCCAAACCTCAGCTTTCTCCAAGAAAGTTAAAAAAAACAAGGCAGTAGTGATGGACTGCCGTCTCACTAGCACTGACACGAGGTGGTGGGAGTGAAACATGGACATGTAACACACGCGGGGAGAGCAAGGCTCCGCATGATTACTACAACAAATGACTTCTCCAGGAAACCAGGGACAGAACCTGACAACAAAAGCATTAGCAGAAGATTGTGTGGTAAGGTCACCTCAGAGAGCTGAGGTCACAAATAGGAACGTCATCAAGGTCCTAACTGTGTTCTGGAGCCACAAAGGAGCCCTGACTCCTGCATGTGCGGTCAGGCTGACTTCCTCCAGCACTCTAGCTGTTTTTGCTGGCTCTGCCTTTTTGGTCACCTCTCATAAATCAACAGCAAGGCAACCAGCTGTCCTGGGATAGGGGGCAAATCCCCATGTCATGGAAAATACATGAGCATGCTAAGACTTGAAGTTTACCATTGTAGATTTCACAGAGGGCTGTCCAGGGACACAGGACACGTGATACAAAAAGCCAGGTGGTAGTGACACATGTCTTTAATCCCAACACTCAGGAGGCAGAGACAGGTGGATCTCTGTGAGTTCAAGGTCAGCCTGGTCTACAAAGTGAGTTCAGGGACAGCCAATATTGTTACACAGAGAAACCCTGTCTTGAAAAACCAAACGCAATCAAAAAAAGAAAAAAAAAGACACCTCAAAGTGGTACAGAAGCAGGAATCCATCTTTTTACAAGTCAGGCATAATAGAAATGAAAATAGAGTATCCCATGACTGATTTTCTTCTGATCCAAAAAGACGTACTTTCATAAAAGCTTGTTACTTATGTTAAAACATGGTATGCTTACTATTTTAAAGACTGACTTTTGGGTATGTGTATGTGAATGCAGGTGTCTGAGGAGGTCAGAGGTGTTGATTCCCCTGGAGCTGGAATTACACGCCATTGTGAGCCTCCTGATGTGGGTGCTGCGAATTGAACTGAAGTTCTCTATAGAGCAGTATGCACTCTTAACCTCTGAACCATCTCTTCAGCGCCCCTTTTTTGAAAGGTTTATTTTTAATTATATTATTGTCTTAAAAATGTTAAAGCAAGCTTGAAAGTAATCTAATTTCCAATGTGGTAACTATAGCATATATAATTTCTCTATATAACAACTCCTTGGCATCATTAATAATTTCCAAGAGTATAAAGGCATCTGGCACCAAACTATTTGAGGATTCCTAGAAGTAAAATATAAAAACGCCCTCCCCACACCCCCTTTCAGTGTCACCATTTTCACCATGTTTGATCTGGCCAGTGCCTTGTTGGCAGACAGACCTGTCCGGCCATTCTGGAGCATGCTTTCCCGATGACCGTGGGATCTGAAGGATGAATAGAAGGTCTCTAATTGCTTCTGGATGTTAACTGTGGCTGTTTTGACAATATCAGCAGCTGATCCTTGGACTGTAGTGTTGATGGCCTGACGTTCAGCCTATAAAAAACAGGTGCTTAATGATGTGTCAACATGGCCTCACATTGGGCCTCAGTACCCACAAATCAGTGGTCATGTCTACAGCCAGAAGTCTAGACTGAGATGTGACCCAGGACACCAATAGGGAAGTCTCATCCTAAAAGTGACAGTCCTTAGCCCGCCCTTCTGAGAATCCACATGAGACTGAGCATCAGGCTGGGTGTTCTGATCTAAGAACCCTCAGTGCTCGGTTAGCTGTACCACACCTAGGATGCTGTCATTTGTTCTAGAAGAGCCAGAGCCCTGAGGGATCTTTACAAACTTCACTCTAAAGATTTATTCCTAAAAATACTCTTGATTCTAATTAGACATAGAATATTCTTTGTAACACACATTGGACATTTCCCAGACCAATGGCTCCCTCATCCCACACAAATTCTAGCCAGAAGGCCTGAATGCCCTCTAACAGGAATCAGAGATTTGTACAGGTGGTAGAAGCTAAATTAGTCGCCAGAGAAAAAGTAGGTTCTGTATTCCCAAGTATTAAATTATACCTTCCCTGAAATAATTGCTACCAGTCAAATGAAGAACAAGAGGGGAGGGATCCTGGTTTAATATCCAGGGGCAACTTGCTCACAAATACTAGTTCTGGTGCCCCCAAACAGCTTGTGAAATGGCAAGAGTCTCTTTAAGGAAGGCAGTCAATGTCAATGGAGTTGGAGTGTTCCTCTGAAGATGCTATACTCAAGCTCTAAGGTATATTCAACATCTGCTGAAGAGACATGGGATTCCCTCTGTGTATTATGAACATGTTTTATTACCATTGATTAATAAAGAATCTGTTTCTGCATATGACAGGGCAGAATAAAGCCAAGTGGGAAATTCGAACAGAGATATATAGAGACAGTAGTCAGAGTCAAAGAGACACCATGTAGCTGCCAAAGGAGAGGATGCTGGAACCTTACCAGTGGGCCACAGCCTTGTGGTCACACACAGATTAATAAAAATGGGTTAATTTAAGATGTAAGAGTTAGTTAGTAAGAAGCCTGAGCTAATAGGCCAAACAGTATTGTAATTAATAGAGTTTCTGTGTGATTATATGGGTCTGGGAGGCCAGGAAATGAACAAGCAGTCTCCATTTACAATAAAGCTATTGTGAACTCTAAAGAGTGATTGGGTTTCAGAGTGTCACCACTCTGCCTCTGTGAAACCAGTCATTTCTGTGAGTAGGCTGCATAACCGTCATTGCTGCCTTTCTCAGTCATTACACATAGGAGTTTATTTTCTTGACTAAAGGCAACTTAAAGGAAGAATGAGTTTATGTGGCTGATAATTTCAGGCTTCTGTTTATCACTGAGGGTGAGACAAGGTAGGAAGGCAAAGCACAGTCAAGATCAGAGGGAGAATACATGTATGGGCTTTGTTTGCTTGCTTTCACCCTGCTTCCTCCTGTCTTATATAGTTCAGGACCCCTCTACCTAGGGAATGGTGACACTCTCAGTGGTCTTGGTCTTTCTACGTCAATTAACAATCAAGACCCTCTCTATAGCCATGCCCCCAGACCAACCTAATCTGGGCAATTTTTTAAAAGGGAGAAACCAAGGGAAATAGTCCAGGCATTGAAAGACACTCTTTCTCTTCGAGTAATCAAAAGATTCCACAAGCAGCAGCCAGAAGGTGTGGAAAGCTGACAAGATCTAATAGGCTTTAGGGGCTTGGGGAATCATATCTGGGACCAAGAACAACAAACTAGTAGAAGAGGCCTGGTAAACCATGGGGTGCAGTAGAAAGCCATCTCTCTCTCTCTCTCTCTCTCTCTCTCTCTCTCTCTCTCTCTCTCTCTCTCTGTGTGTGTGTGTGTGTGTGTGTGTGTGTGTCTTTCTCTGTGTGTGAGGGGAATGTGTACACACACACACACACACACACACACACATACATGAGTGAGAAAAATAGTCTGGCCTTAACAGCCTTGCTTCAAAACATTTCTGTACCTGGAATACTATCCAAGTAATTAATTCCATACTGTTGGTCATTCTAGTCTTCTGCAAAAAGCAACATATATTCTTTCTGAATAAAAGTGGCATCAGGTAAGCTCAGATTACATTCTTGATCTTTCCTATGCAATGTGTGACACTCAGTAAAAATTAATGAGGACAAGGAGTGAGGTGGTATAAATGCTATCTGTTTTATAGAAAATAAAGAAAAATGAAAGACCAGCTATCATGATTGCTGTCATAGAAGACCCTCCACTATGTCTTGATGTTGGAAGAAAGCTCTCAGCAGGCTGAGTAGATGCCTGTTCCATGCTCTTCAACTTCCCAGCCTCTGGAATCCGCTATCTTTGACAAGAATGGAGACACAAAAGGGAAAAGATGTGCTCCTTGTTCCTAGGAGACCCATGTCTTGTGGGGAGAAGAAGAAGAAGAAGAAGAAGAAGAAGAAGAGAACAGGAAACAGTGAGGCAATAAGATAATAAGTGTTTGGGTCTCAGTGCTGGTGGCCTCGCCATCTCTTCTCCTTGCCACACTAGCTTGGACCTATGGTTCCATTCATCCCTCTGCAGAGGCCAGTTGAGCTTCGACTGTGTGCTACACCTACATTATGATGATGGGGTTCTCACCATTCAGACCTGGCATAACAGCCACAGCAAAGATCTCACAGGGTTAGACCCTGCCATTAAAGCTCTTCCAGCTTCTAAAAGGAGCTCATTCCTAGGACTCTGAACTTATAATAGCCTTCGAGAATCTGTTCCAAGATGTATCTCCTCCCTGCAACCAAATAACTGTGCATCCATAAAGAATGCTCTTATACACTGCTTGCTTTCTGTCTTCCATGATGTAAGACCTGGGTTTCCCAAGAGGAACAATTACAGAGTCCAGTTGACTTAGACATTAAACAGCCTGAAATCTGCTGTGTACAGAGGCAGGACAGTGAAGCTGTGACAAAAGTCAGTGTCACTTAAGGCCCTAACACACATCAGTGTCCTGACAGCACTAGATGCCAGAGAAGTTGTACAGCAGACACTGCCATGGAAAATTATGGAGAAATGACAGAATGAAATGCATTAAAATTGGAGAATTTGGACTATAATAGAAGCTTAATATGCAGATAACTAATACTTTTATGACTCCCCACAATTTAAAAGCAATTTTAATAATAATGTAAGCAAATGTCTTCAAAAATTTATATTAAGTTAAAGCAGTCCTGTTCACTACGCTGGATAGTCTAATAGCCTCTAATAAAAAAGTAAAAGGGATAAGTAGATCTAAAAGGGCTAATGGCTGGCTGACCTGGATAATGTTAGCAAACTGTGTGACGTGAGAAAGAAGGCAGGGAATGAAAGGCAGTGGAGTCTGTGCCCAGATTGATGGTGCAGCTCTGCAGTCAAAACCTACAGGCTTTCCTGTGGTACAATGTGAGTTCAAGGCCAGGCCAGGCATTCTCTCTCTCTCTCTCTCTCTCTCTCTCTCTCTCTCTCTCTCTCTCTCTCTCTCAAAGCTGGGGGAGGGAAGGAGGACCAACAGGAATGAAGATGGGAATATAATTCAGCATTCGCGAGCTTTTGCCTGGTGTGACCGATGCCCGAATGTTTAACCCCAGCCCTGGGGAAAGGTGTTTATTTACCACTTGTCACCACGGCTAACAGTTAGCATGCTGAAGTCTGAGTGGGCAGATGTTTACACTAAACTGAGATGTCACTCCAGAAGCCCTTTTGAAAACTGATGGCCAACTTTGCTGAAAAGTACACGTCAAAACTCAGAGAAATTTCAACATACATGGGCTTTATGATAAGGATTGTTGTCTTTGATTCCTGGCAAATATCTACGTCTTCCCAAAATGGTCTGAACAAATCCATCTCTCCTACAGTTCTTCACTGTGTCCCTCATGAAATGATTAATCCCTGCAAAGAAAATACAGAAACAGTTACAACCACAGTCCACCCTCTGTGTCATTCGCTGTTTCAACACAACAAACCCACCATGCCTCCTGGTTATTGTTCTGACTACTCATCACAGCCTGCGCTCTCTGTCAGAGTGTCACTGCTCAACCATCTGTGTCCATCTACCTTCTAACCTGTGAAGGGCCTTACTTGCAGGTGTCCTGTCCATGCAATCCTGAAAGTGGGGCTCCTAGTCTTTTCCCCTCTCTCCTTCTTTATATCTTACTCCTGCTTCTTAAATTTCAACTCCAAGTTTTGGGGTTCACGGTCATCTAGAAATGCATAGCCCCAAAGCTATATACATACATACAGACTGCAGAAAGCAGGCGTCATCTGAAACACCTCAGTGGATCCCCTCTGAAGACATGCTGGCTGTGAGTCTAATCCAGCAATGTCAGCCTTTTACTTACTTAGAACAAAGCCTTCTATCTTTGCAAGTATCAAAGCAACTTTCACTAAAATTTGAGGGGGAAAAATAAAAATCCAGACACAAGGGGCAGTAAATTAAAACATTTAAAAAGGTGCCTACAGTAAGTATCTTAATCCAACAGTAGGTGCTAGTGAGCTGCCTGCTGTGAGCCATGCCGGTGACCAGACCCACTGAGGGCTACTTCACTCTCCCTGGTTGGCCCATCAGAGGATCAATTCTACTTCCAGATGCCTTTCCTCTCCCCTTAGCCTCTACATCCAGGACAGGGATCGAAATACAAACTAGACTGGACACTGCACTGGAAGATTTGAGAAGGTGAGAAATAAACCATCCCCCTTCCTAATGGCTGCTCTCTGCTGAGCATGTTGGAAGGAACTTGAGCTCTGTGAGAACATGAGTCGGTCTCTCATTCAGCGCTATTTCAAACATGATGAGTTATCTACAAAGTAGAGCAACCATGACTTTATAACAGCAAGTCTCTAGGACCAGGATTCCCAGGTTCACTGAGTCTAAAAAGTTAGGCTTAGGTTCAGAGAACGGCCAAGGTTAGAGTTGTCCATGAAAGACCCTTCATCACCCCAGAGCCTTCGTTTCTGCTTCTGTCTTTCTCCAACAGGGCTTCTGACACACGGTCAGTGGCTTTCAGAGCAGCATGACTTCAGTCTTACAGAGAGAAAAACAAAGCAATACAGAGCTCTCTTCAGCACAAGCTTTGTCAGGGGGCACCGAGTGACCCCCTTTTCTTTTCTCTTTTCTCCTTTCTCTCTCTCTCTCTCTCTCTCTCTCTCTCTCTCTCTCTCTCTCTCTCTCTCTTTTTCTTTCTCTTTCTCCCCCTCATTCTTCATCCCCCTCCAACTCTCCTCTCATATATTACATCCCAACTGCAGTTCCCCTCCCTCCTCTCCTCCCAGTCCCTCTCCCTCACCTCCAGATCTTCTGTATCTTAGTGAAGTACAGAACATGGCTACATCCATTTGTCTAGAAATAAATAGCCAGGCAGTGGTAGCACATGCATTTAATCCCAGCACTTGGGAGGCAGAGGCAGACAAATCTCATTAGTTTGAGGCCAGCCTGGTCTACAAGAGTTAGTTCCAGGACAAGCTCCAAAACTATAGAAAAACCCTGTCTCAAAAAAATAAGAGAAAGAGAGAGAGAATTTAAGGTACCCAAACTGCTCTATAACAGTTACTCAGAGTTCATAAGTGTTTTACTGATCAACCTAAAGCTAACTAAACCCAAATTAAGTCAATGTCCATATTTTGGGGGGAGGCACAGTACACAGCACAACAGCAAGTATGCCTGATAGTACATCTAACTCTGCCTTTCTTTAAACAGGCTGATCTTAATGAATAATGCAATAATGATAATAATGCATGCCATATGCCCTCAATAATTCCTGACCAAAACTTCTGATTAACAGAGATTTTAGTAAATTTCTGTGATATTAAGTTAATTAATGTGGTGAGTAGATATAAGATCCTTAGTTTAGACTTCTTACCTGTATATCTGGACTTGAAAGATTCAATGTAGTAAGCAGCATCATTTTCTTGAATGCCCATCTGTTCTCCTAAGGATTTAGCTCCCATCCCATATATGATTCCATAACAAATCTGAAAGGAGGCATCACACTCAGTCAGCTAAGCTCACAGCTATACAAAGTGTAAGCACACATGCTCACTAGGTCTGATACCTGGTAACGTCTTTACTTCAGTGTGAGCACAGACATGATTAGATCAGTTTTGGACCCACAGAAGTGGGTACTCAGCAAACATTTGTTCTGCCTCTGAGCCTTACTTTGTGCGTATGTGTGAGTGTGAAGATACGGGTAAATTTGAGTGGGGGAAGGAAGCAGTCCAAATAGGAAGACTGCTTTCTGTTTGTTCTGTGTCCACCACCGTTCCTTAGTGATCTCAGCAGCGTCTGCTAAGGCAGCGTCCAGAAGTCTTCGAAGCAAGCTCTGCAAATACTCCTCTCCTTGCCCATGGATAAGCACAAACATTTTGATAATAGGAGAAACTTCACCGGAAAGAAATATCTACAACTCACAGTTGCCTACAGTCGCACATTCCACAAAAATGCAAAATTCATTGGGGTTAAATATAAACCTTCTGAGTCAATCTTGGAAGTGGTAGATGGGAATGAGCTACCTAGTTAACAGTAAGTCCTGCCTGAAGTCATGCATGATCTTGTCATAGACACCTGACCTCTTTGTAGCCAAATGTTCTCATCCAAAACTAAAGATGGTAGTGTTTGGAACATGACTTGTGGGTGTTTAAGAAATTGACACAAAGCAAGCTCCATATGAATGGTAAATAAAATTTTAAAAGAAAAATTGCATTAAATGTTGATCAGAATTCTAAAAGCTTTTAATGTGACACTTAAGGAACCTATCCTCCTTACTTAAATATTTTGTGAGGCTTTTTTTTTTTTTTTTTTTGGTTTCATTTTGAGATAGGATCTCACTATGTAGTTCTGGCTGGCCTGACTTGCTATGCAGACCAGACTGACCATCATGTCTGCCTGTCCTGGGGCGTGAAAGTATGTGCCATCACACCTGGCCAAGGGCTTGCTCACTTTAAACCTCCATTTATTCTTCCTTTTGGCCTCTAACACTGTTTTGAGAGATTCCTGGCATGCTCTGGTTGTCTGCATCAGTTTGTACCACTTAGCGCAGTCTGGTCTCAGCAAGATGTGAAGACTGGATCACCCAGTGCATGTCGAGGCAGAACACGCATTGTTCTAGCAGGTTCACTGCTGAATGAGGCAAGTGCTGCTGGAGAGGATCCTGGTGGTCTGTGCTTTTCCTGACTCTACCACTTAAACTGAGTGTAAACAAATCTCTAATGTTGTGTCTGTTCCCTGCTCCATCCATCAAACAGGGATATAAATAAGGCCTATCTCAAGAGCTGGCTGTGGGGCTTAATTACAGAAACACTTCACCTGTTTAGTAGGCTTTGCTCCTTGCTAAATGGAGAGGAAGAGCAGAGCTAGCTTTTCAGACAGTGGGAGCAGGTGTTGGTGTACCCTGCACCGGTGAGAGGAAGCATCACACACCAGCATGCCAGCTGAGTTCAGGAAGACAGTGAACCGACAACAGGTCTGATGTCCCACAGGGTGTGTGGTTAGGAGGTGCTAATACTAATCTAGCCAGGAAATGTGAACATGGTCTTTGACTCCTCTGTGACTGGCAGTGACCCCGCAAAATGCAAGAACAGCAGCTGAACAGCTTCAGGCTCTGACAATCCAATTCTACTTTCAAAAGCATTAAACTACCTTTGATATAATATGCACTTTGGTTAGATGCTATAAGAAAACATAAAAATAAGAATATGGAACTTTCTGTCAAGACATTTACTGATGAGAGATTAATTATATATACACACACATACATATTCTTCCTCGTGTATAATGACTTCCTCCACCACAACTGCCACTTGCAGGTAAACACCTACTAAGTACCAGGCACCATGACTAGCCACTCTATAGACTTAAATACACAGGGCTTTCTTGACACTGAGTGCCCCCAAAGACCTAGTTATCTGGTTTATTCTACTCTGTCTAGGAAGCAAAACCTACAACCACAAGACAAAACCACAAGACAAACTAGATTCCTATGAAGGTGCCTTGAAAGATCCAGACAGAAATCATTCCTCAACTGAAACTAATGGCTAACTCAAAACGCCGTGAGCACTTAATTCTTTCCACTGGAGGAAGCGCCCACTAGGGTCACCTGCTTTGCTTGTTGCCTCAGCTCCTCCCCAACAGAGTCAGGCTCCATCATCTTCCACTCTGCAGCAATGCTCTTGAAAACATCAGCTCCAGTGTTTAAGACTTGAATGAGGCGACAGTCACGTGATAGGTGAGCCAGGATCCTCAGTTCAAGCTGAGAGTAATCAGCAGCCAAAATTAAACCACCTGAAAAGCACAACTACTTTAAAAGCTAGCACAGCTCCCTAGACCACAATTTAGCAACATGACAGAAATGCAGTTTTATTAGTTTATGGTCACGTGTTCCAAAGTTAAAGCCTTACTCAAGTAAGAAAGAGTTTGTTTCTGTGCATGATCATGTTTTCAAGTTTTCATGTGTATGCAGTATATATCAAGTCACCCCGATATCTGTCTCTTGACAATGGGTGCCTTCCTCGGTATTCCCAAACCATCTAGCTCGGGGTAAAACAGTCCTCTCATGCTTCTCCCACTCCTTAGGGATTAGAGACTTAAGTTTCCCTCTGTTATACAGAAAAATCATATACATATTAGGTTTTACAGAAATCACATCATAGAATATACCCTGAAGAAATGACTGCTGAATAAATAAGTAACAGACAAATTGATGTTTAGTAAGTGTATGTTGAGTGTGCTTTGATTCAACAATAACAAAGTTATTAATAAAAAAAAATCAAGTTCCTAAAGGAGTAAGCCAAGTGTCTGTGGATTACAAACAGCGTGATTAGATGTGCAAGGCAAAACAAAAGTATGATCAAAGTATGGAAGATATTTTGACCGCTAGCACCAAGGACAAGTGGCCACATTATAAAAAATGTAGTTATAAATTAATAACAGACTTTATAAGCTCACTAAAATAATCAAGACAGAAGAACCTCAAGTATAGTAAGAATGCAGAATTTCACACATAATAAGAGGAATGGAAATGAAACCTACAGCAAGAAATAAATTTTCCTCACTTAAAATGGCAGCATCCAGAAGCTTGCACAACACACTCAAGCAAGTGTGTAAGCGACATTAGGATGCTATTCAAGGGAAGCAAAGGGCAGCTTTCTGCCCACAAGGCAGCAGTTAGACACTGTCAAAATGAAGCTGCTTGTCGTCTGTGACTCAGCAAACAAACGCATAGATTATGGTGCAAACTGAGCACACACAGGTTAAGCTGCTTTCTACTTCCATTTCTTTATCTTGAGACAAGGGCTCACTGTGTAACTGTGGTTGTCCTAGAACTCACAGATCTGTCTGCCTCTCTGTTGGGACGAAAGGTGTGCACTACCACATCCATCTACTCCCATTTCTTTACTGACAAGCACAAGTCTTTAATATGAAAATGTTAGCTGAAAAGCCCAAACACAGAAGTATATACAGAACAATAATTTAGATAAAAGTCAAAGGATTACTTAGCAAAAGGTATGGATATTTGCAAAAGGAATCCTAGCAAATTCATAGCAGCTATTTTGTGAAGTGACTGCGTTAGAAGCGAGGAGCAGGTAATGAAGAGGTCACTGAGAAGGGAGGGAATGAGGTCAGCGGATGGCAAGTTTCTGAATGCCGGCACGTCCGTCCAGAAGCCCTGCAGGATGGGCTGCTCCCTCCCATCTGAAGAAGCTGATGCCAGAGTTGGGTCTACCTGGCAGCCAGAACTGGTAAGCGCTTAGGAAGGCGGCGTGCATAGAATGGGCACCAGGACATCCACAGGACCCTCACAGCTAAAGTGGGTTACAAATATATCTCACTTCTAAAAAAAAGAGATGCAAGGAATTTTTTTAAAGGCGTTTTTAGTACTCAATTCATTTTAAAAAGAGTATGTCTGAAACAATTTCAGCACGTGGGTCTACTTTTCAGGTGTAAATTTTATGAACTCTAAACAAATACCAAGCACCTGGAGACTTGTGCTTGGATTCCTCCAGAGACAGGTGTCTCCGTGTGAGCAGAGACCAGGAGAGCCTCTGATGGGGCCTCCTGGGCCTCTGTGCTCACCACACTCCTGCCGCACCACACATTGACTTTTAACAAAGGCCTCTGTGCTCTGTGGGATCTGGAGAGAACTTTCAAATACTGGAACTTGGGAAATTCACAGTGGCTACTAGGAAACATCAGATTCTGAGCATCTCCACACCAATTCCTGTTGTGCAGCACGGCTTTTCAATCCAGCGTGCTCTTTCCTCTACACCTAGGGAAGAAACATTTGGGCCTAAGGAACGCTCATTGCTTCCCTGGGTTAGACTGAGTGTCTCATGCTGATGGTTTCTACTGTCAGGAGAGTTAGCTCACCAGACTAGTTCATCATGGAAGGGAAGTTCTGACAGAACTTAAAACACCTCACTTACTAGGACCACACACTGACAAAAGATAAAGAGAAGATGGGTCCAGCAGCAATCATGAGGCGATTACGGGGCTCGGTTACAATCTCCAGGTGTTCTGAAGACAAACAGATGTGTGATTTAGGGCTGCAGCTGTCCTGGCAGTCACTCAGCAACAGGAAGCAAGCAGACATTAATAGAAAGCAAGAAACACAGGGCAAACAAGTCATAAACAGGGACCCAGAATTCTGCTCTTCCAAGTCAATGGAGGAGCGCGGCAGTGAATTCTCTAACCACGGAACCCCACAGAGAACTACATTTTGCCGAGCTTTCCAAACAGTACTCAGCAGCTACTGAGTACCACATCGGTACTGGGGTGAGGCAGCATCCAGCATAGGAAAAATAGAGGCCATAATGCACATTTCTGAATCCTACTCATAATTCAGGCTTCCCAGTGCCATTGAAACAACCATACAGCCACCTTACCTGGGAACGGTACAAAGGCATGGCGCATGCTCACTGAAAATGGCACCCCTCTATCTGAGACCATCTCTTCCGTCAGTGCCCCATTCCCAGGGTGCGGGCCATAAAACTTCTTACTTAGTCGTCTGCAGTACAAATAAAATCATCAGCTGGAACATGACGAATCTCAGATACATAGAAGGTCTAATTTCCATCTAAGAAACCTAACATGGCCTACCCTGAAGCCCATTTTAAAGGAAGATATTGGACCTCTCTGAGCAAATGCTCAGTAGAACATGCAGGCACTTCTGTAATCGTCTTCCTCAACTGCTTCTGAAACAATCCATCCCCAAGCCCTTTTAACTCCACAAGTCTCTAACCAGACCTAAGGTAAGCAAACTATCTACTGCTCCCTCTTGTCAAGTACACATGGGGACGGGGCGGTGCTGGCACAACTAGCCTCTACTTCCATATTTGACTTAAAGCACACAGTGCCAGTACCTGGAAGCAGGTCTACTACCTTTTACCATTGACCAGCTTCACCATAGATTTCAAATGGATACCATCTAGACCAGATGGTAGGTCCATTTGAATGCACTGCATTGTTTTATACGCTAGGGTCTTTCTGAGTCATTGTGCTCACAAACGGATAATATCAATATAGAAATAACGTCTACCTGGCCATTGGAAGCAGGCTTTTGCCTGGAGCTTGAGAAGGTGGGCTTTCCCTTACTAGTGTTGGCATCTTAATCTCAAAATCTCTTGGCACATTCTGGATATTAGGTTCTGTAAAGGTTATCCGTCCTAAAATCAAGAAGAAAAAAATTAGAAAAATAAACCTGACAATCAACCAATCGACTCATGATCTTTCTTAAATCCAGCTGGGGGCTGGCAGGATGGTCCAGTGGGTAGGAGCACCTGACAACCCGGGGCAAACTCCAGAACCCACACAGTAGGAGACAACTGACTCCCACAGATGTGACAGCAAACACATACATGATTAATGCATGCACGTGCACACACACGCTACTAATGTAATAGAAAGATTTTCAAAAGCATGCTTGATAATGCTAAACTTGGTTTATATTTATTTAATTTTTCTACTTATTCCTGTGATCAGCAGTGATAAACGAACACAAGGTCACTCTGAAAGTACTCAGCTACAATATCATGTTCTTCATTAAGCTACTTCTAAAAATCAATGCCGTGACAGGAAGCAACCTGGGAAACTGAGCCCACAAAAGGAGGACCACGACAGCATGACAACAGGAGGCAGACACACTAAGGAGCAAAGCTGCCTGGTAGCTGGGGAGGGGCACAAGCCAGAACCCCGGGAGCAGAAGCTGGGACCACGAAGGAGCTCTGCTGCAGTGAGGCAGTGAGGGAGCTATGTCAGGCCTCACCTCAGCACAGAGAGTCATCAACTGACTGCAAACTAGAATCAGATACGTCATCAGTGTTCTAGTGGGTAGAAACTATCTTTAAAATAGTTTCTATAAAGCATATTTCTTTTATTTTACTTTTTTCATTTTACACACCATTCCTAGCTCCTACTCCCTCCCTTCCTCCTGTCCCCTTCACCTTACCCCTCCACCCCACCCCCATTCACTCCTCAGAGAGGGTAAGGCACCTTGCTTTGGGGAAGGTCCAAGGCCCTCCCTACTATATCTAGGCTGAGAAAGGTATCCATCCAAAGAGAACAGGTTCCAAAAAAGCCAGTAAGTGCAATAGGGATAAATCCTGGTGCCACTGCCATGGCCCCACAGTCTGCCCCAGCCATGCAACTGTCACCCACATTCAGAGGGACTAGTTTGGTCCTATGCTGGTTCCTTCCCTGTCCAGCCAGAGTTGGTAAGGTCCCATTAGCTCAGGTAAACTGTTTCAGTGGGTGAACCTTTCATGGTCTTGATCTCTTTGCTCATATTTTCATTCCTCCCACTCTTCGACTGGTCTTTGGGAGCTCAATCCAGTGCTCCAATGTGGGTCTCTACATAAACTCCTTATTTGAGATTTTTATTATTTAGCTCACAGCACCAAGTAAGTATTTAATCCATAGTAGTTTTAATATAATTTTCACTAAATGGCTCATTCCATGTTACCAAGGAACATACAGCACTCCATCCTCCTACACACAGCACTCTGCCCTCTTCCACACAGTACTTAGCACATAGCACTCCTCCCTGGTCTATTAGTGGAGTCAGGGAGTTAACACTGTCCAACCAAAAAGACGGTTAAACATAAATTACAAAGCATGAGTATATGTTGATGAAAAGAAATTGTAATCATCAAACAGCTTTGTCATGATCAGTTGAACTTCTGTTTCTGTATTACTGAATATTATAGCAATTATAAAGAGTCATTAAATATTGTGTTTCTAAAGTCAATAAGTAAATAGCACTGATAACAGTACCAAATAAATATGTAACACTCTGAAACTCTTAAGTTGATTTTGTTTTGGCACCATATGGTCATATAAATGATAAATGTCCCCATAGTCTCAAATATTTGAGTACTTTGTCCCTAATTAGTGGCGCTGTTTGGGGAGATTATGGAACTTTTAGGAGGTGCAGCCTTGCTGGAGAAAGTACATCACTAGAGCAGGCAATGAGGGTGTACAGTCTCACCCCACTTCCTGTTGCTGTTTCCTGAGTGCAGATGAAATATAATCTGTTTTCTGTTCCTGCTGCCATGCCGTGCCTTCCCTGCTAGGATGAACTCTCTTCCCCTGGAACATTAAGGCAAACGAAGCCTTTTCTTCCTTAAGTCGGTCATGGTATTTTATCACAGCAAAGGAAGAGTGACCAATACACACCAAGTCTTTCATTTAGTTTCTATTATTAAGAAATGATTAGGAAGAACCAAGACATGAGCTTATTAGGGACAAAGGAAAAGAGAAAGTTATTCAGAAAAAAGAACTACAGCCACAAGAAACCCGTTTGCAGCAGTATCTACTCCAACACAGGCAGGGATGCGGGATGCTCCTTCATTCAGGAGAGTTACTGGATACTGATGACATGGTGCTGAGCTTGTCTCAGTTCACAGCATCATAATTCAAATCTCCGTTTCTGCTTTCAGACTACCAATCTAAATGCCTCTTCCATGGATATGTTAAAACTGCCCTTTCTTCCCCTGAATGTTATGTTTGGTGAGTAACTTCCTAGAAACTCAGCATCTTTTCTATATTGTATCACACCCGTCTCTGTCCCAGCAGCCCACGTGACATCCAGAACACTCTCCAACTTTCTTTTTTATTTGTGCAAGACACAGTTGATACACCGATGCCCCTGGACCTACAGAGACTCAGCTGGAAAAGAAAGCGCTAGGATGGAATTAGTTAAGAAGACCAAGCCAAATACAGACTCAAATACCGAATCCTGCAGCAACCCTGATGCAACGAAAGCACTTTCCAGACGCTCTCCCTTGCTCTTCCTAGTGTCCAGGTGGTGTCTAGCTGTGTTTGGGGGCGGGTGGTGGGACAATGACAGTGTGGGTTCTCTTAGTGCGGTGGAGCCTCACAAGGGATGAACTTGGGTCCCTGGGCCATCACAAATATTACATATAAAAGTCTTTTCATATCTCATATCTCTCACCAGTAGCTGTGTGTGACTGTGATACAGGGTAGATCCTTTCCATTCTGAGAAAAGGGTTCAGGCGCTTTTCCCGCTGCAGAGGGAAGACCATTTTGGTAATAGCATTACTGATTCTTCTCCATTCCAGTATCAGGCCTGGTAAAGGATGCAAGGCCTTTAATTTATTTAGCACTTCCTGGAAAGAAATATAACAAGGTTAAGGCTGGAATCTTACCAAATTCAATGACAAATCAGAATGTCTCTCACATAAATTAAGACATCTCAAAATTCAGTCTGATAAATCCTACATCCACAACTTGGAATCATTGTCTAGACAATTTCAGAAGTCACTAAAATGTAAATCTGTAAGCACAGTTTACAAGACAGCAACATGGGAATGCTGAACACTACCGATTCATAGCTACCTTTAAAAGACAAAATCAACGGAATGTCAGTTTCCTGGGAGCATCCACCTCCCCAAGAGTTACATCACCTCTTTTCTTTGTGGTTAGAGACATCCTAGTAGTCTTCATTCTTGCCCTGATACGGGGTTTCCATATCCAGAAAATCAGAAGGTATTTATTTAAAAGCAGGTATTTCTAAGCCAAGAAATACCTTGGCTTAGAAACTAAGGCACCAAAAGGGCCAGCCAGACTAACAAAGAGTTGTCTAGGAAGCAGAGCTGTGAACACTTTCCAGGGCAGATGAATTGCTCTCAATGATGCCAGGTTCAAAAATCCACGGAAGCCACTGGACAGCTCTCCACGACTATGTAGCTACATTTTTCTAGCCCCATTTTCCCAGTGGAAAGTCGGGAAGCCAAGCACTTCTTTTCCCCTCGTCAATTAGTGCAGGGTCCACAGATAATTACTAGCAAAATTCCTTTGAAAATTAAGAGTCTTAAAAGAAATCCATGGAAAATGTATTTTTTCTATAACACTTTTTGTGTTCATACAGAATACGAAATCAAATCTACTAAAATCCCCAGCACACCGGGCAGCAGTAAACAGCGTCTGCAGGTGTGAGCTCAGATGCCCACACCCCATGCTGCGTTGTCTCCACAGACATTACAGGACTCTGAACACCACCAGTCCGCTGGCTTCAATCTGGATAAGCCAATGTGGGCTATGTGGCTCTTGATGCCATCAGCACCTTTTCACGGCATCAAAAGCTAGAAGTTTTGACTCCGCCCCGTGAGCACCCCAGAGCACCTTGCTAGTGCTGAACCGTCTTCCCAGTCTCAGCTTGTGGTTACTCTCAGTCCCTCTTCTGGTGGAACCCAAAGTTTTTTTGCTGCTTTGCATTTTCATCTCTCCATTTGGTGGTAGCTTTAGTTCCAAAAATAGAACCTGCAAAATTAGTATTTTCTCAGTCAAGAATCAAATTATAAGTATTGTCACTCAGAAACTACCTTTAAAAAGTATTTTGAGACTATAAACTTTACAGTTTAACATGGGTATTGGAAGGATGTTTCTTTGGCCTCTCAGGCATGCTGTCTGTCCTGAGATGGAAGCTGTTAGGAGACTTTTACAAGAGCACAGGCGTGCACGCGCCACGCTAAGCACTGATGGCTGAGCTACTGACTGAGGCTTGGGTTGCTCTGATGACTGTGAGTGCTCCTAAAGACCTCTTGAAGAACAACTCACATGGCTACTGCATTTAACGACCACAGTGATAATCAGCAAAGGCACCTGATCACAGAATACCACCAGGCCACAGAAATCCCTAGACACAAAAGCTAGGAGAAATGATTAATCCAATGTGGCAATAAATGAAGGCTAATGAGTGGCCTACGTGGGCAAGGGCCCCATGTAACCAAACCCTCACTAACTCAAATTAGAGGGGCTTGAAGTTAGGCAATTCAGAAGCTGAGTTACTGTATTTACTCATTTGCTTATATAACTTGAATGGCTTTTAATGAATCTTGAACTTTTTTTTCCCCAGTAATAATTCCCAAAATGGAAACAATTTATGTAAGTACAAGAAATCTTTGTCCCACAAGTTGGCTGAGGAGCAGAGAGAATGTTATCCCTGTGCTTCCCCAGTAACGACAAAACTAACATACATGCAGTTATAAAAGTGGCAGTGGCTGCATCCTGGAAATGACAGCACTGAGACTCACAAGACAGGTCAGCAACCTCGTATCCTCAGACCTTGTGTTATACAGATACGAACACATGCATGCATATGATTATGATTGGCACATGCAGCAAGTAAAATGAAAGAATAGCTGGTTAAATTCTAACTGAATGGAACAGAGTTACACTAATTTTTTTTCTTAAGTTATACTGGCCTATATTTTATCAAGAAATACAGATATATGAATGACAGGATAGGAGAAGAAATCTGATTAGTGAAGAGGAAATGTGGAATATTGTCAGCGTTCACAAAGAGTCCTAGAAGAGACGAACAATCAGTTACGACAACACAACAGTCTACATTATCTACTTAGTTCTTTATCTTAAATTTCTCTCTTGAGTGAAACTTTCAGAATTAACTGTGAATTTTCACATATAAATTACCTACCTCATTTTAAAACCAAGACCCAGGCAGCAATCAATAGCATCAAAAGCCTGCTCTCACTGAAGTTTAGTCTAGTGAGTAGTTGGTAAAGTCCCACTCAAGAAACCAAGCTCACACAGGTAGGGACCCCATATGACCTAAATGGTTCACCTGCTTTGGTCCCGAGGCTCAAACTCATGTTTGCTTCATCCCACTTGTGTTGAAACCTACACTTTCTATTTTTTGTAAGTGCCCTGTGTAATTTTGTACATAGTCTACTGTGTATACAATTGAAGGCTTCTGGGCTATAAAATTCAGAAATACACACACACAGACAGACACATACCCTACTCTTCACAAAGAAAGCCCTGAGAGCACCACTGAACCCACTACAGATAAAATACAGACTTCAGAAAAACAGCTTCTCAAGTTCTTTAAAATACAAAACTCTGTAGATTAATGGGCCATTTCATTATTAGGATTTAAAATATCTATTGATCATTTACCATCTACATGACAGTTGCTAAGTATACATTATTCATTTATCATTGCCACAACCTTATGAGGCATTTTAAGTCACAACTCCCATTTCACTGGTGAAGAAACAGAGACTTAAGGAACTGATGTATTAACTGCTCCAGTTCAAGGTCGTGCAGCTGGCTAAGGAATGGAGGAGGCTAAGGAATGGAGGAGGCTAAGGAATGGAGGAGGCTAAGGAATGGAGGAGGCTAAGGAAAGGAGGAGGCTAAGGAATGGAGGAGGCTAAGGAATGGAGGAGGCTAAGGAAAGGAGGAGGCTAAGGAATGGAGGAGGCTAAGGAATGGAGGAGGCTAAGGAATGGAGGAGGCTAAAGAAAGGAGGAGGCTAAGGAATGGAGGAGGCTAAGGAATGGAGGAGGCTAAGGAATGGAGGAGGCTAAGGAATGGAGGAGGCTAAGGAATGGAGGAGGCTAAGGAATGGAGGAGGCTAAGGAATGGAGGAGGCTAAGGAATGGAGGAGGCTAAGGAATGGAGGAGGCTAAGGAATGGAGGAGGCTAAGGAATGGAGGAGGCTAAGGAATGGAGGAGGCTAAGGAATGGAGGAGGCTAAGGAATGGAGGAGGCTAAGGAATGGAGGATTCAAACCCAGAGGTCAGGCTCTGCAGCCGGTGACCTTGAGTAAAAGTTACATTACTGAACTGCATACAGAAGACAGAGCAATTGGTGCTCTCTAGTGTATAAACACCCTCATCCAAAGCCAACTCCAACTACCCTTGACAGGGAAAGAATGTGGTGAGAGGAGAAAAGAGAAAGACTACCAACCTAAAACAATAAAACAGGAGTGACTTTGTCAATGTTTCATTAAAGTTACAAAAACTTTAAGGCCACAAAAATCCCCTTTTTATTTGCATCTCAGAATAATCCCCAATTTCCCTTCCTGACTAAAGGTGCTGGCGCAGAGAAGGGGTGAGTCCCGGCTGGTGCGAGAACTAGCGTCATGAAGACACAGCTACACCGCTCGTGGACTGCCACCCCTACTGTAGAGCAATGGCGACTGGAGAGTGCCTCCTCCAATCCCGCAAACCTGCAAGGACAGTGACGCCTCCTTACTGCGTCACCTCTGAATACAGAGACAACTCGTCACCTGGTGCTACAACACTATCCCCCATGCAGTCCACTTGTTTAATTTTACTAAGTGTTGGGATTTAGCAGTGTACTGTGACACGTGTCATTTTAATTCTACAAGCTCCTCCCAGTTTTCTAGGTGCACGCCACTACCTGTGCGATGTCATCTGCACTTGTGAAGGAAAAGCTGTGGCCAGCTAGCTGATAGGCCTGAGTCTCAATGGCATCCAGCTTGGCTTGCATGATATGCTTCTGACTTTCGCATTCCGCAGTACTAAAGCCAATTCCATTCAGTTCCAGCAAGGCCAGGCAGTACTGAGAGGGCATCTCCACTTTACAGAAAATATCTGAAAGGGAAAATGAAAAAATGCAACAGCAAAACCATCACCTAAGCAACTGGTCCATCGGCATTGTGAAACCACCCAGAACTGGCTCAGGCAATCCACAGCAGTTATCCAAGCTGCCATTCAAACCCCATCTCCAGAACAGGTCGCCAAACCATTGTAAGGTGACAAAGGATAGGTCATTTAAGCACGGGACGCTATCCCCATCTGCAAGAGTAGAAAAGCTGGCAATCTTGTGAGCAGTCTGGACTAAAAGAGACATTTCTTCTAAGACTTAGAAAACATTCTCTGTTCAAAACATTCAGAAAGGATATAACGACTGCACATGAGAACAAGACACCTTAAGTAAAGACATGGTCCCTTACCAATAATTATCCCTACACTAATATAAAGCAGCTCTCCAGGGGGAAAGGCCAGCTTTCAGAATAGACCTATCCAAGAGGCAGGAGGATAAGAAGAGAAGGGAGTCTGCAGGTCACTAAATACACAAGCATATCTTGAAATAACTGTTTATTTTTCAGATTTTACTTTCATTTATTTTTAATGATATGTGTATCTGTGTGTGAGTATCTGCAGGCATGTGCGGGTGACTGCTGTGTCTGTGTGTCTGTGTGTGAGTGTCTGTGTGTGGGTATCTGCAGGTATGTGCGGGTGACTGCAAAGCATCCTGAGACCAGAAGAAAACTCCCTAGAGCTGGAGTTACAGGTTCTTGAGTCACCTGATGTGGGGGCTGGGAATTGAACTCAGGTCTTCTGCAAGAGTAGCAAGCACTCTTAATCTCAGAGCCATCTCTAGCCCCAAAATAATCAATCATTTATAAACAAACTTTAATAGCTTACCACATTGCCTCCCAAATCCTCCCTTTTCTCAAGGGTCTTCAATTCCATAGGTCCTATAACTGGGAAAGCCTTAACATTGTATAAAACACACTTGACACTCCCTACCACCCACTTTTTAAACTACATAGGAATAAGGCACTTTTAGAGTACATTTAAATGATCAAAGTAAAAAATAATGAATTTAGAATCTTCTTGGATTTTTTTGTTTTCTCACAGATAGTCCTAAGAATTGCCTATAAATTCTTGGCAAATGCAAGGAAAGCACTCCACACTGGACCACAGCTCAGTCCTTGGATTTTTTTAACATAATTTTTAATTGAATCTTCAGGAATTTCACATCATGTACCCCAATCCCACTCATTTCCAAGTCCTTCCATATCCACCTTCCATTTTTCCTCACCCAAGAAAAAGAAAAAACAATCAAACAAACAAACAAACGAAACCATCTCTCTGACCCCTCTGGGCAACGACCCGCCCCTCTATCACCGCAGCCTTCTCTGCGCAGGTCCGCTCCAGTCCTCCATCTTTTCCGCATCTTCCTGGCACTAGAGACTGCAGTGTGCCCCAGTTTTACTTGCACATGCTCACTGTAATGAGTCACTAGTCTAATGCAAGGCCTTTACTACACCATCAATACCGGACCCTCGTAGCGACCCTCAGACATCCTGCTGTCACCTTGAGTCATGGAGAGTCTGTGGCTACAGATCTTCAGCACCCATCCCTTCATGCACTCTAGCATCTCACAGGTAGTGAAGATGTTGGGGTGGACCAACTCAAAGCTTGGATCTAGGAGATAGCTGAGCTGTTCAGCCCATCAGGGCCACCAGGGCCAACTTCTCCACTGGCCAGGAGAGGGGAGCACCAGGTCTCCCACACTCACCTCACCAGCACTGCCTGCGCCACCCTGCAGTGGCCAGTGAGGGACAGAGCCTCAGCAAGACCCTTGAACATCAACGCGACTTTAGGCTGCAGTACAGTCCACAGACAGCTGCAGCTGCACAGCCTTAGGAAGTAACACAGGCCACTGACATCAACACAGACTGGGTTGCAATGGGATCATGGACCTAGACATGGCCCTGGGCCGTGGACCAAGTGGCAGTGCAGGCTATTCCTCATCCCCAGTTCTGCCTTTCTTCACAGCACACTAACGGCTCCATGTTTTCTCTCACATCTTTCTACCACATGCTTGCTTTTGGCATTCGTCACCCAATCCCTGAATATCTTGAGACAAGATCTCACTATTTAGCTCAGGATAGACTCAAACTCACTATGTAGCTCATTAGTTCAGCCTGGCCTCAAAATTCAAACCCTCCTACTTCAGACTTCCAAGTGTTTGGGATTACAGCAAGTGCCTCCATGCCTCGTTCATAATTCAAATAGTTAATAAATACCTAAAAATTACAGATCAAGACCCTAGCATGATCTTGAGACGTCAGTGGGAAGGACAGACTCTCTGGTCACCGGCCCTGCGGCAGACGGGAAGAGGGGACAGAAGCTGTGATCCAGCATTGCTGAGCACAAATAGAGGAGCACTGTCGAGGCATGGCAGCCGGTCTTCCTCTCCTTGACCATCCTACACTTTCAGGGCATGGCAGCCGGTCTTCCTCTCCTTGACCATCCTACACTGTCAGGGCATGGCAGCCAGTCTTCCTCTCCTTGACCAGCCTACACTGTCAGGGCATGGCAGCCAGTCTTCCTCTCCTTGACCAGCCTACGCTGTCAGGGCATGGCAGCCAGTGTTCCTCTCCTGGACCAGCCTACGCTGGCTTAAAGAGGCTGAGGTTAAAACAAAAAAGCTCCTGTCTACACAGGAGCTGCTAATGGATATGACCCCAGAAGAGCATCCTCTATGAACACACTAGTCAGTGTGGACTTAGTCTCTATAATCCTACCCTATAGTGCTGGGAGAACGAGAGGTTTTGTGGCAGAGGTAAAATAACCATAGCAACAAGTGTAATAAGTATGTACTACGCCTCATCGATCTTTACAGCAACTTCCTAAGAACCAGACATGAAGTTTGGTGTAGGTTCCTGTCTAGTAAGTGAGGCAGCCCCAACTCAAGCCATACATATTCAGCACGTTGCTCTGCTCTTTCTGACTATGTATGGATCAGGCAAAAATCTCACGATATAATTTCCTCATGACGACAACAACTTTGATCCCTCACCATCTTCATTATTTATCAATTATTATACTCTCTCAAATCACCAAGTCCGTCCTGGACCAGCAGACTTCTCAACAAATCCATGGTGCCATGAAAGAAAAGGAGAACCACCTGACTTTCCTTTGCTAAAGAAACCATTAATAGCTCTAAAAAGAAAATGGTTCCACTTTTAAATTACATGAAAGCTCTGTTATAGGAATAGAATCATCTGATAAAATTCAAATACATAATCGTCAACAACTGAATATGACGCCACCAATTCTAATCATGAGAAGGCCGGGGCCAGCCAGTTATGAGGAATAAGCACCATGCTTTGCAAGTAAATTATTGGAAGGCAGCACAGCATCTGACACGTCCACGCTGCTCTAGTGATCAACGTCTGACTGAGGACTTGTGACAGACACCATGAGGTCTCCAAGTCAAAAGTATTTACTATCTGGCTTTTTACAGGGGAAAACAAGCAAACAAAACCCTAGGCTTCCTGGCTTCCTCAGTAGGTAACACAGGATTTGCATAAAATGTGTAATTTATCCACCCATGACCAAAACGTGGCTAATGATATGTATCTATCATCCCAGGCTGTAACATAAAATGCCAAAAACCCTGCTGCTTTTACCGTGAAGCTTTTCCTTCTGCAACAAAGAGTTGAGTTGATTCATGCAGTTGAAGATGAGAATGGATTCCACAGAGGCTCTGTACCGCCCAGAATGTTCAGTGTTCACATTTAGCCCCAGGCTCTGAATTCCTTGGCCGGTCTCTATTCCTTCTAGGAGCGGGAGCTCCTGGGGGAGAAAACTGGTCACTATACTATGAAGAGTCGGCTCCTTAGAATCTGGATCGAGGAGCCAGCATGCCACCTGAAGGAGACAGCAATTAGATAGTTTGCTTGATTTTCTTCAAAGTCACTTTTGCATTTTTACATTAAAACGGGAAGACAGAAGCTCGTTATAATTTATTGCATTTCCACTTAACACCATTTAGTGGTCCTTCCTTCCGTCCCTGTAATGCTCTGGCTGGCCTGGTCCTGCAGCAGGCTTGGGTGCCACGTACTTCTCAGTTAAATGAAGGCATGTGTCTAGGAATGAAGATGAAGGTTTCTCTACTCTGACTAATTCAAACTAAGCTACATAATAAAGATGTGCCCCTGTGGTTTTAGGTTTACTTAGTGCTTTTTGTTTGTTTGTTTGCTTTTCGAGACAGGGCTTCTCTGTGTAGCCCTGGCTGTCCTGGCGCTCACTCTGTTGACCAGGTTGGTTTCAGACTCACAGAGATCTACCTGCCTCTGTCTCCTGAGGGTTGGGATTAAAGGCATGCATCACCATAGAACATCAAAAGTGATGCATACATGTTTTACCAAGGAAAGTTAGTCCCAGGGGCTGAGAGGGAGCTGACCTGGTAAACACACTGGTAAAGTGTTCACTGTGCAGGCGTGAGGACCAGCGCTCAGTCTCCAGGACACACGGAAACAGCTGAGAGTGGTGGTATTATGTGCAATCTCAGCGCCAACCAGTCTACCTAAATGTCACAAATAAGGTGGAAAGCTCCTGAGGAATGACACTTGAAGTTGACCTCTGACCTTAGTATGCACATATACCACACACACTCAAACAGTTAGCATCCAGAGTACCAGAAAGCCTTTCCTCTGAAGTGGAGGTCTCTCACCAGAACAAGTGGCCATTTGAGTGTTGTTAGTTTCCACATGAGGCTAGGATGCCTATAGTTTCTATTACTAGGTCTAACAGATCATGAACTGGATTTATAATAAACAAATCTAGCTCTCTGAATCTTTTTAATAATTATGATGACTCAGTTGTTTCTTCTGCATGTTTAGAATGAAATTTTGAGTATGAAATGGTGGCTGACAGAAGCAGTCTTAGCACTGGGAGGCTGAGGCAGAAAGAACGCTATGGATATGAGGTTAGCCTGGACTACATGGTTGTTTGGTCAAAAGTGAGACCCCAGCCCCCTGACACCCTACATCCAAGGACTCCAGGATGATTGGAAGTGTCACCCCAGTCCCTGGCATCCATCCTAAGCCCCTCCCTCTGGGAGTTGCCATGGTCCAGACACCACCTCCAGGAAGCCCACCAAGCACTGACCCCTCCCCAGGGAGGGTCAGAACCACTCTCACAGGCTATTTAGGCCTTGGTTGAGAAAAAGAACACTGGTCTCAGGTTTCGTGTGGTTCCCCGCCCTCTCTCATCGCCATGCTCTCCTGGCCATCCAGGAGCACTGCATTTATTAAACGTGGGCATCACTGATTCGGTTTAATTTGGTCTCTTTGGAATTATTTGTGTCAGCGGAGAGGCTTCTTTTAAAATTATACCTATAATGGTGAGTTAGCCTAGGCTACAGAATGAAGTCCTGCCTCAAAATAAATAATAAATAAATAAATAAGAAAAAAAAAGAAAAAAGTTTTATAAGGGAGTACTGAATGAGAGAATCTGACATAAAATTACCATTTCTTATTTTAAAATGATATTTTATGAATAGTTTATTTTCTTATATCAAAATACTATAGGCAATAAAACCATTAATGGAATATTCCAAATAGTGTAATATTTAATGAGAATGTCCTATGTAATCTAGAACACTACTATAGCTGTAATGACAGACTCATATCACCCACATTCTTGCTTGGATTCCAGAACATCAAAATTAAATGATAATTTTTAATCTAGTAAAGGTGAGTTTATAATCTTTGTAATTCTCTCCACACAAAACACAACTCTGGAGAAATCAGAGACTTGATGGAGATAACCTAGAGGCAGAGTGCTTACGAAACACTGGATTCAATTCCCACCACTCTACTAAAAGAGAAAGCCCTATAAGCCCTAGTAAAAGTAGAAGTAGTCACTAAGAGTCCCTCAACCAAAAAAGTCCAGGGCCAGATGGTTTCAGGGCAGAACTGTACCAGACTTTTAAAGAAGAATCAATGCCAATATTCTTCAGATTATTTCACAAAATAGAAACAGCAAGAATGTCCAATTCATTTATGAAGCCACAGTTACTCTGATACTCAAACCACATAAAGACTCAACAAATGGCATTTCCTTTATGAACAAAGATGCAAAAATACTCGATAAAATACTTGCAAACCTAGAACAGATCAAAAAGATTCATTCATGATCAAGTAGCCTTCATCCCAAAGATGAAGGGATTGTAGGGATGATTTCACATACAAAAATCAATAAATGCAACCTACCATATAAGTAAAATGAAAGAAAAAAAAACCACATGATCATTTCATCAGATGCTGAAAAAGTCTTTTACAAAATTCAACACCCCTTCATAATAAAAGTCCTGGAGAGATTAGGGATACAAGGGATATATCTACACATAATAAAGGCAATTTATAGCAAGCCTATAGACAACATCAAATTAAATGGAGAGAAATTCAAAGCTAAAATTCTAAAAGAAGAAATATCCTATTTGACACTTTGCTAATAACTGTAAAAAATAGCATAACTTTCAACTCCACTCTGCACAGTTCATGCATCTGTTAGCAACACATGGGAAGACATGGTGTATCTTTAAGTAATCTCTGTAAGGCGCTGAAGTTTCAAATGTATACTATGGGTAATTAACGTAAGTTATTCCTCCTTGACTTCTCAGCATCATAAAGGAACTTTGATCTTGTGCAAAACTGTTCTCAGGAACTAGTGATGCTATTGGCCTCTAAGCCCTAAGTGTGATCATTTTGCTGACCTTCCCTGTCACCTGGGTACCCTGGCCCTTTAAGAGACAAGCTCCGCCCACCCCCTAATCTCCCCACCCTTCCACCAAGGCAAGCTGATCTAGTGCCCTCCTCTCTGTCTGTCCCTCTTCTGAAGAGGTAACTACTGCCTCTCTACCTTCTCTCCTTCCCACTTCTTTCTTCTCTTTCCTCTTTCTCTGTCCTCCCTTCTCTCTCTCCCCTTCTCCCCTCCCCTCTATAACCCCTTACTCTTATACTGTTCCCAATACCCACTAAATAAACTCTACACCCAAGCGCTCTCTCTACATGGCATTTCTGTCTGTCTCCCACCCACCAGGAGACCTGCCAGGGCTGTGCAGCCATAAATCTTTCACTAAGAGCACTCCCTTTTGACATCTTATTCCACACTTCTCCTGTACTCTCCTATACCCTTACAATAGCTGAAAACCCTTGCTATTGTACTCTTAAACCTAGCAGTCCATATTTCACTTCTAATTTACTGTGGTATAAAAATTCTTAACTTATAACTAAAACTAAAATTTCTCTTTTTAATCTTTGAGGAAGAACACAACCTTTAACATTTAGAATTTGTGATATTCTGCATTTACCCACAGAAGCATTTGGCACACAATGATATATTCTGGGTAAATGAGAAGTGTCTTGTGTGAAACTGTTACGTTAGACTGTTGAGGCTAAGGACATGCAGAGTGATCCCTAAGCATTAAGGATGCTGCAGTCTATAGAGTCACTTGGAAGACAGAACCTTGGGGTCTTCATAGCTGGGCTCCAGGGAGACGCCACAGGACAGGAGGAGGACCTTGTAGCTCTGGATGAAGTCATAGGTGACAACAGTGCGCTCTTTGTCCGATTTATTTTGCAAGCAGGATTGAAGGTGCTCCATCCTCTTTCCCACAGTCAGTGTTGGGTCCAGAGGGGGCGGGGCCAAACTGGGACTAATTTCTTGGAAGACAAACAAAGTCTTAATGTAGAAATTAGACTCATTCATTTGAAGCAGTAGTCTTTAGTGGAAAGACAGAAGAGTCAGGAATCCAAGGACCTGACTCCAAACACCTGTGTGTTTAGGTCACAGCAACTATGTGATGAAGTACTTCATAATCTAAATATGGTGGTTTGGACTAGATTTATAATATTCTATTTTAGTATGTGGGTGAAGATTCTAAGTTCCAAAATTTCTAACAATAAAATTTATTTTCAGAACAGAGTTCAAGAAAGGTAGCTGCTTTAGAAATTAAGTTAAAGGTGAGACATATAATGTATCAAAAATAAAAGAAGTTCAAGTGGCTACTCAGTCAACACACTGCTCTACAAAGAAAGGGGAAGGATCTCACTAAGTAGCTGACACTGTGTGGCATCCTTACTGTCCAAATAGCCAAGGAGCGAACTGTGTAATCAGATCCCAAGGTATTTCTAGATTGTATCCTTCCCTGCCAAAGACTCTAGTTCATTGTTCTCTAGTTAACAACGAAACCACCAACCCGACCACCCTGTGGGCATAAAGGTTTACTGAAAATTCAAACTGCTAGGCTGGCTACTGGGGGCTGAGAACAGCAAAAAAGTAGGAAAAGGTTTGCCAGTTTTAAGGGAATGGGGGGGGGCAAGAACAGCCTGGGCTTAAAGAGTAGCAAGAGGTGAGGTGGTGGCCAGAACAGCCTGGAAACTAGTGTGGAGGTTTTGCTAGCTGTAGGCTTGTTTGAGTCAATTGCAACTAGATGTCCACTGCCAGAGACAGGTGGCTGTAGGGGGCAGAAGAGGAAGTACTGGCTTTTCCTGACAAACAGAAACCCAAGATTTCTGAGGAATGCTAAATTTAGGGGTTTTTACCCAGAGTTCAGCCTGAGCTGTGCCTAAACTGTCATTTAGGACATTGGCAGTAACATTGCCATTTCTGTAGCTTACTTTGGACCCAACAGAGGGATAAAGGGAGGAAAAGAGGGATCCATTCTAATTAATATATGTGATTATGCATAACATTTGCTATTCTCTTAATAAATACTTTAATCCTAAAAATAAAGTCTATATAGTATCAGAAAATTATTCTCAAGTAATTTTAAAAAATATTAAAAAAAATAATTGCCTTAACAGACATCATAGCGCATATGTGGCTTAACCCAGTGCCAATGCCTTACCGGAATGCTTTTGCTCCTTCTGCAGGGACAGATAGTAGGCGTCCTTTCCACCCCAGCAGACTGCTAGCCCAATGACCACAATGCCGTCAGAGCCATGGACAGGAAAGCCGCCATCTTCACCACGGGTTTCCTGAGGGGAGCTGACTAAATGAATCCAAGGTAAAACTGTCAAAAGATCTCCAACATTCAGGCATCAAGTTCTATTAAAACTGTGATAACCAAAATTACTTCACCCATCATGGTGGCACATACTTTATAATCTCAGCACTTGGGAAGCAGAGGCAAGATGATTATAAACTCAACGCCAGCCTGGGCTATATGGCTAGACTGTGTCCCAAAAACATACAGAACAACAACAAAACAACCTGTTTGTCCTAGTTAGGGCTCTATAGTGGTGACAAACACATGACTAAAGGAAGGGATGGGCTGGCTTCAGCTTACTGCTTATGGCCTATAGCCAGGGGAAGGCAGAGCAGGAACTAACAGCAGGAACTGTAGAAAAGATCATGGAGGAACAATGCTACTTACTGGTTTCTTCTGCATGACTTGATCAGCCTGCTTTCTTATACCACTCAGAAAGAACACCTTCCTAGAGAGGGAATGGCCCAGTGGGCTGTGCCTTCCCACATCAATCATTAACCAAGAAAATGCCCTACAGACTTGCCTAGAGACAATCTGAGGGTGGCAGGTTTTTTGTTTGTTTTTTTCTCAAATCAAGTTCTGTTTCCCAGATAACTCTAGTGTATGTCAAGATGACAAAACATTAGCCAGCACAATACTTACTGGGCAAAAACCCTGTAATTGTAAAGATGAATTATTTGGGTGATCACTTGCAGGTGTGTGTAAGCTTTTCACATTTCACATCAGTTAAGATACCTATAGCCATGAAAACAATGTACCACAGCTGAATAGGCCTATAAGGACTAAAAGAAACCACTAGGTGGAAAAAGATGTTTTTCAAGTTCTATGACAAATAAAGACTATATGGACACAGATACAAAATTTTATAGCAAATTCATCAATTCTTAATCAAAGGCAGCAAGAGTATTATTGTAAACAATTAAGTACAATTTTTGTATTTATAGCCAACATTTTTTTCTATATTAACATCTACTTAACTTTACAAAAACCAATCAATTTAATTTACAATCACAATCTGAATACTTGGAAGTTACTGGAACATAGGAAGACAATACATACTTATTAAGTTTAAGTGAACTTATACCTCCATAAGAAGCCTGGTATAGAACACGGCTCAATTTTATGTTTGATGGGTTGGGAACAGGAAATGCTATACACTAAGAGCACATAGAATCTACCATTAATCCACATGCTCCAGGAACGGAAGGTCAGACAAACACTAGCACCTTACTGACAAACATAAATACAGTTTTACAAATCTATCAAACCTCCGATCTCCACAACAGGTTGACAAGTTGACTGTGACTACTCCCCAATCACAGGACAAAATGTTCATGGCATCATTTGACCGAAGGTTCAACTCTGGAACCCTAGAAGATTCTGTGAGGACTCAGAACCAGGATTTCAGTACAGATTCATCAAGAGTGCTAATACTCGAGACAATTCCTGGGAAGTCCAGCTAAGTACTTTGTGAGATAAATCTACAGTACGCATCTGCTATGTGCTTTTATTTGTAAGCATTAATGACTAATAAAAACCAATTGTAAATTAAAGTACCTCAAAAGTGTGATAACATCGAAAACATATATTATCTTTATAAATTTAAAATATGCTACACAGACCTCTTATAATGGAGGATATTATTAGTAAATAACTGGGCCAAATAAAAACTACACATATATACACCTATAAGATGATTAAGTGGATATATTTATTCAATTTGAGTAAATTATATATAATATCTAAAATTTAAAATTTAGATCTCAAGCCAGCAATGCAGAAAAATTAAAATTTTAAAGATCCTTACCTTGTTTCAACCTTCCCCCTATGGTAGAGGTTTTGGAAGATGTAGAACTTCTAATCTTTTCACAAGCCAGACAGATGGAAAAGCGCTTCTGGCATCCCCACTCCTTTACAAATGTTTGAAACAGAGTCTGGTCACTCGCTACATCGATTATGGCCAAGGTTTCTGGGCTGCATGAGGCTGGAGTTAAGTGCAGCCTATCCTGAGAGAATTGCAGAGGAAAACTTGTGTCTCCAACAAAACTGTCCTCCTTGACGCTGGCTCTGTGCTCTTGACTTAAATTGTGGTTGTGAGTATCTGAAGGCGAACCAAACAAACAATGTTCACCTGGCAGAAGAACACTGCCAGCTTCCTGCCAGTTAACAGATGCTCCAAGGATCTCTGGAAATGCCAGCTTAGAAGCAGAAGCAAGAACGGGTGTGGGAGGAATGAGGCCATTGTCATCAGCTGGGGCACTTTCTTTATATGCTGAGGGAGATAAGGCCACAGCATACCTGGTCTCATTCTCTATCCCCTCGAGCCTGCTTTTAACTTCATTATGGGGGAAAAGAGAAGTTCTCCAAACTTGAATGGTCTCCAAATTTGAATTCATTTCCTGTCTCACATTTAACTCTGTGCCATTTTCCTCAAAGCAAGACAGGTTGGCATGTGTTAATTTGGGCCTTTCGTTTTCTAGAGGACTAGACACTTTGTCTAAAATCCTTTGCAGTTCTGGGCTTAAGTCAAATGATGATCCTGACCAAGTGAATGAATTATCTTTATTTGTCCCAGTGAGTTTGGACTTCTGGGTCCTTTCGCTTCTGTCTCCTCTGACCACTTCACCTTGGGGACACTCATTACCCAGCATTGCAGAATCTCTGAGTTCTAACATTTTAAAGGCTACTGGACTACAATTCTCTTGAGCATGAAAAGGAGCCATATTGTCCAAGGCTTCAATCATCTGAGTAGAATCCATCTCTGAAAATACAATAGACTCACTACTGGAACAAGTCACCGGCTGGGGACTACCCTGACGTCCGCTCACATTTGCCTTCATGACCAGCTCTTCTCCTGGGCACAGGGAATTGCTGAAATGGTTTGCTGTTGTTTCAGAAAGGAGGGGCTGCTTTACCTGTACATCAGGTGACTGTCCTTTTACGAAGCCATCTTCACCAAAACTGTCAAATAGTATACTGTCACTCATATTCAAACTGGTTTCAGGTAGACTTTCTTCCTCCAAACCAGTAGGAGTTCCCATTGGAGGAGCCAGAGGTAGGACTGGTTTAACCATTTCTTGTGTTTCAAAACCTTGAAGGAAACTGTTTAATTGGGAGTCAGTAACAGACTGCTCATTCTCTTTAAAGCAAGGGCCATGTTCCCGCTGTGGTGTTGAAGAATGGAAAGTGAGGCTTGCTGGAGTTAGTCTACCAATGCCCTTTCCAGGGTTTTGTTTCACGGTCGCCACACTCTGACTGTCCAAATGGTCTGTGTTAGCTGCCCCTGGAAAATGTTGTTCACTTGGAGTACTGTGACCCTCATCCCGAAAACAGCACTCTGAGTTCCGAGTGCCGGAGCTCTTCTCTGTGATCCCTACCGCCTTTGCTCCTTGCTTGGCATGTTCGGCTGCCACCTGTTCAATGATTTTCTCTGACTGAGTATCCAGGTAGAAGCTGTCTCCAAAGTCACAGGTAGCTATGTTAGAAACATGATTATGTTCACTTTTATTTGTTGCATAAGCATCTGCTTTTTCTTGTACTCCAGAACTTACAAGATGACCGAGTTCTGCAGATGACTGCAGTAATCCAGTGGGTGCCTCAGTTCTGCCCGTGTTATTTCCCAGTGCCTGACAGTAATCTGACTCATCTTCTTTACTGTTAAGCTTTATACTTTCACATTTGCTCGTCACAACATCACTCGAGTCTCTGCCTATATGATTAACTGCTTCACAGGACACGTGTCTCTCTAGTAATGTTTTCTGTTTGGTGTGGGTGTTTGTCTGTTTGTCACACTGATTTTCCAGGCAATGGCTAACTGGATGGGTGTCACGGCATTTCACTGAAACATTCTGGCTTTTTGCACCGTTCTCTATGAGTACCTCATCTAGCTTTCCTGTCTCAGTAGTATCAGCCAATCCTCTTCCATTGCTAGCAACACCAGTCACATTTTTACTCTGAGATCCTGCAAGGGAATGTTCCATAGCACCATTACTTTCTGGTTTTTTCCTTAAGCAAGGCTGCTGCATTTGTAAAGGGAATGAGGCTTTGTTGTATTTTTCCTTGGCACAAAAAGATACATTTTTTCTAAGTAGGCCTGGATTTCTAAATTCTACATTCCGCTTGTCTAAGGAAAATGAATCTTCACATAGAGTAGATCTAGACATAGTCTGTGCCTGGAAATCATCCCTAAGATGATCAGTCCCAGAGTCATGCACTGGGCTACTGCCCCAAGATTTTTTTCGATACTTTCTGTCTCTACAAGATGGAAAGTTGGTGTTCATCTGCTCAGAACTAGGACTCAAAGCAGCTTTTCTTTTTTTCTCCAAAGAGAAAGTTTGAATAACAGCCCTAGTGCTTGGTTCTCCTTCACTCACAGACATCCGAAGCTTTTCTTTTTTTATACCCAAGGAAGTCCGTTTTCTCGCCCTGCAAGTGGATTGTGGCTGATGCCCGTGACTGCCCTGGAACGAACAGAGAGAGTCTGAGCGCTGTCTGTGTTCACCTGAGCCTTGTGCTGTGTCTCGTGAGTGTTCATCACTAGACTCACTTGCTCTCATAATATTTTGGTTTTTTGATGTCAACGTTTTATGAGCACTCTTAGTTTGAGATTTGAATGTGTATTCCTTTACTTCTGACTCACTACTGCTTGGTGAGTGTGTGCTAGAACTCAAGGGTGAATTTGGATCCCACTGCACTCCCATTTCAATTAAGTCCTGTTGCAGAATCATTTTGGCTTCTTCCACTATTAAGGCCGCTGCTTCCCTTGTAGATAAACCCTTTCTGCCAGTCACCCAAATGGTTTGCATAGTGCGACGTTCTTCAGCTGCTTCCTCTTCTTCATCCACTGCTTTCCGGGCACTATTCAAGGACATGAGAAAATGGGGAAATTAATGCACTGATTCACACTCAGACCTGTAACACGTTCTATCTGATATGGTTCAGGAAACTGAAATGACAGCACAGTGAGAGAGAGAGGGAGAGATATACATACAGACAGACAGAGGCAGGCTCTCCTAGTACTTACATTCTAGCTGGGAGAACTGAAAAATAAATGTTTAAAACATATCCTGTCAACTGGTGTGAGGGCTGTACAGAAGTGAAGCAGTGGAGGTTTGACAGTTTTAAAATAGCATACTATAGGAAACCCCTACTCGGACAAACTCCTTAAGCAAAAGCCTTAAAAACTGAGGGCCAAGGTTGGAAAGATGGCTCAGCAGTTAAGAGTAAGCACTATAGCTAGTTTCCACTTATGAGTGAGTACATACCATATTCATCTTTTTTGGGTTACCTCACTCAGGATAGTGTTTTCAAATTCCATCCATTTCCATGCAAATTTCAAGATGTCATTGTTTTTTACCGCTGAGTAGTACTCTAATGTGCAAATGTGGCACATTTTCTATATCCATTCTTCAGTCGAGGGAATCTAGGTTGTTTCCAGGTTCTGGCTATTACAAATAATGCTGCTATGAACATAGTTAAACAGATGCTTTTGTAATATGATTGAGCATCTTTTGGGTATATGCCCAAGAGTGGAATTGCTGGATCCTGAGGTAGGTTGATTCCCAATTTTCTGAGAATCCTCCATACTGATTTCCAAAGTGGTTGTACAAGTTTGTATTCCCACCAGCATTGGATGAGTATTCTCCTTACTCCACATCTTCTCCAGCATAAGCTGTCATTGGTGTTTTTGATCTTAGCCATTCTGACAGGTGTAAGGTGGTATCTCAGTGCTGTTTTGATTTGCATTTCCCAGAGAGCTAAGGATGTTGTAAGGATAACGAGCCTATAGGTCATGATCCTAGAGAAGCTAAGTAACAAGGTGAACCCTAAGAAAAACATACATAGATCAACCTGGAAAGTCAAAATAGACATGATCACCTGACAAAATTGGGAGCATGGGAGATGGAGGGAGAAAGGAGGGTGAAAGGGGAAGAAGAGGAGAGAAGGGGAGGGGTGAGGAAAACTTGAGGGAATGGGATAGTTGAGATGGAAGAAGGACAGAGATGAGAGCAAGGAAAGAGATATCTTGAGTGAGGGAGCCATTGTGGAATTAGCAAGAAACCTGGCTCTAGAAAATTTCCTAAGAATCCACAAGTATAACCCCAGCTAAGACCCTAAGCAATAGAGAAGGTGTTAGAACTGGCCTTGCCCTGTAGTCAGACTGATGATTATCTTAAATGTCACCATAGAACCTTCATCCAACAACAGATGGAAACGAAGGCAGAGACCTACATTGGACCACTGGACTGAGCTCTCAAAGTCCAGTTGAGAGGTAGGAGGAGTAAGAATATGAGCAAAGAGGTCAAGACCATGATGGGCACACCCACTGAAACAGTCAATCGAAGCTGTTAATGGGAGTTCACCAACTCCAGATGGACTGGGAAAGAACAAGCATAGGACCAAACTAGTCCCTCTGAATGTGGTTGACATTTGCATGGCTGGGGAAGACTGAGGGTCACTGGCAGAGGCACCAGGATTTGTCCCTACTGCTTGTATTGGCTTTGGGAAAACCTATTCTCTTTGGATGGGGACCTTGCTCAGCCTGGATAGAGTGGAGAGGGCCTTGGACCTTCCCCAGGGCAGTGTGCCTTGCCCTCTCTGTGAAGTGGATGGGAGATGGCAGGGGTAGGTGGAGGGAGAGGGGAGGGAGTAAGAATTGGATTGGTATGTGTAATGAAAAAGATAGTTTGTTTTCTTTAAAAAAATAATAATAATAATAAAGAGTAAGTATAGCTGCTCTTTCAGAGTACCCAGGCTCAAGTCCCAGCACCCACATGGAAGCTCACAATCTGTAATTCCAATTCCAGGGGATCCAACACACTTTTCTGACCTCTGTGGGCACTACATGAATGTGGTACACAAACATGTAAGCAAAATACCCATATGGAGCTCTTTCTGTCTAAGTGTTGCTTTTATTGATTAATGAATAAAGAACTGGCTTGGCCTATAGCAGGGGAGGAGAAAGGTGGAGTTAGAGAGATGCCATGGAGTCACCACCGGAGACAGACATGCTAAAACTTTGCTGGTAGGCCACAACCTCGTGGTGATATACCAATTAATAGAAATGGGTTAAATTAATAGGTAAGAGTTTAGTCAATAATTAGCTGGAGCTAACGGGCCAACAGTGATTTAATTAATACAGTTTCTATGTGATTATTTCAGGTCTAAGCTAGCCGGGTGGCCAGGAAGAACAAACAACCTCCCTCCCCCAAAACCCATATGTATTAAATACATAAATCTATCTTTATTAAAAAGTGAGAGCCAGGATTTTTATTGAAAATAAATCCTCTTACAATATAAACTGTGAACAAAATGTCTGAAAGGAACAAAAAAAGAAAATCCTGAGAGGAGATGAGACTTAGAAGGAAGAAATGGCAGTGAGTGGGTTTTCACAAATTTCCTTGAAGGGTAGGATCTAACCAGTGCCATGGAAGAACCTGGAGGTTGCTGAATTCAGAAGGGAAAATGTCTAGAAATGAAAAATAAACCCAATTCTTTATATTCATGCCTCATATCTTGCTCTAAGTCACCAGTTCTCAACCTGTGAGATATCCTGCATATCAGATATTCACATTACAATTCTTAACAGAAGCAAAATTACAGTCATGGTTGGGGGTCACCACAACATGATGAACTGTATTAAAGGGTCACAGCATTAGGAAGGCTGACAACCACTACCTAAGTTATGCCAATGTGGGCACATTCCAGATAACTTGTTACAAGTCTGAGACACTGGGGCTGGCAAGATGGTTCAGTGAGTAAAATGGATGCAGCCAGACCTGGCACCTGGCTTCATTCTCTTGGGTACGAGTGGTGGTGTATTGAACATAAACAATTAACAAAGAATTGAGCTACTGCTCATCACGGGGAAAGAAAACTAGAGAATGAGCTCCTCTGGAAGACAATGGTTTGGACTCCAAAAGGTCAAACAGTTATGTAACTGAATGCTAGGAGGGCAGGAAGCAGCAAAAATAAGTAAAGTTATGATGGCTGAGACTCCTGCTTCCAAGCACAGGAAGTAACAGGGAACAAAGCATCCCCCAGGGTAAAACAAATGTAAGCCAATGGCAGGTTTAGGAACTATCACAGCTTGCATTTCGCTATCTCTTGCATCGTTCATGCCAGGGAGGCAAACTGTGGCAAGAAATCTTATGGAGTGGTCCTATGATGTGTGCGTCAAGCAGCAGGCTGCCAGGATGCACATGAGTCATATGGGTGGAAAGCCCAGTCAAGTCTCTGGGTGATTAAGGTCCAGTCAAAAACTTAGCTGAAACCTCATGAGAAACCCCAAACCAGAACCACCAAGAGATTTCTATATCCATTTCTTGCAGATACAATAATATCAATATAAGTATTTAAAGCTATTCTGAAACCATTTTTTAAAGTTATTCATTACAGAAAATAGATAACAAAGCTATTAAACTTCAAAGACATAGAAAAACACCAAGCCCGACTATAAAAAGATGAAATGATTCACAAGATAAAGGACTCTGGCTACCATCAAACTTCCCATGATAACACATAACGCAAAGTAAGAAAGGAGGAGTTAAAAAAAAAAAACTTAAATTAAATGAAACATAGAAGCTAGTTGTGGTGTCTTCTCCCAGAGTTCAGTAGGATGAGGCAGATCTCAAGTTCAAGGACAGCCTGGACAACGTAAGAAGGTTGTGTCTGTAGGGCTAAGTAGGCTGAAGATTTTTTTATTGATTTTATTGAGCAATACATTTTTCTCTGCTCCCTGCCCTTCCTCTCCCCTCCCCTTCAATCCTCTCCATGGTCCCCAAGCTCCCAATTCACTCAGGAGATCTTGTCTTTTTCTACTTTCCATGTAGATTATATCCATGTATGTCTCTCTTAGGGTCTTCATTATTGTCTAGGTTCTCTGGGGTTGTGATTTATAGGCTGGTTTTCTTTGCTTTGTGTTTAAAAACTACTTACGATTGAGTATATATGATAATTGTCTTTCTGGATTAAAAACACTGATGACAACTTATGCTCGAGAGGTTGTGGGGTAAAGAGAACACTCTTGCATTGCTGATGGGAGTTTAAGCTGTACAGCCCCTTTGGATGTCAGTATGACTTTTTCTCAGAAAATTAGGAAACAAACTTCCTCAAGACCCAGCAATACCACTTCTGGGTATATAGCCAAAGGATGCTCAATCATATCACAAGGACATGTGATCAACTATGTTTATAGCAGCATTGTTTGTCAAAGAACCTAGAAACAACCTAAATGCCCCTCAATCAAAGAATAGATAAGGAAAATGTGGTACATTTACACCCATGGAGTACTACACGGCCAAAGATTTTATATTAGCTACACCACACTTCAAACACTCCAGGGCAGAGAAGGGCGGTTTCAATCAGACAGTAACTTTTGTAAGCAGAGCACTCCTCAGGAATCTCGGTAGAGACGAGCTCACCCAGTTAAGAGATGCCTAGGACTACCTCAGCAATGAGACTACGTCAGAACTTCAGCACATGAAGATGCAGGTTACACCACCAAAAATCTTCAAAAGCCAGATCATGCAGAATACAAATACAATTTATCACAACTTTCTACAAACACAATTTACAGAACTTTCTACAAACACAATTTATCACAACTTTCTACAAACACAATTTACCACAACTTTCTAAATTTAAAATTGGAACAGCAAAGCAGAGATAACTCAGAGAGAAAGAAATGTGGCAAATGTCATAAATATCCATCAAATAAAAGAGCAAACTTACCAGTCATAGCTACATAATACAAATAGGACTGAATCATCTATCCAAAGAAAAAAGATGTATGGTTCAGATGCAAAATTCAACTGCTACAAAGAGTGGTCCACAAAGGGACTCAAAGGCTAAAGATGAAGGCAGAAACAAGAAGGCAGCAATGAGACCTATCCAGGACCAGGGAAAATATGAGTCAAAAGAGCTTAAGTGTGATAAAGGGTACAATTAATGCTCAAAACCACAACTGCACATACACAAGGCAGTTATGAATGCTTGTGAGGCAAAACTACAGAGAATAAACTGAGTCAAAAAGAAGTATCCTAATAACAGCTAACTAAATGAAAACCATGCCTGTGAGTCTAAAGTAGGGTAAGAAAGAACCTAATGAACACACGAATATATTTCAGCCATTAGACCTTATAATCCCAAATATGCCTGGTCTGTACAAATCATAAATCTAACAGGCCTCACTGGTCTGCTTGTGGCAGACCATACACTCTTACATGCTGACATAATGAAGTCTCCAGAACAAACAAGACAGGAACTAGAGTCTCTAGACAGGTAGATACGTAAAAGTCTAAAGGAAGGTGAGCAGGAGGGGCTGAGACAGGAGGATTACTATGGCTGTTGGTGAGAAACAGTAATACAGGTTCAGTGAGAGACTATGCAAGGGACGAAGAAGCAGGACGGCGGAGAAGAACACCTGAATCCTCCTCTAGCCTGAACACACATGGCCATGGGCACCTGTGCATACTCTTGTACATACACATACACCATACACACATGCATAAAAAACCAAGCTTTTGATTGTCAAACAAACAAAAAATAAACAAAATGATAAATTGTGAGAAAACATTTGGAACATACACATCATGTAGAAGATTCAAAACTGAAATTTTCTAAAAAGTATTTTTAAGAAGGAAAAACAAAGAACCATAGGAATCTAAGAGTAAGACCTACTCAAATAAGTCACAAAGATCTAAAATTGACCCTGAAGCATACAAAAGATATTCAGGATGACTCGCATTTACACGACTGCAAAGTAAACCATGAGGAGATACAATGACAAACAATGCATTGTTTCTTCTGGTGAGGGGTGTGGAAACTGGCCTTCTCAGTAGACTGATGGAGAAGATGCATCCTGGATTGACCCTCCTGAGGGCAGTTCTAAGTACCTAAGAAAGTTTATGCATTTACCTTCTGAAATACCACGCATGTCTAGGAACCCACCCCACTGAATTATTCCCAATAATATGAAAATTCTTATACAGCGAAAAGAGTAATTCATTGCAGACTGTGGACATTGCTAACAAACTGGAGGCAATCTGAACGCCAGTGGGTTTTCTGGCTTTTAATGTATTAATTATTAAAAGGAAAGGAAGATCAGGCACAAATACACAGTTTCTATGCCCAAACTAGTATTTTTACAAGTCAATAGCTAGTGCATTCCAGTTTTCACCAATTGGTCCACTAGAATCAAGTAATGCATCTAGTTGCTTGATTCCCCAGTCTGCTGAATTAGAAGTGCCTCCTTAGTCTGTTTTTCACAACTGTAATATTTCTGAAAAGTACTGTGCAATTATTTTGTATATTATCTTCCACTCTATGCTTATAATTTTTCCTATGATTAAATCCATCTTCGGCATTTGCTAAGAATAGCTTAGTATATTGTATAACATGGTGTTAGGTTCTTAAAAATCGCTAAGAGGGTAGACTAGAAATATTCTTACTACACACACACAAAAAAAATAGTAAGCATGTTAGATAATATTTATGTTAATTATCTCAACATAGCCTTTCCATAACATAAGCATATTTATATTACATTTATGTGATAAAATACATATTTAATAATTTTTTTGTTTTGTTTTTCGAGACAGGGTTTCTCTGTAGCTTTGGAGCCTGTCCCTGTAGACCAGGTCGGGCTTGAACTCACAGAGATCCGCCTGCCTCTGCCTGCCAAGCGCTGGGATTAAAGGTGTGCGCCACCACTGCCAGCCATATTTAATAATTATTAAAGGAATATATCTTAAAAGAAAAAATGTTCCAGGAGAGTAATTTAATCCTCAATACACTGCACAAAGTATGGTATTGATTACTTTTGTTATTGATTGCAATAATTTCAAAGAATTAAGGTTCTAGACTCTCAGAACAGACACAATCGTAGCAGCGTTAACCAACCAACCACAACGGAGAAGGAAGCCTCAAGATGTGCTTACAAACAATGAGCAAGAACTTTCCACTGATTTTTTTTTTTTAATGTTTACTGCTTTCAGACGAATCCCTGAAGACTTACGGGTCATCTGTAGTATATCATCACCATGCCTGTCTACACCTGATCTTCTTCACCTCGGAAACTACTAGCACATGTCTTGGGCATAGATATTTATCTCCAAAGAGTCTGTGAAAATAGAAGGCTTATTCTAGGTAAAGTAGTCAGCCAGAAGTGCATCCCAAAGAGATGAGACACTAATTCTAAGACAGACCTAGTTTTCAGACAGAACTTGGGCTTTTACCCTTTGAGCTGAAGATACTCAATCTATAACATCTACTTCAGAACTTGTCCCAGCTATAGAACTGAAGTGGGCAGGTGTGCTTGTACATATTAGAAACCCTAGCATTAGGGTGGCTAAGGTGGGACAATCACAATGTCAAGAACAGCTGTGTTATTGTATAGTAAGATCTATCAAAATGTAATTTAACACTTAGTTAACTGAAGAACTAGAGAGGACTGCTAAAGGTGACAGCAATGAGGACTATCAGCTGGTCAGCTCACTAACCACAGTGGCAATGCAGTGGATTGAAAGTCACTCCTGTAAGCACCACATCTATGCAATAACTCAAATCACAAGAGCAATCAAAGCCCTTGCTGATATGACATTATCAGGGAAAATTAAAGTATATTGGTTTACAAATATAAACTACATTCCTAAAAGGCTTGAAAATATACCCCTAAATTACTTAAAGTAAACACAACTCTGTGTAATGCCCTAATGCAATAAAAAAAAGGCTATAAATTTCTATAACAACCCATACGTATTCCTTAAAAACATGATGCATTGCAAACTCACACACTAAACCCTGTGGGTTGAGAAGAAAGACAGTTGGGACAGACTCCTATGCACTATATAGACAGTGACAACTGAGCACTGGTTAAACAATTATATGAGAGACTAGCACAGCTAAGGCGCTACAGCACCTGCACCCATCACCAACTCAGAGGTTTCCTTCTAGACGACATTAACTCCTAAAAGAGCCATGCACTGAAACCAGAAACCTGGCTCATTACATCACTGTCTTAGTCCCTGTTCTATGACTGTAAAGAAACACCATGACCACAGCAACCCTCACACGGGAAAAATTTAATTAGGGCTTGCGCACAGTTTTAGTTTAGTCCATTATTATCATGGGGGGGCGCACGGTGATACACATGGCACTGGAGCAAAAGCTAAGAGCTTTATATACTGGTCTGTATGGGGAGAGAGAGACAGACAGACAGACAGACAGACAGGGCCTGGCACAGGCCTTTAGAACCTCAAAGCCAAACCCCAGGAACACACTTCCTCCAACAAGGCCACCTCCTAATCCTTTTCATACAGCACCACTCCCTGATGACCAAGTATTCAAATGCGTGAGCCTATGGGGGTCATTTCTCATTCAAACCACTACAATCACTAGGAAGCCTTCTTAAACCACTGCTTTGGGCACAGAAAGCTTAATAATTTTTTTCAGGATTAATTAGTAAGGATGCAATAAGAAGCCATGCACCCTGAAATATCATGAAAATGTCCCTTGAAAGAAAGACGCATAATGTGGACACAGGCCTACATTCAACACCTAACAGCTACGGAAACAAATACCACTCAAAACAACTTTCTGGCCCTTTAAATGTCATCCCACCCCAAACCTTAAATTACTAAAAAATAAGCACAGGAGACACATAAAGCCAAGAGGCTTGTGAAAGGTCACACCCCAACCCTTCCCATGCTTGTTAAAAGCTTCAGTCCAAAAGTTAGGCCTAACATGAGTAGAAGGGAAGATGAACTAGAAATGGCATGGGTTTTTGGATTTAAAATACATTATTAATGTTCCTCAAAATAAAAGTGTTAGTAACTGAAAGTAAAGAGCTGTAAGTCTGCCTGATCTTTTTGTTTTGGAATGTGTTCAAACAGAAAGTAATTAAGTTATTCCTTGATTATATGCTAGTCAAGTCTAATGGGTTGTTAGCCCCCCACCACACACACACACATACACATCAAGGATTCCTCCCCTCACAAACTTCACTGAGGGTCTAGTGTTCCGAAGAACATTTAAAGGCGCGTACTGAATACTTGAGCGCCGGAGAACTAACTCCAGATTTCCCACAGCGGAGAGAGCGCCTGGTGCCATACTCAGACTCAGCCCACGGGAAGATTCACCAGCAGTCCACAAACGCCTTTCCAATCACACAGTGCATGCGCAGAAAACGTAAAGTAACCCTCCAAGAGAAAAGGGCAGCCACATTTTCTGACACAGTGAGTGTGCCCTAGGGTTGATGAGCTGCCATCTAAAAGCCCTAGGATGGACACAGACTTTGTTACCTTTTGAAAGGCAGAGCATTCTTCAGAGCCACCGCCACCTCCGCAACATCAGCTCTGGCAAGGTCTGCTACGGTGAGAAAGCCAGAGGCATACAGGAACCTTGCTCTCTGAGCATTCAGTAAGGATACCCGGATGAGGTCACACAGTTCTCTCTGGATGCCAAACGTAAGCCGCTTCTGAAACTGGGAAAGCAGTAGTTCCATGTTGTGCCAGCCCAGACGGTTGGAAAACACTGTAATCATTCCTGGAACAGCCAGAATGTTTGCTGAATTAAAAATTGCTTTTAGACTAATTTTCCAAGAATGTATATATAAACATGTGAACATGTATAGATACATATGTGTGTATGTACATGTGTGTGCACATGTATTTGGTTCGACTTTGCTTTTTCTGCAGAATGTATGGTTTAACAAGGCCAAGGGACAAGTTAACGGAGCAGACAAATATCAGAAGTCCTAGGTAGCTCATAAAGAACAAAGTAAGCACATTAGATGTCATCCCATCTGTTCTCTCAAGTTTTATTTTATGTGCATGCATTTTACCTGTGTGTCCTGTGTGTGCACAATTAGAGGCAAGAGATCACTATCAGGCATCTTCTCTCACTCTCCACTTCATTTTTTGAGGCAGGGTCTCTCACTAAACTTTGGGCTCACCAACTGCCTGGGCTAATTAGCTACTAAGCCCCTAGGACCTCTGCCTTCCAGCACTGGATTATAGACATGCACTGCTGTCCCCCGCTTTGTGTGAGGTTGTGGGGATCTAATTCTGGACCTCATGCTGGTATAACAAGCCCTCCCTCAAAGCCCATCTCATTTGTTCCTAATTCTGAACTTAACATGTGGATACTGGGGCACAGCACACACACACAGAGAACAAAAGTCCCTATTCTAGTCCATTTCTCTCACTATCTCTCTTAGTTCTTTTTTCTTTTCTTAAGGAAAAGAGAACTCTAACAAAACAGGTAAAGGACTCATTCCTGGGCCAATGATTTAAAAATTCAAATGTTGAGAGAACTGCAGAATGAGATTCCCACTATTTTCTTCAAAGAGAGGCTTCTTCCTCTTAAAATAAAGAGATCACAACAGCCCAGTAGCAGCCATGGACGAAATCACTGCTCCACAAGAACACTGACCTCTGAGGCCAGGCACTTGAGCAATGAGTCCTTCCCTTCACCCTACCCTCCGCCCACATCTTTTATAAAACATTCCCCTATGCATGCATTCACAAGGAAGTTCTTACAAATAAAAACACAAACCTTTTAGTAGTCCTGGGTTTCCTTCCAAAGGGCTAACAAATTAGTAAATCAGAGCCAGGATCTACCTGTTTGTGTAACTTGAGTGTTTCCTAAGGCATGATAGTTAGAACAGTCAGGTCTACAAAACTCTCTTCATCTACAGTCTCTTTCTCAAAATCTATTATTAATCAGAACTAAGAGGAAAGGGATTCCACTGAGAACTTTGCTTCTCCCCGTGAAGAGGGAAGTGCCAGAGAAAGATGTACCGTCAGCAAGTGACTAAGGAACAGAAGGGGGACGGGGTGAGACCAGGCCTGACACGGCTGTCTAGAGACCGCTACTGTATCTGGAGGCACCAGCGTGAAATCTGATGAGAACACCGAGAACTCGGTATGAATGCAGCAATTTCAGAGGGGATTACATAAACAGAAGCTTTTAGGAAAGTAATCTAAACCAAGCATGGTGACACACACCTTTAACTCTAGTACTCAGAGAGTAGAAGCAGGTCGGTCACTGTATTTCAGGACAGTCTGGTCTACATAGGGAGCTCCAGGCCAGCCAGAGCTACCAATGAGACCCTGCTTCTTTTTTCTTGAAAAGAAAAGAAAACAAAAGAAAAGAAAAGAATCTTAACAACCTTAATGATAGAATCTTAGATAAAGTGACACACTTCATCTAACTGACCTGCATAAACAGCAGCTGACTGCTGTAAAGACTGAATCTGTCCACGATTACATCCATATTTCTGATTAATTTCCTTTAAGGGAATTTCACTGATTAAATCCAATAACACAAGACTTGTGAAAAACCTAAAAATAAATCAAGACTGGTGTAAGAGATCACTTATAGCTACTCTGAAGTAACATATACTGCAAACCAAGTACAGACCAAAGAGGTAGCAGAGAGTTCACTCTCATCCCCCATCCCTTACCCCACCGCCAACTGCCCACCCCATCCCCTACCACCACAGGAGGACAACAGGAAGAGGACTGGTGGGCAAAGATGACCACAGTTATTTCACACACCTTAGCCACAGCTAAGAACTAATCCAATATAGCAAAAAGTTCCCACACTGCAATATTAGTAACTGATTTCCAGAAATAATACTTGGTTTAAGAAATGAGGCAGCAAAAAAGTCTAAACGATTTAATACATGGGTATAAGATGAAAAGAATTTCGGTCAAATGACAGTATCTAATTATAAAATCCAGATTTGATCTGAAACAAAAAATTGGCACAAATAATCCATGCACAGAGATCCTTATAAATTTGCACTTCACTGTGTTGTAAATCACACACACAAGTAATTTTCCTGTGTTTTAAAGCATAGCCTGTCACACAGTTTCCCCCATGTGAATCCTAACACCTTCCAGGTGGTAAGAGGCTACTTCTAAAGGTGCTACAAAGCACAATTCCAATAAAATCACTACAGATGGAAGTTCCCACTCAAGAAAAGGAAGTTGACTTTAAAAACCTCCATAATGACTAAATGTCAAGGGGCAAGAAAAATTAACTGTCAGTAAATTAAATAAACAGGAGAAATTTTAAAATTTACTATAGTCAGCCAAAATGTTTCCACACTGTTGACGATGAGAGTGACCCAGAAAACTGTATATGGACCTAAGCCCAGCACTGCTCCCCACCTTTTATGGATGGCCATTTGCCGATGCTGTCTCTCAGTTCTGGCTATTACTTTTCCTTTCACACAGCGAGCCAAGAAGCCTTCTTCAACTCCAACCAGTTCTGCCACCCTTCTCATAGAAGTTGGCAATTTTTCCCATAGGCAGAAAAATCGATACCAATCAATCCCAGTCCAGTCTTCAAACACAGGTGTAACCTAAGGAGAAGAAGCATCATTTTAGCTGTGGGAGCTTGGTGGCCAAACACTTGCCTGGCATGTGCAAGATCATGGGTTCAAGCCTTAGCACTGGACAAAAACAAACAGATTCATTACACTGCATAAGTAACAAAATTATAAATGTAAACTGCATAGTAAAGACAAAGGCCTCAGGATACAGAAAACATCTGTGATGATAACTCATTTATAGGAAAACATTTATTCAAAAGAAACTTGTTGAAAGAACAAGCACAGACAGAGAAAAAGAGAAAGCCAGAGAAAGTGGCAGGGGTGGGGGGACCAACTACTAACCATACAAACTGGATTTTATGGAATCCAAGTCTTTAATCATTGACATTTTCAACCTAATTAGGACTGACTCAAAGTATTATCTTACCTATTTCATGTATTCAAGAATGAATCAATAAAATGAAAAGAAGAGATAAGGGGGGCGGTGTGGGGAGAGTCAGCAGTCACAGCTGATACATTTCTTTACAGGTCCAGGATTCAACAAGAAAGCTATGAGACAAACAAGAAAGAGACAAGTGCCCTAAGCATGGAGAGGAATGTAAGCAAAAGAACACATTTAAAAGTGTCCAGATGTTAGAACACAAAAAGACCTCAAAGACAAAAATGGTATAAATGTATAAAGACAAAACATCATAAATGTATACAAAAGGATTAAAAAATGCTTAAAGAAATAAAAGGGCGAGTGTCTGTAATACCAGCAGTTGTGTAGCCAAGGCACCAGGATACAAAGTCTTAGACCAATTTGGTAAGTTCCAGGCCAGCCTATTAGTAGTACACATAGAAAGTTTGAAAGTAGCCTGGCTTAAAAAAAAAAAAGACATTTAAGAAGAAAAGAAGGAAGAAATGGGGGAGCTGAAGGAAGAGGTAAAGAAGAAAAGAGAGTGCTGTTGAATAACCTTTGTACACTGTAAATAAGTATTTTTCCCATTGTTAATAATAAAAAGCTGACTGGTCAATGGCTAGACAGTATTTTGGGGCCAGCAAGAATGCTGGGAAAAAGAAGGGCAGAGTCAGAGGAGTCGCCAGCCAGATGGAAAGGAAGCAGGACATGCAGGAGAGGTAAAGTCTCAAGGCAGCACATAGATTAATTAAAAATGGGTTAATTAAAGTGTAAGAGCTGGTAATAAGCCTGAAGTATCAGCTGAGCATTTATAGTTAATAGTAAGTCTCTGAGTGGTTATTTGGGAAGTGGCTCCCCAGAACAGAGCTGACCATGCTCCCAATAAAAAAGAACTCTGCCTAAGAAAGAGCAAAGAGGGAGAAGAGAAGGACAAAAAAGAGGTGAAGGGAGGCTGGGAGTGATGTGGGATTCCCTTTTGCATGCTGTTAATATGCTTTATTACCATTAGCTAATAAATAAAGCTGTTTCAGCCAACAGTTTGACAGAGCAAAGCCAGGAGAAAAACCTGAACAGAGATATATAGAGCAAGTAGGCACAGCTGGAGAGATGCCATGTAGCTACCAAAGGAGAAAGGTGCTGGAACGCTGAAATCTTACTGGTAGGCCACAGCCTTGTGGTAGCGATATACAGATTAACAGAAAATGGTTAATTTAAGATATAAGAGCTAGCTAGAAAATATGGCTAAAATATTGGTCAAACAGTGTTGTAATTAATATAGTTTCTGTGTGATGATTCGGGTCTGGGTGGCCGGGAATGAAAGAGCAGTCTCTGTTTATAAAAGAATAAAGCATGACACCGTTTTAGCAAGAAAAGGACATTAATGTAGGAGGTCCTTCTGTTTATGTGTTGTTTGCATTGGTTAATCAATAAAGAAACTGTTTGGCCTGATAGGGCAGAACTTAGGTAGGCTGAGAAGACAGAACTGAATTCTGGGAGGAAAAAATCAGAGTGAGAGAGTCGCCATGGTGACGCCCAGTCAGACATGCTGAATCTTTCCCGGTAAGCCACGACCTTGTGTTGAACACAGATTAATAGAAAGGGATTAAATCAAGATATGAGAGTTAGCCAATAGAAGGCTAGAGCTAATAGCCAAGCAGTGTTGTAATGAATACAGTTTCTGTGTTATTATTTCAGGTGTAAGCTAGCCAGGCAGTCAGAACAAAGAGACCCGCTCTCCATGTAACAGGACATAAATGAAGAGGACATTTACTGTGGGACAACGGTCTTATACCCCGTAAAGATTTGTCACTTGTATTCATTTAATATAACACTGATTGGCCAATAGCCAGACAGGAAGTATATAGACGGGGTAATCAGACTAGGAGAATTCTGGGAAAAAGAAGGGCTCAGTCTGCAGTCATCACCCAGACGCAGAAGAAGCAAGATGAGAACGCATCACTGATAAAAGGTACCAAGCCACGTGGCTAATACAGACAAGAATTATGGGTTAATGTAAGAGTTAGTTAATAAGAAGCCTGAGCTAATAGGCCAACCAGTTTATAACTAATGTAGGCCTCTGTGTGTTTCTTTGGGACTGAACAGCTGCAGGACGGGCAGGATAGAAACTTCTGTCAACAAATATCGCCAACGTGGACAACTTCATCCACATAAAACCTGAGAGAGCTTGGGAAGTAATTCTAGACACAAAAAAGAAACAGAGTTAAGCATGGTTTTATTGGTAGCAGCATTTTCTCGGGTAGACTCTGTTTGCTAGAGGCAAATGCATCTCATTTAGGAGAGGCTTCCTGACTCAGCTTTAGATGCAAAAACCTTGTAGCTCTTCTAAGAGGCCCTGCCACCAAACACTTAAATGGTGTTTTTGAATAGCTGACAGCATGCTTCCTAGTGGTGGCAGGGACCCTGAAACTCCACAGAATTGTGGCAATAAACATGGCTCCTGCCAATACCTCTACCATGAAGCTAGACTCTCAGAAAGTTAATGAACGGGGTGGATACAGCCATCAAAGCCACGGCTTTAATACTAGCCATATTGCTTAGCAAATTAAAGATTCATGTGGTCAGAAAAAGAGAGATAAAAAGTAAAGATAGATTCAGATGAAAAGAAACCTCTAAACGGTTTACAGTGTGTTTAAAAATATATGTAGGCTTAGGAGAGAAAAAATATGATAAAGTCCTTAAAAAAATAGAGAAAGAAAGTAGTTGGGTGTGAAGGCACACACCTTTAATCTGAGCAATTGGGAGGAAGAGGCAGATGGATCTCTGGGAGTTCAAGGACAGTCTGGTCTACAGAGTGAGTTTCAAAAAACCAAAAATTAAAGATAAAAATAATAGAAATTGAGTTTAAAATAAAACCATGTAAAGATGAAAATACACAGAGACTCTGGATACTGTATGTCATTGTGTTGACTGAGGAAGAAGCAACAGCTGCTAAAAGACATTTAAATATAAATGTTGCTGATTAATCAACATAAATATTTTTAAATTGCCTTGACTTCAAAATTACAGTCAAAAGATATGTTACTTTTGGAGAAGAGGAAATGAGAGGTTGTTGATTCATTCTGGGTTAAGAAAAGTCAGATTTGATCCAGAAAGACTCCCTGAAAAATCTCCAATAGGAGGGGACGGCCCAGATGATTCAACATTTCAGAGTTTCCTCTGAGTTCTACATTCAAAACAGCTTCAAGACTGCTGGTTGAGATGATCAAGCCTCACAGAATATTCTAGTCAGGACTTGACCATAAACTTAAATTTTCTTGAGGTTCCCTAAGATTATCAGCAGGAAGTAGCCTAGAAAACTACTCCCACATTCCAAAAAAACATAGATTATGGATGTTTGTCTTTGTTTAGAGTGTTGGTTACAGGTTGTTATGGATAATGGTTGGGACAAAAGCTAAACAAAGGAGATTAGATTCAGAGTTCTTATTTTGAAAGAAAAGGGGGGGGGGGAGAACTGTGGGACAATGGTCTTGTACCCTGTAAAGATTTGTTACCTGTACTGGTTTAATAAAATGCTGACTGAACAGTAGCCAGGCAGGAATTATAGGCAGGGTGACCAGACTAGGAGAATTCTGGGAAGAGGAAGAGCTTAGTCTGCAGTCATCACCCAGATTTAAAGGAAGCAAGATGAGAACACCTCACTGATAAAGGTACTAAGCCACATGGCTAACAAAGACAAGAATTATGGGTTAATGTAAGATGTAAGAGTTAGTTAATAAGAAGACTGAGATAATAGGCCAACCAGTTTATAATTAATGTAGGCCTCTATGTGTTTCTTTGGGACTCAACAGCTGTGGGACTGGGTGGGACAGAAATCTCTGTCAACAAACATTATTAAGTAAGATTCAAAGGTTAATTCTGGTGTTAAATAAAACACAATAAAATTACAGAGCTCAACAGTAAATCCAAGATGGCTTAAGGAGGGGAAACTACAAACATGAAGACATATTGGTAGAGATTATTCAGCCTCAAAAAGAGGAGTGGAAAAATGGGAAAGTTTCAGAGAAATATCGTAAAAATTAAATGTATCAACATATACACAATGAATCCAGGAGAAAATAACAGAAAAAATATCTGAAAAAAATTACGGCTAAAAGCATCTGTGGTGGTTTGAATGAGCATAGCCCCCATAGGCTCATATGTTTCAAAAGTTGATACCCAGTTAGTGAAACTGGAAAGGATTTAGTGTAGCCTTGGAGGAGGTGTGTCACTGAGGGTTAGAAACAAAAGACTTATGCCATTCCCAATGTGCATTCTTGCTTGTGTTCTCTCTCTCTCTCTCTCTCTCTCTCTCTCTCTCTCTCTCTCTCTCTCTTTCTACCTGAACTCTCAACTTCCTGATGCCATGCCTCTGCTCTACCACCATGGGTACCAACCTTTTAAACAGTAAGTCCCTAATTAGACTTAGTCATGGTATTTTACCACAGCAATAGCAAAGTAACTAAGACAGAGGCTGGTACCAGGAATTGGGGTATTATTGTGGCAGACCTGACCAGATAGTTTTTGGAAGACTTTGGGACTGTGGATTAGGAAAACAGCTGAGCACTCTAAGCAGTAAGAATTTGGAAAACAGTAGTGCTGAGAGCAATGTGGAGAACAGAGGCCCAGCTCAAGAGGTTTTAAAGTGGAACAATGTTAGCAACTTGGCTATAGAACATTCCTGTGATATTCAGGTTAACTCTGTGGCCATTTTCTGTCCTTGTCCTAAGAATCTGCCTGAGGCTAAATTGAAAAGTAGTATATTTATTTCCTTGACAGTAGAGATTTCAAGACAACCTAATATTGACTCTGTCCTGTGGTTATTAGCAATAACTCTTATGTGAGTCTACAATGAAAAAGAGCAATCAGGACAAAAAGAAATACAGAATGCATAGTTTGAAGCAAAAAAGAACACCAAGAAATTTAATATCAGAGCCAAGCCTTGTGGGAAAATAAATGAGATTCAAGAAAGGCCTGCTCCAAAATAGAATAAAGGGAGCCATAGCCTCAGGCAGGGCCCTACCCAACTAAGCTTCCAACCTGTAAAAAGCAAGACTTAGGGAATTTTCTACACTTAAAAGTAACACATGTGATTCAAGGGTGCCAGATTCACTCCAAGTTGATAGTGTCGCTCACACTGGCTTTAAAGTCATGATGGATAGCTGGATGTGGGGTTGTAGAATCTTACTCTGTTGTTAAGGACTTAAGCTGCTGAGGCCTGGTGTGTGGCAGGGAGTCCCTGCATGGAGGTCCTGAAAGGTCATTATATAAAGCAGTGAAAGTGAAGCCAGAATTGTTCAGGAAACCCCAAGACACTGAAGATGTCAAAGCCATGAGATATCTGCCAAGGAGGGCTGCAGACAGACAGTGAAACCAGCCCAGGAGAAAGAAGTGTGCTGCAGGCAGCAAAGCTGGAAGGGAAGAGTCATCTAAGCCTCTGACACCAGACACAGACCTACAGAATTTGAAGCTTTCCCTGGTGGGTTTCAGTCTTGCTTTGGTTCAGTATTTCCTCACTATGCCCCCATTCTACCCCTTTGAAAGGATAATGTATGTTTGAATAATGTTATTTGCTTTTTTTAATTTTACAGAAGATTCAGTGAGAGATGGTCATGAGTGTCAGAAGAGACTTTGGACTTGGAGCTTTTAAACTGTGTTGAGACCATGAAAAACTATGGAGAGTTTTTAAATTGGACTGAACGCATTTTGCATTACTATTTGGTTACAAGCTAATGGGGACCAGGGAGTGGAATGTGGTTTGAATGAAAATGGTCCTGATAGGATCACATATTTAAATATTTGATCCCCATTTGGTAAAACTATTTGGGAAGGATTAGAAGTTGTGTTCCTTGCTAGAGGAAATGTGTCACTAACTGGCCATATGAAGTCTATCCCTCTGAAATTATAAGCCCCAAATTAAATCCTTTCTTTTATAAGTTGACTTGGTCATAGTGTCTTATAATAGCAATAGAAATGTGACAGCATCCCAATTTTGCTAATTTTTAAAATTATTTTATTATTTATTTTGTTTTCATTTTTAGAAAAGGTCTCACTACATAACTTTGACTGACCTCAATATATAAATCACACTAGACTCAAACTCAGAGAGATGCATCTGCATCCCAAGGGATGAGACTGTAGGTGTGTGTATACCACATCATCCTTGGCAAGCACCCCAAAACTGGTGAAAAACATTAGCCTGCATATCCAAAGAGATTTCATGAACTGCAAGTAAGGACAAATGTAGGGCTCTTAATCAATATGCATCCTAATAATGTCACAAACTGAGTGAGAGAGAATTTTGAAAACAGCCAAGACAGTGTCCTAGTTAGCAACTAACTACCAACTTGACACTGCCTAAATCATCTTTAAAAAGTCCCAAGAGAGTGTTTCCTTTATCAGTTTGGTCTATGGACATGTCTATGGGGGATCACCTCCATTATTAATTAATCAGGGGGGACTCAATGCACTATGGGCAGCACCATCCCGAGGCAGGGATAGAAAACCAGCAAACCATGAGCCGGCCTCATTGCCTCAGCAAGCAGCATTCCTCCATGGTCTCTACTTCAAGCTCCGGCCCTGACTTACTCAGCGGCAGACTGTGTCCTAAGAGTGTGAGCCAAATCAGCCCTCTCCTCCTCAAGCTGCTTTGCTAAGTGTTTTATCACAGCAACGGAAGGAAAGAACTGACAGAAAATCAAGTCACCTTACACAACAGAAACCCAATAACAGCAGAACGTGATGAGAAGGGCACAAAGTATTTGAACGAAAAGTCAAAATGCTGTCAACTAAGAATAACGGAAAGGTATCTTTCAAAACTAGAGATAACAGAGACATTCCTAGACAAACATAGTCAGAAAATGTTAGCAAATATGTCTTTAAACCTAAGACAAGTTCTTTAGGTTGAAAGAAAGCAGGCTGCTCAGGTACGTGCTGGTGCACACCTGTAAGTCCAGCAGCCAAGCTAAATGGGGCAGCGTGTGACTTTGAGGTCAGACTGGACCACATGGTAAGCTGCAGGCCAGCCTGGGAGGGAGACAAGTAGGAAGGGAGAGAAAGGAATGGGATAGAACTCAAATATTCTGACTACACCTTAAAAAACAAAGCTAATAGAGGTCACTTCATGAGTACATATTAAAAATAATTGGGGCTAGAGAATTTAGCTCTGAGGAAGAGTATTTACCCAGAATTCACAAAGCCTTTGGCTCCATCCTCAGCACTGAAAATAATTAATAATTACAACAATAACAACTGCATATTTCCTCACTCTTCTCTTGACTTACTTAAAAAGCATTATATGACCTGCAAGAAGCAGAGGCCAGAATACAGTTGACTAGTAGTTACCAGAGAACAGGAAGGCAGTGGGGATGTCAAGCTGAGCAGGGGTTTCCTATCTGAAGTTGGTTACTGGATGCTGAAGGCAATAGTCTGGATCAGGAGCTCACACTCATGCCTGCTATTTGATATGTGGGACAGTGTTAAGGCCATGGCAGATGATTGATAAGACCTGCTTTAATATTATTTCCACTCATATTAGAAGGCATAGAACATTGGACCTGATATAATCCATGAATTACATATATGTTTGCAAAAGGAAAAAAATAACCTCTACAGTTATTTTACTGAAGGCATTTCCTGGTAAGACCTCATTCTAAGGAAAATTTCAATGTTATTCTCTCCCTTCATTTACTCATCAAAGTACACACATCTGCTTTTCAGTGACAAACTTTTTTCTGATTAAGTTCTTGCTAAAGAATATGATACTAAACTATTCGATTCATATCAAAATGGTTATTATAACTGTAGAGGATGATCTAATGTAAACAACTTTCTATGATAGTACCGTCAACTCCACAGGATGAGGAATCACAAATGGGACAAGCCACTGGGCATGCCTGTGAGGGATTATCTAGACTAGACTGACCTAATACAAGAAGAAAGGGGCAGAGCTCCAACACTCATTTCTCTCTGGTTACTACCTATGATGCAATGGGCCTGGGTGCCTAAGCTTTCTTCCTTCCATTTCTGCCCTATCATGATGAACTGCACCCTCAAACTGTGAGGCCAAATGAAGGCCTCCTTCCTTCAGTTCTTTTGTCAGGGTAATTTGTCAGAGCGTCAAGAAAAGCAATGAAGGCACTTGTAAAATTCCTCCTGTAAGCCTGGCACACATCTCAATATTCAGTGGCTAGAAGTGAGAGAATTAAACATCCAGGCTAGCCTTGGCTACCCAGTGAGATCCTGTCAATAAGAGGTAAGTAGTTTTGTTTTTAGATAGAACTTACCAGGTAGACGATATGAAGGTCATTCTCTAAAACAAAGCCTTTCATTGCTCTTTGGAGGTCAGCAAAAATATCTAGGGTATCAGTTGGAGAAAGTGAGGAAGAGAGAGTAGCCGATCCAAGATGAGTTGGGTGATACACCTTTCCTGAGTGGAGAAAACAGGAGCAAAGGTTAAAACAAAAGAAAGCACTGTCCTTCTCTACTACGTGTTAACGCTCTTGGCTCTCATCAAAACAATAACCAGAACCTTATCGAACATGTAGAAATTTATGAGCAAAAGCTAAAAAGTGAGTATAATATAAAGAGTGGGCATTTTTACATGAGAGCTTGTGTTTACCTCCCGACCCATCACTGGGCTCTGCCACCTGGATGAACTCATTTTCTAACAGCCATGTCACACAGGCATCAATTGCTCCAAGTTGAACATCATCTTGATTTCTCTGCTTTCCCTGACTCCCTTCCTTTATGCCGGCGGCCAAGAATGTGCAGGAGGCATAAGTTTGCAGATCTTGTGATGTACTTGCCACTCCGCCAACGATTATCTGAGAGAAAATGTTTGAAAAGTTCTGTAATTTTTATAAGCTGTGTAGAGCCTCTAGACATCAAGCAAATGAAGTGACTTTATTTTCTTAGGTCTCTTCAGTCTCTATGTAGAGATGCTTTATGAAATCTTTTGTCATCACACATTACAAACACAGATGATAGCTACTGACAGCATTTTCCTGGAAAGTAAATATAACATTTTCTCATAGAAAAAAAAGGAACTTAGGTAAGTCGTTATACATATAGAGGAGGTGGGAACGACTCACAGCCACGAGTCTGATCAGGCTCTGCTCCTTCCTCTAGAACACATGGCCGTGTAGAATACTACTCTTGAATCCTTCCCATTCAGAAGGACAACAGGGCAGGAAAAGATGAAGTTAGTATTCAGTGTGCATTGCCTTGGCTGGCATCTAACTTGTGAAGCTCATACCCCAGCCTCCAGTATGCTAGAATAAGAAGCCTGCACCGCAGATCCAGCCCTTCTGTAAACTTAATTTTTTATAACTTGATTTGATTCTAATGTTCACATATATTTATTATCTGAATAGAAGAACTATGGTTCATTTTGACATCTTTTCTTTAAACTTAAAAAAATAATATATCAAAAGTAAAAGATGAGCCACAGTTAACAGCTCAGTACTAGAGTACACACATAGCCTGAGTTCTATTCTCTATTCCTTATGCCACACAAAAAAAAGATATAAAAAAGAACTATAGTTCATTTGGTTGTATAATTGTTTTGAAATAGATTGATATGGTAGTATTTTAAGCTATTTTAAGCTCCAAAAATAACTACATATTCGTGTAAGTAGAGTACACGTAAAGATGAGGTGCCAGGCACTGAGGAACTTCTTAGAACTTAATATGATATTATGTTTCTAGCATTTTTAGCTGTTATTACTTTTGGCTTATTCATTGTAATGCTGTAAGAATTTTGAACAGTGGCTGATACACACTTGCTGGATGCATGACTACAACCCAAGCTGTACTTAGTAAATTGTGCTAATTTCTGTAATTCCTGGACAAACTATTTCCTAACTGCCCTTACATTTCTTTATATAATTTATATCTTAGCTGCATTCCTATGATGCTACTGAATTAAATAACAGAAGAGAGAGAAAAAAACTACATATTCATATATATATTTATATATATATACATATATATAAATGTATGTGTATATATATGTATACATGTACCAAAATTTATTTATCAACTTAATTCACAGAGCCTGAAGAACTATGTATATATGTATTACATTTAAATATATGTGAGAGGGCTGGAGAGATGGCTCAGAGGCTAAGAACACTGACTACTCTTCCAGAGGTCCTGAGTTCAATTCCCAGCAACCACATGGTGGCTCACAGCCATCTGTAATGAGATCTGGTGCCCTCTTCTGGCCAGCAAGCATACATACAGACATACATACAAAACCCTGTATACATAAATAAATAAATCTTTAAAATATATATATATATATATGTGTGTGTGTGTGTGTGTGTGTGTGTGTGTGTGAGAAACAGAGTCACACTTGGGAAGGCTATAAATATAACAATCTTATTTTGCTTTTGTTTGTGTTTTTTGTGTGTGTGGGGGGGGGGGTCTTTGAAATAAGGTTTCTTTGTATTGTCCTGGCTGTCCTGAAACTCTATCTGTAGATCATGCTTGCCTCAAACTCAGAGATCTGTCTGCCTCTGTCTCCTGATTGCTGGGAATAAAGGCATGGGCCACCACTGCCAGGCAACAATCTGTTTAAAAAAAAAAACAAAACCCTCAACTCAGATTTTCGCATCCTCAAATTTCAATGGACATAAAAGAGTAATGGTGGTTCCTGAACTCCTACCTCCAGAATAGCTCGTTTCATGCTAGCAGTGATGTCTCCATGTCTCTGCAGACAGCTGTGCACAGGCTCCAGAGATCCTCGAAGCAGAGCGATGCCTTTCGATTTCTCAGAGTTCTTACAAACTAGGATACTTTCACCTACAAATGAAGCCACACGTCTTCTGAGTTCCAGCCCATTCCCGCAAGTCACTGCTGAGGACAAGTTCTGACCCACTGAGGAGACAGGAGGTACTAGAGGTTGTGTCGGTCACAGAGTCCTAAGTCACGGCTCTGGGTGTGAACTCTGGACAGATGATCAAAGTGTCACCAGAAAGCATACGGTACCCAGCTTCTAGATGATTTTTAGCTGAAGGCCAGAGAAGCAGCAAGCACAAGAGCTCTTGTCCTCTATAAACACTGTCCTAGGAAGACAGCTGCTCCTCTGTCCCACCACTTCTCCACACTTTCCTGCCCTTTGCCAAAAATACCGTAAGACCCCACACCAAACAGCTTTAGCAGGCCTCACCCCTTTTCTATGAAGCCTCCATGCACCTAACAGAACTTTAACACAGAATAGAGCATATAAGCCTTTCCCTATCCAACTGTTCTCGTTCTTCCTCTCTCTCTCTCTCTCCTCAACCTGGTATTATAACAGACTTTTGCTAGGGACTCTCTCTCTCTCTCTCTCTCTCTCACGCACACACAACTGCAGTTTCTCCTTCCTTCTCTCTTCCCATTCCCCCCCATACATTATCCCACCCCTATAACCCCACCTCACCCCGATCCATTCCTCCGTTTCTATTCAGAAAAGGGCAGGCCTCCCATGGGTATCAACCAAACAAGGCATATCAAGCTGCAGTAAAACTCCCTTGTAATAAGGCTGGGCAAGACAACCCAGTATGAGGAAGAGTCCCAACAGCCAGCCAAAGCATTAGGGACAACCCCTGCTCCCACTGTTAGAAGCCCCACAAGAGGACCAAGCTACACAAGTGTAACATGTGCAGAGTGCCTAGGTCAGTACCATGCAGGCTCCCTGATTGTCAGTGCAATCTCTGTGAGGCCCTATGAGCTCTATTTAGTTGATTCTGTGGGTTTTCTTGTGGTATTCTTGACCTCCTTTGACACCTAAAATTCTTCCTCCTGTGCTCCAAACTTCCAAACACAATCTTCCCCCAAACATGGTCAGATCTGTCACAGCAGTACCACAGTATCCTGGTACCAGTTTGTCTTAGCTAGGGTTACTATTGCTGTGATGAAACACCATGACGAAAAGCAAGCTGGGGAGGAAAGGGTTATTTGGTTCACTTTCTCATTGTAGTCTGTCTTTGAAGGAGGGCAGGAACTCATGTAGGGCAGGAACCTGGAGGCAGGAGCTGATGCAGAGCCCATGAAGGGGTAATGTTTACTAGTTTGTTCCTTATGTTTTGCTCAGTCAGACTGCTTAAAGAACCCAGGACCACTAGGCCAAGGAAGGTACCACCACCATGGGCTAGGCCTTCCACAATCAATCACTAATTAACAAAATGCCTTACATCTGGATCTTATAAAAGAATTCAATTGAGGTTCCCTCCTTTCAGATTAGCTTGAGCCAAGTTAATTTAAAATTAGGCAGCACCAGAGTGCTGGGTGGTGGTGGCACACACCTTTAATCCCAACACTCAGGAGGCAGAGGCAGGCAGATCTCTGTGAGTTCAAGACCAGTCTGATCTACAGAGTGAGTTCCAGGACAGGCTCCAAAGGTTACACAGAGAAACCCTGTCTCAAAAAGAAAAAAAAAAAAAACCACCAGCAACAACAACAAAAAAAACCACCCTGGGGTATATTTTAAAGGTGACTGCAGTGATCAACCAGTAACTCTGATTGCAGAATTCAACCAATCTGGTCTGACAATGGAGACCAGGCACTCAAAATTAGACTAAAGTCAGCACCGTAATTAACTACAAGAAACAAAAGTAGGCCCAGTCTGCCCAGTCATTCCCAGCTGTGCCACTCAGATTCCCAGCTACACTAGCAATACCGGCCTATTCCTGCCAAGCCAGAAAACCCAGAACTGGCTGTCTCTCTAGACATTTGTGATACAATGACACAAGACAGCAAAGAATTGGAAAATCAACAAAATTCCAATGATGAACCCTAAAGAAACAGGGAGCAGGAACGAACAGATAAAGGTTACACATAATCCTCTCAAAGATGTTCTATGAAGTATAAGAATGTTAAAATGAAATAAATTTAGAAAATAAGATATAAACAAAGTGAGAAATTTAACAAAGAAATAGAAACAATAAAATTAAAGACAAATTCCAAAGAAGAAAAGCCTAGCGGCCAAACTCTCAACCGGAGCTCAGACAGACGGAGAACCAGGGCACCCCCAGACCGACTGAAACGAACTTAAACGACTGTAGTCAAAAGACTCATTTTTGCATAATAGAAGCCAAAGTGAAAGAGATAGGGAATAAAAAGCTAATAAAGAAATAACGGCTAAAAATGTAAGCAAATCTAGGGAGAGAGGGTGACAGCAGGTATAGGAAGCACAGAAGTCTCTAATATAACCCAAAGAGCTCACCAAGACACATAATACCAAATCTCAGACCTCCAGAGAGATGGCTCAGTGGTTGGCAGCACTTGTTGCTCTTCCGGAGGACCTGGGTTCCATTTCCAGCACCAATAAAGCAGGCAGCTCACAGTCATCCACACCCTCTTCTAATCTCTGAGGGCACCAGACAAACATAGGGTAAGGCAAAACACCCATACCATAAAGGTAATTTTTTTAATTCAAAGGCAGGGAGGTGGGGCACAGCTTAGTGGTGGAGTGTTCTCCTATCATGTGTGAGGACTTGGGTTCAATCCCCAGTAGTACAAAACAATAAAACCTTAAAAAAAAATTCAAAGGAGAAACTCAGAGAAGAATTTGAGCAAGGTGCAACAACCATTTCTTGGTAACTTCAAACCTCAAAGAAAGGTTCTCCAATCTATAAAGATCTCACAATGGATACAAATTCTCATATGATCCCAGGATCTCAAGTTCCCCAGGATTTTCCATTGGCCCCTGGTCTAAAAATGATTGGAAGTCCCAATGTGCATCAGAGTGAACAATGTGCATCAGAGTGGCATGCAAGAGTCCTCGAGCACACCAGTGAACCCAGTCACCCAAGGTTCTTCACACGTAGCTCAGGTTCACCATATCCACAAGATTCTCAAGCCCCTCCAAGGACACATTTCTCCCAATGATCCAAGGAGGCAGCAGAAGCAGTGCACAGTGTTCACCAAGGAGCAAAAGCTGGTCTTGCAAGTACATTTTGATAAGTGGATGTACCTGAACCAAAAGCAATGCATGGAACTCTCTGAAATGTTAGGCTTGGGGGAAGTTGAATATCAAGATCTGGTTCAAGAACAGAGAGCTAATCGCAAAAAGGCTCAAGAACTGCTTGGTAATCCTGGCTGTGGATCTCATGACAGAACAGATTCTCCCACAGGCCATGTTCCTCTTGTTACATCTGCAGTGCAGATTCACAGTATCAGAGCCCTTGCAGAATCAGCTCTACTCCTCACCTTAGCTCCTCAAGTAACTCCTCAGACCATGAACCCAACTTCTCCACTGCTGATCGGATGTTTGAGGTGGAATGCTTCAAGAGCCCAGTTAGGGAGAGGCAGCAGAGGCAGAAGGATATAGAACTAGCTGAGAAAGGAGGCCACCAATCACATAGTAGGTATGGACTTCTCGAATATTGTGTCCTTCCTAGTGCATCAGCCACCTCAGATTCTAAGCATGAGACACAACCGGGTGTCAGTGCTCCTCCTGTATTCAGCCATTTGAATATTGCCCCACACTCGGAATCTATCTTCTCCATGGGTCAGAGGCCATCACTCATGACCCCTCCTCCTCAATTCAGTTCCTTGAACAATTCACTAGACCAGGCATCCATTTTCTCCAAGATTGACTGGACCTGTGAGGAGATCTTGAAAAAGAATTAGAGATGCAGGGAGCAGAGGCAGCAAAGGAAGAAGGCTAGAGAACTCCCACAGATGGGAGGCCAGGATTCCCATGCTAAACGTGCCAGCCCCAATGGTACTGTCCTCATGGCCTCTGCTTTTGAGGATTCCTCATCCCAGAGACAATTGGGTGTCAATTCTCCTCAAGTCAGCCCTTCCATTATTTCTCCAGACTCAGAATCCATGTTCTCCATGTGGGGAGCCCATTCCATGACAGATTTCCTCCTCCCCTCAGCCTAAGTAGTTTCCTAGAGCCAGATTCCATCTTTTCCATTAATCAGACCAATGAGTGTCTCTTACATGAAGCAATGAAGTGTGCACAAGCTGGCCAATCCCCAGCTGCTGAAGACAGAATCCCTGGTCAGTCTGCCCACCCGGCACCAGCCCAAGATCCAGACCCAGTCTGTCCCCCAGTTTCCAGCACTGCTTCAACAGCAGCTGTAGAGGCAGCCACCAAGACCGCTGGGACGGAAAGTGAGACTGAATCAGCTGGCCCCACTCCGGTCTTCGAGAATGATCAAGGCTGCAAGGACAACACAGATCAGCTCTTTACTGAAAATCTCTGTAAACTGGATGCTCTCCTAGGCCATGCGTCACAACCTGACTTATGTGACGACTTTCCACTGCTTGACTTCTTTTAAGGACTCCTGATCCTGTCGTGCCTTCAACTACCACAGAATGGAGAGCACAGGCAGTTTCCACCACCCCGTTCAGTTTTCTTTGCTGAGACAAAATTCTAACTCTATGCATCCCAGGTTGACCCTTAATATTCAGAGAACTGTCTGCTTTCATTCCCACAATTCTGTTACTACAATTTGAGGATGAGAATTTGGACACAAGACTATTAATTGTTCAGGGTTTTTGTTTCTGTTCAGGGTTAACTGTTTATTATGTAAATACAATATGCAAAAGTTGTGCAGATCTTGTGAGAGAGAGAGCATTTCTTCACATTGCTCAGGATGCCTATACAATTCTGGCTATCCTCTTTCTGCACACAGAATTGTGAGTTTCTCAGTGTAAGCTAATACACCTGGACTATGAGCATCTCTCTTGAATTAGCGAGTTGTATTAATCTATTAATACTATTCATACCTTATCTTTAAATCAATAAATTGACTTTAGTGAAAAAAATTCAAAGGCAAAGAAAACGTTCTAAAAATCAGTAAGTATTAAGAAATATATACACATAGGGAAGCCCATGAAACAATGAAAAAGTTTTAACAGAAGCCCCACAGGCCAGAAAAGTCAGATATTACACTCAGTGCAGAAGGACAAACCTGGCCAAATACACTTTACCTAGCTAAGCTATTCTTTGGAAATGAGGAAAAAAACAAAAATCTTCCCCAGACAAACAAAAGTTAAAAGAACTCATTGCAATGAGGACTGCCTCACAGGAATTAGATAACAGTCTTCTTCAGATTGTGTTAATATTAATTAATAACATAAAATATAGGAAAGTTCAAAAATCAATAGTTTATTGAGAAGCATTCAAAATACTTTGTACTAAAATGGTATTGTATGAAGTGATTTTACCTCTAGCATGACAACCCACAGGCAAGTCTATTAAGACAGGTGTAACTAAAATATTGTCTAAGGATAAAAATTACAAAATTATGTTTTGACATTAAAATATATGGGTGGGAAAATAAAAGCATAGAGCTATATGCAATCAAACTTATTACCAACTTTATTTTTTACTATATGAAAATTTTTATTAAAAAACATTTTACATATACATATGTGTGCATTTGCTATCATTCATGCCTGAGAACAAAGAAAACTACTTATTTCCAATTCAGCATGGGGAGTGGGTTCCCAAAAGCCAGTTCAAGCACCAGGGACAGGCCTTGATCCCACTGCTAGGAGCCCCACAAACACAAGCTACATAACTGTCACACACACACATTGAGAGAGTCTAGGTCGGTCTCAGGCTGGTTCCCTAGCTGTCAGTCCAGAGCCCATGAGCTCCCACAAGTTCAGGTCAGCTGTCTCTGTGGGTTCCCCTGTTATGACCTTGAACTCATACAATCCTTCCTCCCTATCAACAGGACTCTCAGAGCTCTGCCTAGTGCTTGGCTGTGGATCTCTTCATCTGTTTCCATCAGTTACTGGATGAAGGCTCTCTGATGACAATTAGGACAGTCACCAATCTGATTACAGGAGAAGGCTAGTTTAGACACCCTCTCCACTATAGCTAGGAGTCTTAGTTGGGGTCATCCTGTGGATTCTTGTGAGATTCCCTGGTACCAGGTTTCTCCCTAACCCTAAAATGGCCCCCCATCAAGATATCTCTTTCAATATTCTCCCCTCTGTCTTGCCCCCAAGCATAGATTTTTTTTTAAAAAAAAAGGGGGGGGGGTTGGGGGGATTTGTTATTTCCTGTTTAAGGACCTCTATCATATTCATAAAACTACCTTAAGGTCTTGTTCTTGTGCTTCAGTTATGTTGCAGCACTCAGGGCCTGCTGTGGTAGGGCTGCTGGGCTCTAAGGGAGCCATTGTTCTGGTTGTTAGTGACAGTTTTTATGCTGGGTGTCAGGCATCTGCTTCCCTGGCTAGAGAGCTTATTATCAGCTTTATCTAGCCTTTTATATTTTATGTAAACTTTATAATGTAAAAAATCTAAAGCATACACTAGGGAAAACCATCAAAATACAAAGATAGAAACAAAGGAAGAAAGTATATACAAGAAAATAAATTGTAAATGTCAGTAGGAGGTCCTGACTGTCAGAACACGGTCCAAGAATAGAGTAATGTGATGGGAATTCTGAGTGCTGGTTAGAAAACTCCAAGTAAACAAGACAAGAGTCTTGTAATCTCTGTTCTTCCACAGCACGGGTTGTTCTTGGAATGTGCTTTTGGGCCCCTCCCAGGCACAGTGGAGAGAAGTCAGTTTACTTCAGATTATCCATTACAACCGGCTAATGTCATTTGGTTATATGCCTCTGTGCAAAAATGTTTTTGCCTTGTGTGGCTTGTCCTTTTGATTGCACACTTTGCTCAGATGACTTTTCTTAATCCTCAGAGTAAAAACTGGCTGATGCTCTGAATAAAGCTGACTACTGCAGAGATTTTACAGTGCCTCATTTTTAGACTCCATCTCCCAGGTCCCACCACCTTAAAAGCAGTAAGTAAACACTGACTATCATTTAGCAATTAGTCTTAATTATAAGACTGAATAATAAGACGTGAAGTAATTTTTGCTTCTTTTTTGGTATTTAATTCAAAAACTACTTCATTGTTTAAGTCAAAACTTTTATTTGGATTTCTGATAAAAGCATCATTACTTGCTGGTGCAAGTTGTCCCAGTTCAGAGACAAAATGCAGTACTTCTTAGTTCTTGGCGCCCTGTCCGGCTTGGGAGTAAACACTAAAAGGTCCACATGAGATGTTAGGAAGATGGATCCATGGCTCAAGTGCCTACTGCGCAGGCATGAAGACCTGAGTTCATACCCAGCCCCCGTAAGACCCAGGCGGTGGCTTGCATCCTTAGCCCCAGCATTGGTGGGGCAGAGACAAACAGAACCTGAGTGCTTGCTGGAAAAATGGCAAACTCCAGGTTCAGTGAGATACTCTGTCTCAAAATTTAAGGTGGAAGAAGTCTGGACAATGCCTCAATGAGTGAAAAAACTTATTCTTCCAGAGAAACTGAGTTTGGCTCCCAGCACCCATGCTGGGCAGCTCAAAACTGCTTATGACTCCAGTTCCAAGAGATCCAGGCAAGTGCACTCACATGTGCATACCCCATCAGATATGCACATATACATAAAAATATAAAATATTTGAAATAAGATGGAGAATGAAGAGAAAATATCCAGTGTGGACCTCTGCTCTACATATGCATGGCTGGGCATGGGCAAGGGTGCCCATAGCTACATACACCACACCTATTGATAAAAGAGGAAAAAGAAGCAGACATAGAAATTGAAATCATCTTCTAGCTAATAAAATCACAAATCTTGTTCTTTATATAATACTGAATCATTTCACTACATATAACACAAAAGAAAAACCTTAATTCTCTACCAGAAGAAAACCAATAGTTAACAAATGAAAATCATATTCACTATAAATATTAAATAACCCAAGAGGAGAACATTAGTGCACTGTATAATAAAGAAATATATCACAATAAGAAATAGCCAGGTACCAGTCAGCTTCCAAGTAGACCGTCTGTCTGCAATGCCCTGACAACTATATCCAAACTCACCCATGGTGTCTACGCCTTTCCTGCCAGCGCGGCCAACCATCTGCTTGTAGGTGAGGATATCTAAAGGCTGGCCACCAAAAACTGGAGTGCGAATAATCACCCGGCGTGCAGGAAGATTCACTCCCGAAGAAAGAGTAGACGTTGCTGCCAAGACCCGAATAAGACCTTGACGGAAGGCTCCTTCGATGATATCTCTCTCCTCAAATGTAAGACCTAAATAAAGTACAGATCCCAAAACATATTACCACAGAAGCAATGTACTTGACTACGTATAAGCAGATTTGAGAGTCCACACAAGCCTTTAAAGATCTTTTAAACAACAGTTAAAATTATAAACAAACACATCATCAGTCTACCTATTTAAGAGTATAATCTTCCATCTTTAGACATTCTTAGGCAGTTCAGCAACATTATCTATGTTCTAGGTGGAACTGATGGTTTCTGCCGAAACTACTTATCCTGCTGTTGTCCAAAGAAAACAGCAGCAGGTCAAGTGAGTGGGGCTGTGGTCCAATCCAATTTTAGTTATAAGAACAGACAGCAGGCTGAATTTAACTGCATACTACTGGTTAACAACCCTGGACTTTGTGTGTGCATATGCACGTACACATACACATTTTTAAATTTATTTTAAAATTTTATCATGGTTATTTATCATTAAAATTATATATGTACTATATAAGATGAAAGTTGAATAAAACTGAAAGGATTAAATTTCCAATCTTGAAAACATTCTTCTTTTCTTCCCCATACCAGCATTTATTAATCAACAATTTTCTCTGGAGCGCCCAGATTTTCATTCATGATCATATTTCATCTTTATAACAACCTCTGGCAAACTCATTAAAGAAAACATTCCTATGATACAATCTTAACACACATGACCACAGATGAAGCTCTTCACCCAGTGACTGTCACACACCAGAGACTCTGACAGCCCACCCATCGGGTTTTTCACTTCTAGTCCTCTTCAATTCAATGACAGTTTCTAAAACAAATTTAACTTTGCTGTGTCTGTGAGCCTATCTCAATTCTTGACATAAGAGGAAACGAAGTAACATCGAATTTGAGTAGAAAGTGTTACTCTAACATAAATTTTAAGGAAACAACATATAGACAAGTAAGACTTTTAGAATTTGCTTTCCCAGTGATTAGAAAAAATTCATTATTTAGCATAGTCATACAATCCAGACAAGTAAGCTTAAAAATTTTGCTTTACTCTGGTTTGACTAATCCACTGTTTCTCAAAATGAAATATACAAATATTAAGTGTGATTAACAAGAAATAAATTCACATAAACACAAAAATGAAGAAATTATAAAAGTCTGGTGAGGTTTTTTAATTTTTTTCTATTTATTTTATTATTTCATGTGCTTTTGTGTGAACCCATATGCGCATTATGTGTGTACAGGAGCCCAGAGACCAGACGAGGGCGTATCAGATCCCCTGAGTGACTTACAGGTAGTTCACAACATGAGTCTTGGGAATCAAACTCAGATCCTCTACAGAAGTAACGAGAGCTCTTGATCAGAGCTCCAGCCTGTGCTGAAAACATCTTAACACAAGATGATGAACCGGGAATACCTGCATGATGAAATGCTACTCCCCAAGGCACAGTGTTCTTCAACACAGAGTCCAGTCCTGAAGGCGAGCGCTTCAGATGATCCACCACTTCCAGAAGGCTCTTTTGCTCTAGATTCACTGGTGGAAATTCAGATGGTTTTACTAATCCTGTCAAACATACACACACAAATAAATAAGTAAATAAATCACCAACTGTACAAGTTTCTTTGCTTCATTGGTTGTTACCTGCCAAGTGATGACAGAAATAAATATAAGGTTCAGAAACTGCCACATACTATCCACTATGCCACATCCGTGATCTTTTAGAGCCATTGACCCAGAACACTATGATACAAACAAGACAGGGCTGCAAGCTTCATAGACAGTTCTAAGAATGTATCCCAAAGTTAGGAAGATCAGCTTTTCAAAGGAGGGGAGCAAAGGGGTCCTGCTGGAGAAAGCAGATTACCACTTGTTACGGTTTGAACAGAAAATGCTCCCTGCAGGCTCATGGTTAATACCTAGTCCTCAGATGGTGGAAGTTTTAGGAGGTTGTGGAGCTTTTGTAGGTGAGGCCTGGCTGAGAGCATGGGCCACTGGAGGGACACCTTTATGAGTAAAGCCCACCTGTGGTTCTAGCCCTTGCCATCTGCTTCCTGTCTGCTGCCACGTTGGTGGAGCCTGACTCACTTGCTTCTGCTTCCATGAACTCTCCCACATCTTCCCACCATGATGGACTTGTATGTACCCTGTGTAACCATGAACCAAAACAAGCCTTCCCTTTCTTTTCTTTTATTTTATTTTTTGGTTTTCGAGATAGGGTTTCTCTGTGGCTTTGGAGCCTGTCCTGGAACCAGCTCCTGTGGACCAGGCTGGCCTCGAACTCAGAGATCCACCTGCCTCTGCCTCCCAAGTGCTGGGATTAAAGGCGTGCACCACTACTGCCTGGCATCTTCCCTTTCTTAAGTTGCTTCTGTCACAGTTACAACACACAAGTAAAGTCCAAACGTCAAAGTCCTTGTTCAAGATGTGTCCCGCCAACCAGCACATCAGCACTGCCTGGGACCCCAGCTCTCCCTGGTTCCTCTGTCACTAAGCTAACAGTCACACATATGTAACAAAGATGCAGCGGGCGGTGTTGGTACACGCCTTTAATCCCAGCATTTGGGAGGCAGAGGCAGGCGGATCTCTGTGAGTTCGAGGTCAGCCTGGTCTACAAGAGCTAGTTCCAGGACAAGCTCTAAAGCTACAGAGAAACCCTGCAACACCGCCTGCTGAAATGTGCCTTTTAGAGTTACTTTTAAACACAGGAAGTCTTATCTTCTTAAAGAATTGCCCAGACTTCTAGATTCCTAAACTTTCAAAGCTTCATTAAAAACCTATTTTAATATATAACTTATATTTTGTGTATTTTTACTTTTTAGGCAAACTTTTCTTAAAATTCTGAGGATACACATAGGGTTACCTATGTTCTGTTCTGCTAAAAACAATAAAAGTATAAGTTATTACTCAGCAGTACGTGTGTACATGCATGTGTTCATGTATGTGAAGGTGAACACGTGTGCACATGCATGTAGAGATAAGAGAACAACTTCAAGTGCTGTTCCTCGGAATCTTCATCTTCTTTTGAGGTACGGCTCCACACTAGCCTGGGTTCTGAAGTAAATCAGGCTGGATGGCCGACAACATCCGTCTCCACCACCCACCCTGAGTGGGATTACAAACAACACTAGGCTTGGCTCACCTTTTTAAAACATGGTTCTAGAGATCAAACTCATGTCTCTGTATTTGCAAGGCAAGCACTTTACAGCTAAGTGACCCCCCTCAGCCCAAAAAAGGACATTTTAAGGTTAAAAAAATTGGTAAGAGAATTCCAAATTGTAAGCACATTTATAAAAAATGTGCTACTCTATTTTCATGGAGAAAATAAACAGACCAGACCAGGCTCCAATCCAAAAACTGCATTTAGGAACCACTACTCCAAATCACAATAACAAAACCTAATAGAAGACGATGAAGACTCCAGTCCTTCAGGAGTATGCTGTCATAGAACGATATAAGCATATATTTTAGCCTGGTATAGACAGCACCAGGGAAGATGGGCCTGGACAGGATACTGCACTGACAGTTAGCCCGAGTATATGCACACATTCTCTATGAAGAGGACAAAAAGAGATTAGAGTGACAAAAGCAGCCTTGCCGAGAATACCTAGCTGACACACAGTGACAGTGACAGAGCAGGGACACACTTTGCTACTGCCATCACCAGTACTACCATCCACACAGTAAGGATGGAGGATTCTACTGTCATCACGAGTACTACCGTCCACACGGCAAGGATGAGGATTCTACTGTCATCACCAGTACTACCGTCCACACGGCAAGGATGAGGATTCTACTGTCATCACCAGTGCTACCGTCCACACAGCAAGGATGGAGGATTCTACTGTCATCACCAGTACTACTGTCCACACAGTAAGGATGGAGGATTCTACTGTCATCACGAGTACTACCGTCCACACGGCAAGGATGAGGATTCTACTGTCATCACCAGTACTACCGTCCACACGGCAAGGATGAGGATTCTACTGTCATCACCAGTGCTACCGTCCACACAGCAAGGATGGAGGATTCTACTGTCATCACCAGTACTACTGTCCACACAGTAAGGATGGAGGATTCTACTGTCATCACTAGTACTACCGTCCACACGGCAAGGATGGAGGCTGGATTTCCACCTGTCACTCACCCTCAGGCTGATGGTGCAGATTATAAAACTCTCGAGCAATGATATCTGCTACCTTCTCACACCACTTTTTTGATGGACAGAAGAGTAATACTGAATGATTATCACGAACAGTTTCATAACATAAACTAACAATGTGATCTTCATCTCCCTAAAAAAGAAAGAGAAATAGCTACATCAGTCATATATTACCTCCAGAACATCTTCACACTGGATCAAAATTCTACATTTTGATCCATTAAAAAGATTTTTTAACTCAAAGGCAGAATAAAAATCATTTACAATAAAAACAAACTTCATTAATGATGATGGGTAAAAAGAAAAATTTTTCTATGCATTCAACTCATGTTTATTAAGCCCTAAACTCAGGTAGTAGAGATACAGTGGTGAATACACATAGCCTTAATTGGCAAGGGGTTTGTTTACAGTCTCACCAAGAAACACGGGAAGGAGCTCAACCACCAGAAGATGTGCTGGAGAAGAAATATTTGCAAGGTTTTAGTCTCACAGATTTGAAACGACCTAAAGGAGGTTTCTCTGAGTAAACGAGTGAGCTCAGACGTGAAGGAGAAGATGCATTATCTCAGTGGCAAGTATATATTTCAAGCACAGCAAAGAGTTTGTGTGAATGGTCTATGGAAGCCCCTCCATGCTGGAAGAACGTCAAAGTGTGCAGAGGTATCAGGGAGTAACTTGCATATCAAGGACTTTACAAGTGCTACTACACACACACACACACACACACACACACACACAAACACGCACACACAATCATATTGTATTCTTACCAAAACCAAGTATTATACTCGATCTTATAGATAAAGATAGAAGGGTCAGAGATTTTTCATGACTGAAATAATAGTATCTCAGCCATTTTGTGTAACTCTCTTCAGTGTCAGAGGAAGGTCTATCTGGCTTTTGAAACAATAATCTTCTCATTCAGTACACTTACTATACAGATCTACATTCAGCAAATATCAGTATTCCACCTGAGTGTTTAAAGTAAATTAACCATAACAAAATCTCACTGACTAGAAAAAAAAAAAACGATTTCTATTATATACCAGGAAATGATGGTCATTTAAATTAAAGGCATACTACATTCTCCTTCTCACTATTCTCATCAAATGATTTAAGGTAAAACTGAGTAGCTTAATATCAATTCCAACAAATACATAACATACATTCAGTTACTATGCAACCTCTAATTATACAATTAAAAATTGTTAACAACTTGTAGAAAACTCGAAGGCACTGATAGTGGAGATGTAAGAGGAGTGACTCACCTTCACTTGGAGTAGGGGCTGAAATTCTCTCACAAGCTTCATTGAGGAGTCATATATGCAATCTCCTATTTTTATTGATTCCAAAAGTGGAACTGGGCGAAAGTCAGTACGGTAAAGTTCGGCATTCAACCATGAAGCTACGAGCTGCAGATTAGGAAGAGTAGCACTCATGCCAACAATCTGCACAGCATTAGACAGAGCACTGTCTGCGTCTGCCTGGCTGGAAAAACCAAAGGAAAATACATTAGGAAATATGCAGACAACAAGGTCATAGTACTGCTAACGATACTCTTGTCCTGGCCTTGGTGCACAAATGCAAGCATTTCTTTGGATAAAATCACTGTTCACAGATTACTGGCCAGATATTCAAATTTAATGAGTGACACAAAGCTGTTCTCCAGGAAGACTTGACAAAGTAGCACTTCCACAATCTGTGTGCTCTACTGTCCCACAATCTTGTCACCATCTGACAACTGTATTGTCAATCATTTTAACGATAAACACTATGGAGACACTGTATCTATACTTAAGCAATTTCTCAGATGATTAACAAGCTTTGTGCCATTTCATATGGGCAGATCATTTGGAACTTCTCTTGCAAATGCCTGCTTAAGCCTCTCATAAGACACTGGGTTGTGTTTCTTAGTCAGTTGTAACATTTTTTACATGTCTGACACAAAATTTAGTAAACAGTGTACTTATTTAATTTCCAAACTTGTAGGCATTTTCTAGTTATGTTTCCCTTATATATAGTAGGGATAAGTATGTAGCACAGTATACAAAAAACCAAGCCATCAAACAATAAAGACATGTAATAGTGTAAGGGAAAAAGGGGCGGCTTTCAAAAAGTAAAAACAATCATAATATACAACAGCTGAGTTAACAAGGCCATATCACTGTAACACTGAAAAATGATCCAAGCAAAATTAGAATCCTATCTGGGGGAATGGGAAGATGGTGGGGTAAGTGGATTAAAAAAAAAAAAAAAAGAACTGAAGAGGATGGAAGGAAACTGGGTATGGGAGAGTAGAAAAGAAAAAAGAAAAAAATGTTAATTTACCATAGCAAGAAATCAATAGACAAAAATTTTACAAATATCAATTCAAAATGGATCAACAACCTTACTATGAAACCTAAAACAAATTTTAATCCCAGCACTCAGGAGGCAAAGGCAGATGAATCTCTGTAAGTTCAGACAACTTGGTCTACATTGTAAGTTCCAGGCTAGCCAAGGCTACATAGTGAGAGTCTGTCTCAAACAAAACAAAACAAACAAAAAGACTTTTGCTTTCCAAATGTCTTGAAAGATATCCTCTATGCTTTCTTCTGTAGATTTCAGAGTTTCAGGTTTTTGTTTTGTTTTTTTAGACGTAGTCTTTAAAATGTAGAACAGGAAGGCTTCAACTCAGAGACCCTGTCTCTCTACCAAGTCCCGGGACTAAAGGAGTATGTGGGCTTTCTGAATAACACATCAACAGCAGCACAGAAACTGACCCCAAGTATACAAGTGGGGTCACATGACAATAAAGTTCCTATACAGCAAAGAAACAGAGCACATACCCCACAGAATGGAAGAAAATCTTCACCAGCTACACTGCAGACAAGGGGCTGACATCCAGGGTTTACAAAGAATTGTAGAAACTAGACACCCAAGGATGTAAAACTACCAATCAACATCAACAATAGGCAAATAAATGATAGTTTTAAAAAAAACATAAATGGTCAATAACTATTTTTTAAGTATTCAATTTCCCTAACCATCAAAGAAATGCAAATTAAAACTACTTTGAGAAAGCACATCACCCCACTCAGAATAGTTATCATCAACAAATCTGACAACAAATACAGGAGACCCAACCAATGTTGGAGAGGATTCACTATTAGTGGAGGTACGGCCATTGTGGAAAACAGTTCAAAAATTTCTCAGAAAGTTAAAAATCAAACTCCCTTATGATCCCTCTATTTCACCCTGGGCATACACCCAGAGAACTCCACAACCCTACCATAGAGACCTGAACCCCTAAGTTTATTGATGCTTTATTCACAATATGAAGAATGGGATCAACAGATGAATGCATAATGAGAACTCGATGTACACACGAATACATTCAGCTCTAAAGAAAAAGAAAATTGTAAAATTTCTAAAAAAAAAAAACTGTAGTCTTTGAATGGGTAATTTTAGCAAGGTCACACAATCTCAGAAAAAGAAACTTATATTCTCTTTCACATACATAATCTAGCCAAAATAATATATATGTATGTATGCATATATGTAACAAATGTAAACATAGACACAGTATAATATGTAGAAAAGCAAACCAGAAAGGCTAGCTATTAATAGATTAGGAAGGACTGAGTGCAAGTAATGGATACAAGTTTTGAGAAACAACATAAAGCTCATTGTTTTTCTAGTTCTAATTCTATCACGGAGTTGTCATTTGTCGAAATGAGTGGTCAGAAACATTTAAATGCTTGAAAGTAGTCTAACATCAGTTAAGTACTTCTTTTAGAGCAGTGGTTCTTAATCTTCCTAACGCTGTGGCCCTTTAATACAGTTTCTCATGTTGTGATGACTTCCAACCATAAAGTTATTTTTGTTGGTATTTTTATAACTATAATTTTGCTACTGTTATGAACTAAAGTAAATATCTGTGTTTTCTGGTGGTCTTAATCAACCCCTGTGAAAGAGTCATTCAGCCCCCAATGGGGTCACAACCCAGAAGTTGAGAACCAGTTTTAGAACAAAATCTAACTACTATTCCATGAGTTTGTGTAAATAAAAAAGGTACTACACTCCTATAAATCTTACTTTTTCACTTTTATAGATTCTTTCTCAACATTTTTTCAAATACCAGGAAAGCAGTCATTTCAGGCACTTACCGCGATACTGATTTCCGAGCAACAAAGCAAATCTTGGTCAGTAAAAGTTCCAGAAGATATCCTCGGTGAGGGTCCCCCAGCATGTGTAACTCATCCACAACCACCATTCCTAGAAGGATTTTCCAGATTGACCTTTTACAAAACTGCACAGTTCTAAGCATTTTCGGACTCAGAAGCCCACATCTAATGGCAAATAACTGTCACGACAAGATCCTGCAGGTAATGCAAAGTCCCAGCATGAAGGAAAGGACAGCTTCTGTGGAACAGCCAATCTCTTCCAAGATGTTTCAGGATCTTAAGCAATCCATTCTATATATGCCATATATTCTAACTACAGAAAGTCAGTGATTAGCTTACTCAGGGTTAACAAAACCACCAAACCCAGTATCTTAGTCTTCTTTCTATTGCTATGATAAATTCCATGACCAAAAGCCAGTTAGGGAGGAAAGCGTCTTTTTGGCTTACACTTCCTGATCACAGTCCATCATTGGAGGAGGCCAGGCAGGAACTCAAGGCAAGAACCAAAAAGCAGGAACTGGAGCGACCACAGAAGAGTGCTGTTTCCAGGCATGCTCAGTTGGCTTTTTTACACATCCAAGGACTACCTGCTTAGGGATAGCACTGCTCACACTGAGCTGGGCTCTTTCACATCAATTATCAGTCAAGAAAACGCCCTTACAGGCTGACCTTCATACCAGTGTGATAGGAGCATTTCCTCAATTGAGATGTCCTATTCCCAGAGATGTGAAAATGCCAAGAACCTACATTGTTTGGGTGCCCCTGGGGGTTCCGGATCATAACATACCTGGCACTGAAACTTTTTGCTTAATAGCCCATGGTTTCCTATCTACTTATTTTGAGTTTAACTTTTCCTTGATCTTCTGAAACCTTAAGGTGCCCTGTTAGGTTATTTGAAATCGCTCTGATTTCTTTCTTTTTGTTTTTTTTAAGGATTGTATTTTTATTATTATTATTCTCTCATAGATTACATGCCAACTGCAGTTTCCTCTCCCCCTAGCCTCTCTCCCCCATCTTCCCTTTCCCCCAGATCCACCCCCGACTCAGCAAAAGCAGGCCTCACAGGGACATCAATCAAACATGGCATAACCAGCTACAGTAAGACCAGACATACCATCATCAAGATTGGATGAGGCAACCCAGTAGGAAGAATAGGATCCCACAAGCAGGCAAGAGTCAGAGACTGCTTTTAATGTAGGCATTTATAGCTATAAACTTCTCTCTTAGAATACCTGACCTGTTATTTATCCTGGAAGTCTTGATGCTTTATAAAATCACTGTTTTATAAAAACCTTTCAATTTCCTAATGACATAAGAAGAAATGTCCTTGTCTGTACACTATCTCCAATTCATACTACATGATATGCTATATCAACACACTTTCATTCTTCTAAAAGAACTTATTCTGCTTAGTGTGCAAAGCAAAATCCTCAAGATAGTTAAAACGACTGAGGTCACAAGTTATAAGAAAATTTTGATATAAAGTGACTGTGATTTTTCTCTCTCTGAGCATCAGAAGGCAGTCTTACCAGGCCTTTCTAATCACTATCTCAGTGCCCATTTCTCTCCTACCACAGCTGTGTTGTTTTAACAACACAGACTCAATTGTTTCTACTGCTACTACAGTCGTTTTCCTGCTGCTACCTCTGTATAGTGACCTTTCCTTCAGGGTAGGAGAAAGGTATTATTAAGACAAAAAAATCTTCAGAGTATCAAGCATAAAACCAGTTTATGTGACTATCATTTCCTTATTGAATGGTAGCTTCTGATCCAGACCCCATAATACCAAAATATAATAATGAACACATAAAGTCACTAGTTTTAAAGATGGTAGGGACAACCCCAGCATGCTTCCTTCTCTCCAGGCAAAGTTGAGACAAGAAAGAAGCAATGAGGAATAACAGAGGCTCAAGGATATCCTGTCTTTTATAAAGTTCAAAAATGCAAGATAGGAGCCAGTGAGACGGCTCAATGTGTAAAGGTGCTTACTGCCAAGCTGATAACCTGAGTTCAATATCCAGACCCATATCCAACAGAATCAACGCCCAAAAGCTGTCCTCTGACCTCCCGCTATGTGTCATGCCACAAAGACACTCAAATGTGAAAATAAATTCTAATGCAAGATAGTAAAATCAATAACAGAAAGACATAAAACATGAAGTTCCCGACATTACTTCTGCAATTCTTGCCTCCAAGAATAGAGGACAGGAAATAAACATACAGGTCATTCAGGAATCACAGTTTCACTTTATTCCATCAAAGACAGCAACAGGAAATACTTGTTTAACTTTATTGCTTTCTTACCTAACAGATCCATCTTATTTTCCTCAATGAGGCGATTGATCAGCCCATTGGCCCTCTCAATAGTGCAAACAGCAATGTCCAAGGAGGAGAAACGCCTAGAAGGTGAGGTACTGCCCATGTAGCCATCTACTTTTATCCCTACTTCCTGAAACAGACTCTAAATTAAGCAAAAAGAAATAATCAGATGAAAACTTAGATTTTAATGAGTTACAGGTAGGTTCTACCCCAGAACATAAACAAAGCATTTAAAGATGGTTGTTTCTGATCAAAACCTGATGGCTTTAATAATCACATACTAAAAATAAAATCATATACTAAAATATGTTTAGAGTTAACAAAGCTTAGCACAGATAGATATTTCTGTTAAAAAAAGTGAAATGTTTTCATAGTCTAAGTTCAAGCAACTATTATAGAAATTAAAATTGGAAAACACTGAAGTGCTACATGTTTAATTCAATAGGAGAAAGTAGTTAATTTTTAACACTAATATGTTCTAAAGAACAAATGTATACTTTACAAGGAAAATATTCTTATCCTACTAAAGATTAGTTTTTCATATGATGGAAGAAAAGTTTTCAAAAGTTAAATTCAGTGGGATTGATATTAACTTTTTTGGCTTAACTTTTAACTAACATACCTTCTCAATAAAAGGAATCCTTTCATCATTTTGTTACTTTGGGTCTAAGTTGAGAGGAGGCTACTGAGTAGGACCAGCTTTGTTGGCTATTTGGCCTCTGAAATAACCGTTAAAAAGATTTGTAAAACCACAGAACTTTACAGATGTTCATTTAATCAATTTCCTCTGAGAGTCTGAGCTTACTGAGTTATAGTACTAAGAGTTAGCAGCCTCAGTTTACAAGTGAAAACCACAAGGCCCTGCAGGTTGTGTGCTTGGCGACACAGGACTGAAATCCAGATTCCTGACCGTCCTTACAGAGATTTCTATTCTGGCAGCACACTACTTAGCTGAAGAAACCACAACAGTCAGGTTTTTCTATCTAATGGACACTGTATTTGTGAAAATGCCTTAAAACCCATGAAGCATTGCATAAGCAGAAACTATGACCCACTCAACAATCAGACGTCTGACCACAAGCTTGGAGCACCCCCTTTAAGCACAAAAGAATCTTCCCTCCAGTCCCTGCATTTTCTCGGTGGTCCTCAGCTGGGGTGGCTAGGCTTCCTTAAACACGCTATTTCTTTGCAATTACATGCTATTCTTTACTTCCTAAGAAAAGCTTATCATTTTTGAACAGTATTCTCCAAGCTACCCTTTTAATTTGATATCCCTTTCTACTTTATGCAATAATAATTTTTAAATTTCTCTCTTTGAGGTTTGTTAGTAATATTGAGCTATACCATTCCCAGGCCTCTTTTTACTTTCTGATACAGAGTTTCACTAAGTTGCGCAGGTAATCTTCCCACCTCAGACTCTTAAGCAGATCCAATTCCATACCTGTGCCACCAGGCCCAGCTATTCTGCTAAACTATTAAGATTTTAACAGTCAGCTTTTAATCTACATACATGTGATAAAATAAACTTCGTTTTCCATTTGATTTTACACCTCCTTCAAATGAGCAAAGCCAATGCTACCAATGATGAACCTTTCACTACTTCAAACAGCAGAAACCATTACCTGGAGGTAGCATTTCTTCTCTTTAGCCACAGACACAAAGGGCAGAATAAACAAAGCTTTCTTCCGCATTTCCAAAACCCGCTTCAAAATAAGTAACTCTGCCACAAGAGTCTTCCCAGCACTTGTAGGAGCTAAAATGTGATTATTCCACATAATTATGACAAACATTTTTAGTACACTGCATTAATAAATGCTGTAAGCCATAATCAGTATTACAGACTCTAGGATTAATACATCATTAAAGACTCAATCTAAAACCTTAACCCCCCCAAAATGCCCTTGCCTCTACACTAGGTTTCCAAACAGTCTCAGAGCAAACAGAGAGGTTTTAAGTCTTTGTACTAGAAATTAATGATGGCTATTACTGAGTACCACATTAATTCTATAAGTTTCTTTAAGAATTGACTGAATAGGTAAAAACCCCACTATGCACCTGTAAGATAATTCTGTCTCACGAGAGACAGAAATTGGGAAAACTTATAGGGAAGCTTCCAGAAAGGAAAGAAACTTATGGGGAGAGGAAAGGATGCCAAGCATCAGAAACATGTGCAGAGACCTGGAGGAGAGCCTGGAATGTTCTGATGACAGTGATTTCACGAGTCTGGAGTACAAAAGCCTTCAGGGGAGAAAAAATAAAGAGATAAAACAAAAACAAACCACCAATGGTTGTAACTGCGGCTGGAGTGATGGCACAGCAGATGAGAGAGTGTACTGTTCTTAGAGAGCGCATGAGTTCAATTCGCAGCACCCAACTAGAGTTGAATTCCAGGAGCCATATCAGTCAGCTCACAACTGCCTGTAACTCCTGCTCCAGATGGTCTGACACCCTCTCTGGTCTCTGTGGGTACTGCACTTTCAGTTCATACCCACACACGGCCACATATACACATACATAATTTAAAGTCTTTTAAATGTTTTAATGCTACACAAAGAAGACTGTTACAATCCTGCCATCTAAGGATTTTTTTATCTATCCCGAAAGCAATGCAAAATGACTAACAAGTTCTTAAAAACAGTGAAAAGGTCGTATTTATAGTGAGCACTTGGGCTGCAGAAGAACGGCAAGAAGAGAGAAAAAGATAAATGAGTAACAAGGGTATTGACAAATCTAGAAGGAAGACAGTGAGTTACACCAGGCAATGGATCCAAGCACAGAAAAGTTCACAGATTCAACATACATCTTAGGTAAACATGTCTTGATAACTGTGAGTTGCTGACCAACACAGTGAGTACAGAAACTGATATAACCAGACCACACCACCACATAAACTGACCTACACTACTGTGTACTTAGGAGGACTCTCTGTGTGTCCAACTGTTCTAAGTTTGTATACTTAGGAAACAATTTAACTCTCAGCACTGCAAAGTCAGTCAGTGTCCCCTGTCTCCACCTCTCCCTTCAATTTGCAAATTCATACAGCCAGTAAAAGATAAAGTTCCCAAACCCAATCAGTCTAACTCCACAGTGTGAACTTATATGTACTTAGCTAATATTCTAGTTCTTTATTAGAGCCTTAATAAAAAAAATCTGAATTTCTTCAGAACTTCAGACAAAGGAACTGTATCTTATATTAGATCATTAAATCATTGCAGCAAACACAGACTTAAAATTGCACATATCAAAGTAGCCCTTGAAAACCCATATAAATCTTATAAAGTATACTACATATTGCTTTGTCCATATGATTCTGCACAAACAACTCAATTATGAATACACAAAGTCTACATCCCGAAAAGCAAATGAGATCAAATGAGGAAGAGCAGGCTGGCACCTCCATTATAAATGCACTGAGACATATGTTCACTAAGAAAGAGAATTTTAAGTACATTAATTACCAGTGTCCTTGTTTCCCCTCCTCTACCACATAACGGAACTTCCATGACATCAGTATGCAAATGTTGACACTCCACATATTCGCCACTTTCCTTAAAGCATTTGTTTGTCCACCTGTTTAAAAGCTGTGGCCACCCCAATAAAGAATCGCTCACACTGGCAATTTAGGGAAATGAGTTTGCAGCAATTTGAATACCTGAATAAACTAGATTCTTTCCTTCCAGGACTTGTCCAAGCAAAAGACACTCTGCCTGCCATTCAAACATCTTCCGTACACCAAAACTATGGTATTTCTCCAGAACTGCTTTAGGGAGTCCCCAGTTTGCCAGTAGCAGCTGGTCTAGCTGGTCCTCGGGAACTCTTTGCTTGCATGTCCCTTTCAAGAAAACAAAAACAATTTAATTATCTCCAACAAACAACTTTAATAGTTAGCCCTCTACTGTTGGAACTCCTACATGCTGAAATAAACTGTTAGCACATCTTGACTTCAAAACAATTATAAGAAACTGATCCTGTACACAAAGATGCCAGTACATTATCTGCTTGATACATTTTGCAAACCCACAAACAAAAATGTATGCTGTACACAATGAATAGAGTTTGGACAGATGAGGAGGCGGGAAGAAGACACTCCATGTGTGATAAAAGAGCATTACAAAACTGTTAGAGAAGTTTCTGTTTACGTTTTAGTATTAACCAAAGACAAAGAATTATGGATGCATTGGTGCAGGCCTGTAATGCCAGCATTTGGGAAGCAGAAGTAGAATCAAGAGTTCGAGACCCCAGGCCGGCAAGACCTAGAGTAAGCCCTTGCCTAAAGAAAAAAAAAAAAAAAAAAGCGTTAGGCTGACATTCTGAGGAAACAACACGGATCCCTTCCAGCTTTGCTCTGGATTCCAAAAAGCCGGCTTCCTACACTACACCTGGCAATCGGGTGGAAGATCCGAAGTTGTACAGGGCATTATTCGAAGCAAATTCTCGACATAATGAAGTTGCTTCTGTGAAGTTGTAAAGATCCCCCCCCCCCCCGAAAAAAACAACGCCTATATCTATACAGCCAGTGAAGGACTAAAACAGCTGGCATGCTAGCGGCTAGGAGGGAGGCCCCGGGTGTTGGAGTCCCAGCCCCCGGTGCTGAAGTGCATGCCCCTGCCGCCCTGGGGGCCCATCTCAGGCCCCGTGTTGGTATATATGTCCCTGCTGCCCTCGGGCCGTCCCAGCCCCAGTGCTAAAAGTGCGTGGACCAGCAGCCCTCCGGCTGTCCCAGCCCCGCTGAACGAGTACCTGCCCCTGCGGCCCTCGGGTCGCGTCCCAGCCCTGGAGGTGGACTCAGCACCGGTCCAGACGGCAGCTGAGGGCTGACATAGCTATCGCCGTCTCCCGAGAATGAGTCGGAACCGGACGCTGAACGCCGCCGTTTCCCACTTCGGCGCGGAAGACTCATTGCAAACAACCTCCTCTTGGCTGTTCAGGGCACCACACAGCCCCAGAGGCCTCCCATGCGGGAAAACGCCAGCCTAGTGACAGCTGCAACCACCATCTTCCCGCCTTGGCCTTCAAACTCAGACCTCCCAGCCCGCCCCGGAACCACAGAGTTCTCGTGGCTAGAAGAACCCGACTACCATAGAGTCACGAGGGAAGGACCAGCCCGCGCTGAAGTCTGGCTTCCGGCCTCCACCCGCGCTAGGGAAGGAAAAAGTAGTAGAGCTCCTGGATCTGCATTCATAGTTTGTCCTAAAAACATTACTTCTGTTTTTATCCACTTCTAGTTTGAATAGAGAAGCTGTGCTGGCGATGAAATGAACTTATGAGCTGCCGTACGTGGACAGATTAGAAACGTATCTGTTCTTTACTATTGTTTTTGTTTGTTTCGTTTTTTTTTCCAGAAAACTATTCCAAATTGTGAAACAGAACTGTGGAGAAGTGTGTAAAACAGGAAAATTTAAGATCTCTGGTAGAGCGTAATTTGTGCTGCTTTCCTCTTGTAGAATACGTGAACAAAAGTAACTGGCGGAAGATGGGAATGGGGTGCGCAGAGGTTACGGGGCTAAACATTCCAGGCTGTAATGTGGCAGATTCGGTGCCGAATTACTTTAGGCAATCTCAGCCTTTTAAATAGCTACTTGTTTGGTCACACAATTCTGTCACATACCTGTGACTACTAAGTAAGTCTTTTGGGAATGTACTTCCACGGATTGAAAAGCTAAGCTCAGCATCTGAACCCGACAGCAGAGATTTCTCTTGATTTGCTTTATCTATCCTACCTGATGATTCCACCGATGCATCTTAACATGTCTAAGTTTATAGCACTTTGTTCTGTAACTATATCTTAAAGATAAAAATTCCGTGAAACTACTACCACAGAAACATATAGATATATAAATCTATGTTCCTGGGATCATGGTCACTCATTTAATTTCAGAACCTCTTATTCCCTTAGAAATGAGAGCTGCACTTTTTGTGTTGACAGTTGCTAGGGAAGGGACTAGCTCTGCACTCAGGTGTTCTTTCAAGCATTATAGGCTACGGATCCTATGACCATCCTGGAGCTTCTGGACAGATCTCTGTGGTGCTGAAAAAAGAGGCACTGAAAGGGCGTGAGGAGTCATTGAGAACAAGGAACTCATTAACAGATGTGCTGTGACCAACTTCCGGACATAAATTGGTGCCTGTTAATTGCCTAGTTCCACAGTTCCTCTCACCAAGCCAACTAGTAGGTGTCAATCCTACCCGGGAGAAACTATGGCCTTAACTTGGGGAAAAGAAAACGGGGGTGAAGTGGGGGGTGAACTTAAGAAGCCACTAAAGGACAATATTCTAAAATCCCACCAGAGGGAGGCATTACTCCATGAAAGAGACACTCTAGTCTTGTGTGCTTCTACTTACTCAGAAATTATTGGGCTTTAACTAGATACCAGACTCCGGGGGCAGTGATGCAGTGTTGGAATGGTTCCTGCTCTGAAAGCGAATATAGAGAAGGATGCAGACTAAGTTGTGACTGCTACTCAAGGAGAAAAGACATCAAAGGACTCCTGACTTACATTCACAGCTGGAACCGTGCAGGCCTCCTGCAATCTAGCTGTCGACCCCCACAGTCTAGATTTAGAAACATAACAGCTGTGCCTTCTTGGGTAACTTGCATAGCCCCTCTGTGCTTATTTCTGCACCCTATGGGAAAAATAAGAGTCTATTTTGATGAGTGTGTATACAAAGTGCTGAGCCCAGTGCTGCCACATAAATATGTTCAAAGAAAATCACATTTAAAAATTCTAATACACCTTTATAATAATTCAACATTGTAACAAAGAAAGAATAAGCCAGAGAAATCTCTTATGGTTAGGCTATCCAATACTAACCTATTTTATTATGTGAACTACGATCAAATGAGGAAAATCATTAGGAAAGTATAGAAAGGAACAGTATGTGTCATCTAGCTGCAAGCCTAAAATAAACTTTAAATTTTATAATTTTCTTTCAAATCTTCAATACCTATTCCCAATATATTTTTTGAGTCTTCAAAACTAAAAGACCAAAGCTACTTCTCAAATATAACAGTACCATAAGCCTGGTCACAAGCCCATGCATGGGGAGATCTTAGGCCCTAGTAAGGAACCTACTAGTAATGATTTGTAAAGTGGACTTATATCCATAAATTAATCTTGTTCTTAACATTGACATAGAAACCTCTTTCTGTAGCTATTGCAGAAACTCGTAACTGGTCATAGAAATGAGAATGAGCTCCTCCCTAAGCACCCCAGAATAAGCCAGACACAGCAGTGAGCAAGCACCTCTAATCCCACCAGTGGGGAGCTGGAGACGGGGGATTCTTGGGGCTTGCTAGGCAGCCAGTCTTGGGTGAGTTCTGAGTTCATTGAGAGACCTTGTTTCAAAAAATAAAGCGTAAGCTGATAGAAGGTAGAAAAGTGACTGAATCCCTGGGTCTTGATAGCATGTCTTTTTAGTTGCCTTTTCATGGACTTGCTGACTATGAGGGAAGACAGGAACTAGTTAATTCTTAAGTAGGTAGATAGCTAGAGAGAGAGGTCCTAGATCAACCCCATCAAGGCTTAGGGGACATCCAGGAATGGGGACAAACAGATCACTGAGGGCTTCTATTTTAAAGGGCTTTGTTGGAGAATATTATTTTAAGGTGTGTGACTTTAGGCTGCATCTGTTTAACTGTGAAGCTGTGATTCTTTGCCTGTCTAAAACACCTGATGGTCTAATAAAGACCTGAATGGCCAACAGTGAGGCAGGAGCAAAGATAGGTGGGGCTGGCGGGCAGAGAGTATAAATAAGAAGGAGAAGAGGACTCCAGCCACCCATGAAGTAAGAGTGAAAGTAAGATATATAGAAGTTAAAAAAGCCCAGAGGCAAAAGGTAGTCAGGATAATTTAAGAAAACCTAGCAAAAAACAAACCAAGCTAAGGTCGAGCATTCCTAACTAAGAATAAGCATCCATGTTTGCTTTATTTGAGAACTGGGTGCCAGGGTCCCCCAAAATAGCAAAAATCAACCCACAATAGGCCTTACTCCCAGACTCTTGCCCAAAAAAAATACACTCACTACTGAGACTTTGAGACTTTTTTCCTCTCTGGCAGGCCATTAGGCTAACTTCCTCCCACTGCTAGTCACAGAGAACCCGCTGGCTTGGCTAGCTCCCTGCCAGCTGGCTAACTCCTCCCCAACCCAGCTGCACCGTGGGCCACTGATAACAACAAGGTCAGGCAGGTTAGGAGAACTTTATTCTCCAGAGAATTTCAAAGGCCTACACCCATTCGTGTCTCACCCAGTCTGGTCCTTGCTGTCATTTATAATGACCTAAGCAGCTAATGCATCCTGACTGGTCCAATTATTGGATCTAAGAATATTCAGACAGACTCTGAGGTCTTAAGTCTAATCATGTCATCTGTAAACAGACAGTTGGAGTTCTTCCTTTCCTATCTTACCCCTTTGGTCTTTGACTGGTCTTGCTGCTCTAGCTAAGGCTTCAAGCATTATACTGAACTAGGGAGACGATTTTAGAAGAAATTCTCTTGGGTTTTCTCCATTTTGTATATTTCCTATAGATTCGTTGCATATCACTTTTGTAAGTTTCATTTATGATTCTTCTGCTCCTATTGTCTCCAGAACTTGTTGATGAGGCCATGCTCAACTTTGTCAAACACCTTTTCTGTGTCTATCAAACCTCCAAAGTTTACCTGATGAACCTTTATTTTGGCCATCCAAGCTTACTTCCTCCTCCCCCTTCCACTTCTCCTCTTCCTTCTCCTTCTTCTCCTTCTCCTCTTCCTCTTCTTTACCCTTCTGTTTTGACTAGGACTCACTATGTAGCACAGGCTGGCTCTGAACTCCAAATCCTCCTGCCTCAGCAGGCTGTATATGCCACAACCTCTGGTCTCTTTGGTGTTTTCTTTGTATTTGTGTTTTTGTGGGACTAGAGAGTCTAACCCAGTGCCTTACACAAGGTGGGTGAGTGATCTACCACTGAGCTATATCTCCAGCCCCTATCTAAATTCCCCAGGAATACCCCCTTCTCTCCCCACTTCCCTCTTCCCCACTCTCTGTCATGAAGTCTACACAAACAGAAGTGTCATAATCTATATTCTCTTCCCATTTCTCAGCCCATACTGTGGGAATTAGACAGAAAGCAATGACCTCTCCTGAAGGACTTAGGGATGTGGAAAAATATGTAATAAGTCAAATAGAGAGCTGCCGTCGCTACACCTCCCACTCTACATGACTAAGAGTTTTGTAGGAGCCCCAGCAAAATGGATTGTGTGTGTATACAAGTTTGGGGAACATGCTGAGAACCGAGTGAGCCAAAACAAAGATCTGAAAACCTGGATGATGGTGGATATTCTATTATGTACCTGGTCTCCACCGCTTTTTACTAACAACATAACTGGTTTAAAAAACTAAGTCTTTGCTATGGTTCATGAGTCTACCCAGCAGCTACGTGGTTCTGGCCGAGACTGAGTTCTCTGGAATGTTTGAGTGTTGGCTGGCTCTAAACTCATTTAAAATAGCCTAGGTTGGGGAATGTGAGCCCTTCTCGGCGAGGGGGGGAGCTACAATCTGCATAGCCTCTTGAAGCTAGCACATAGGCATGCTTCTGTTTAAATTATCACTCTCTCTGGCTCAAGGAGAGACTGAGAATGAAAACAAGACAAGAAAACAGAAAAGACAGAGGGAAGGTCTCACAGAACAGAGCCTACAAAACCACTCAGGAAGATACAGCCGTTCATTTTCTTTATTTTGCCAAATTTTCTAACAGAAATGTGTTCCCAGAAATCAAAGCAAACAGGGTGGTCTAGTCTAGTATGAGGTGAGTTATGTTTGCATACTTAAATTTACATTCCCACCCCTTTCTCCAACTTGTAGAATAAATTCACAGTGAACTGTGCTATGTCTCACTTCATGTAGTAATAATAATCACACCATCCTACATGAGGTTTAACTAGACAAGAAAGCACTTTTAACTCCCTTCAAAATGGATCATAATGACAGGCATGTGTATTGCCACTTGATTGTGGCTTACTGGCAAGAGTCTAAGCCACGTTCGTCTCAGGCAGGAGATTCATGGCATCTGCCACACTGCCATTCTTCCCAACATTCTGTTCTGTCTACTCTGCCTAAGTCTGCCCTATCAAAAGGCCAAGGCAGTTTCTTTATTCAACTAATGAAAGCAACACATAAGTCAGAAGGACCTCCTACACCAGATTTTCCTTATTTAATGCCAGATTGACCTATGGTTTCCCCCTCCTCTTCACCCTCTCTCCATCCCTTCTTTCCCTCTTTTCTCTGTACTGGGTATCTAACCCAAGGCCTCCTGCGTAGTGAGCTCCAGCCTTCTGCGACTGAGCTACCGCTCTCTGGCCTACAGTTTCTTTCTTTAATTTTCATTTGAACTAAAGCTGACTGAAAATGTTTTGGACCATGGGATTTCTATTTCCACAGTTCCCCAGCTGAGGAGAAGGCCTCCTCTGACTCCTTGGCAACGCACATGTGCAGCTTCAGCAGGCGCTTGACACCACAGGATCAAGCCAGTTCTCCTGAGCCCCGTTCCCAGTCCCCATGTCCTCTCTAATCTGTTCATCTTTCCTTGGAAGCCCTTTGTCCTTCCTCCCAAATAAGAGCAGTTGTCAAGCTCAAATAAAAGTAGACTTAGGTGGTTTTAAATACGTGTGTGGATTTGCCTGAGTTTTGTAAAGGAATTACAATTGTAAAGGAATTGGTGTGATAGGAAAGCCAGGTGCATCTCATTCTCTTACTGGTACTCTGAGAGTTCAGGTTGGCCTCTTCTGCCTGGAGCTGCCCAACCATGTCCTTCATAGACTTTACCTTTCAAAGTGACATGTAATTTGGTCTATCCCCTACCCCTACACCTTTATTTAATCTTATTTTTAATGTTATTATAAAGAAATTAGAAAGAGATGATTTTAAAATGCCAACATCTCAAGCTCTCCTTGATAATTTATGCTTAGGAAATCACTTTTAGTCAAACAATAACTATCAAGGAAACATCACCATTATATACACTTGATACATATGAACTGATTGACATAAAATGAGATGTTTTATTTACAAACACATACATTTTTCATATAGGAATTAGTGGGTCACAATAAGTGGACCTTGAGTTTATGCTAAGCCCATTTTGCATGAGTAGCTTTATATCTACAAGTAGAAATAAAATGCAAACAACGAAAGAGCAAGCCAAAAACAAGAAACAAATGGCCAATGTTCTAAAGTTATTAGGATACCACAACTGTGGGTATGAACCAAATGAAAAGTTAAATTTTATTTCTTCTTAAGAGAAATGACTTATTAGAATTCTTAGTCATTCTATTCTCACACTCATTGTGTCTTGGTGAATAATTTTTAGTAAGGATTTCTTGTTGACAAGTCAGTTATTCTGGTCCCATTACTGGTATACCTCTACTAGAATCTGATGCTATTTGCACAGTCAATAAAGATAAAGGGTAAGATAAAAGGCTAAGATTTTATACCTACCATTCAGTTTTTACTATTATCACTCTTTATGATTAATCAATATAGCAGGTTTTCTTGGACCACCAGCCCCCAAACCATGACATAGAGATTTATTATTAATTATGATTGCTCAGCCTTAGCTTAGGTTTGTTTCTAGCTAAGTTAGGTTTGTCTCTAGCTTGTTTAAACTTAAATTAACCCATTTCTAATTTGTGCTGCCTGGAGGCTCATTTTTCTCATCTATGTACTCTTCATCCTGCTTCTCCCAGACCCATGTCTGACTGGTCGGTCCCTGACTAGCAGGCTGGCTCCCCTTTTCTCTCTGCCCGCCAACCCTGCTTATCCCTCCTCTGCCTAGCTATTGGCCAGTTAGTTTTTTTTTTTATCAAACCAATCAGATGCCTTAGGCAAGCAAGATAAAGCAGTAACACATCTTTACCCGGTTAAACAAATGCAGCATAAACAAAGACACACATCTTTACGTAGATAAACAATTGTTCTGCAGCACAAACAAATGCAACACATTTTTACATAGTTAAACTAATATTCTATTCCACAACACCTCAGTCCCTTTGGTAGTTTATTCTCAGTCCAGAAATCTGACACCATGGAAACCTCTCTTCACATCTTCTAGCCACATACCCTGGAGAACACAGTTGTTGGTCATAAAAATTCTACCTCAGCATGTGTCTATTCTATTTCTGTAAAAAGATGGCTAAAGGCTACATTTTATTATATATACATTTTCAAATAAAAGAGAGCAAAGACAGTAATGAATTCTCACAAGTTTACTATTCAATCCTCACATTTTTTTCATTCGTCATGTTTTTGGCGTTCATTCTGGTAACATATTCCTTTCTATTGTCAAGTGTCATTTTATTGTGTGGCCTGACCACATTTTGTATAGTCATTGCACAAGGACATGCAGACTGTCCTCAGTGCTTGGCTCTCGCAACCATTGCTGCTATGAATAGTGGCGAACACATCTTTTCAAGGACTCATGCTCTCATTCCTTTTGGGTAGATTTCAAGGAATGGAAACTGCTGAATCACGAGGCAAGCTCATGTTAAACTTTTAAAGAAATTACCAGATTGTCTCCCCACGTGTTTTATATTCCTGCCCCAGCTTAAGGGTTCCAAGTCATTAGTCTCTCTCCACACGCCCTTTAATATTTTTCATGGAAATATTTTTCAAATGTTTTGTCCATCCCTAACTGATTTGTCTGTATTCTCACTTCTGAGTTGCAGTCATGCGATATTGCTCTAGTTTGCTTTTCCATGGCTGTGATTAAACACTGACCCGAAATAACTCAGAAGAGGGAGGAGGGGGCTTCCATTAGCTTACAGGCTGTCGTCCATTGTCAGGGAAGCCAGGGTAGACCTGAAGCAGAAGCCATGGAGGAATGCGGCTAACTGGCTTTCCCTTCTGCCTTGTTCAGCTATCCTGTTTCCATAATGGTGAGAATATGTGTGTTTAGAATTAGCCAGCTGGACTCAGTTTAGAGGATCCCAATTTTATTGGCAACATCCAGAGCATCATAATCTGAGGGCGGTCAAATGCACACCTCCTTCTCTCCACCAGACCTTAAGAACACCCTGGCTTTGGACACATCAATGTCACAGAGTCTTTTCACCGTCTGTTTGATTCAGTGGCTTGCTGGCCTTGACACCCACAGCAAACATGTATATGTGCCTCTGTCTTCTTCATGGCTGACTCAGTGGAACTTGATGATGAGGTGGCAGTTAAATTTTTTCCTCCTGGGCCTGCTATCATCAGGGTATTGGCTCTAGCACCACAGGGTCTTGGGCTGCGGGAAGGTGGACAACTTTCAGCACCTCCGTCTTGGTTTTCAGGGTCACCTTCATCTTGATTTTCAACACCTTTATTTTAGCTTTGGTCTTGAGGGGAGAAGGCACTTCCATCTTCTTGTAGTGTCACCTTGGGAACATCTCAGCTACTTTTCTCATAAAACCACCTGCCCAGGGATGGCACTGCCCACAGTAGTCGGGTCCCCCCTACATCAATCAGCAGTAGGAAAATGACTCACAGACATGCCCACAGGCAGATCTGATGGCAGCAATTCTTCAGCTGAGGTTCCCTGTCCCAGGTGTCAAGCTGCTGAATAAGATTAATACATTCTTGACAGAAGCGCTTCCCTCTCCATCTAAAGTCCTCTTTCACCTCTCTCAGAGCAGGTTTGCTGTGATGGATGCTTTCAGCTTTGTGGGTCTAGAAACATCTTTATTTTGTCTTCTTTTTTAGAGGATTATTTGTTTGTTTGTTTAAAGAGGGTCTCTCGATGTAGGCCTGACTGTCCTAAACTCACAATGTAAACTGGGCTAGCCTCAAGCTCTGTCTGCCCCTCTGCCTATGAGTGCTGGTGTGAAAAGGGTGTCCCACCACATCTGGCTGTGATCTTCTTTGATTCTAGGTGAGCACTTGGTTGTGGTTTTGTTTGTTTGCTTGGAGTTTTCCCATTGTGATGATTTCTAAAGCATATTTTTTGCACTATTGCCATGTCCTCCCCTCAGGACCAAGCTCTGTAGCTCATACTGCTGTCTGACTCAACGGCACACCCTTCATTGGCTATCAGCTCTCTTCGCATCACACTTCCCACTGTCTCAAACATTTTGCTAAAAAAAATTATTTTAGGGGTTGGAAAGATGGCTCAGCATTGAAGAGTACTGGTTGTTCTTCCAGAGTTCAATTCCCAGCACTGACATGGCAGCTCATAACCATCTGTAACTTCAGTTCCAGGGGAATCACTGTTGTCTTCTGGCTTCTGTGGGTGCTGAACACATATTACATAGACATGCAGGAACACAAAACACCCACATATATAATAAATAAATCTTAAAAAGGCATGATAGTAATAATATACTTTTTTGAATCTCTGTATCAGACTATTTAACATGTGTATGTATACCTGTTCACATGTATGTGAGCATGTGTGTGCATATGCATGTCTATGTGTGTCTGTGTTGGCCTGAGGTTGATATTTCAAATATTTCTTGATCACCTTCCACCTTGGACACTGACTGAGGGTCTCTTCATTGGGCCCAGAGCTCACTGATGTGGGTAGTTTAGCTAGCTTGCTCTAGATCATCTAGCATTTCATGTGGGCTCTAGAGATCCAGACTCAGAGCTGTCATTTTAGCTGACTCACAGCAGCACCAACACAAAGCAGCTTCTAATGTAGCTGGAGACTGCGCTTATGTTTCCCAGCCATCCAGACCCAAATAATCAACACAGAAACTATTTTGATTACAACACTGTTTGACTAATGACTCAGGCATATTTCCAGCTAGCTTCTATATCTTAAATTAACCCAAAATTGTTATCTATGCTTAACCACGTGACTTGTCATCTTGCTTCCTCTGCATCTGTCTGGTGTCTGCAGACTGAGCCTTTTCTCTTCCCAGAATTCTCCTAGTCTGGTTGCCCTGTCTATACTTCCTGCCTAGCTACTGTTCAATCAGTGTTTTATTAAACCAATACAAGTGACAAATCTTTACAGGGTACCAAAGCATTATCTCACAGCACTTCCCCCTTTTTTTTTCTTTTCAATTTCAAAACACGAACTCTGAATCTAATCTCCTTTGTTTAGCTTTTTTCCTGAGCAACCAACACTCTAAACAAAGACAAACATTCATAATCCACTTTTTTGGTAATGAGGTCATAGTTTTCTAGGCTACTTCCTGCTGATTGGGGTCATTGATAATCTTTTGGGGACCTAAGGAAAAATTAGGATTACGGTCAAGTTCTGACTGGAATATTCTGTCAGTCTGGATCATCTCAGCCAGCAGTCTTGAGGCTGTTCTTGATGTAGAACTTAGATGGAACTGCAACAGAGGTCCTCTGAAACATTAGATTATCTGGGCCATCTGTTCCCACTGGAGATTTTTCATGGGGTCTTTTTTCTTAACCCTGAATGAATTCACATTCTAATTCAATGCTTCTGTATTCTTTGAAACCTCAGCACACCCCAGAATACCTCAACACATACCCTTCCCTTCTTCATTCTCTAGGGTTCCAGACCTGGTCCTCATTGATATTTCTTTTGGTCACTCTCATGCCCAGTCATGGTGACCAGAGAGACTGGCTTGTTTTCACCCAGAATTTCCTGAAGGCTTCTTCACTAATAGATCCCAGTGTCCCCTCTCCTCCTACTCCAAGTCTGGTTCCAGAATAACAGCCAACAGACACTGAAGCAACCAAACCAGATCTTCACAAAAAATGACAATAAAGATCAAGCCCGTCTTACCCAGAAGTCCACAAGTCTTCCTCTCCCTCTTTTACCATCAGAGTCCTACAACTCCCTTCCATCCCAACCCTCAGGGATGCTATCCTCACAGAGAGTCTTGAGTGAGTCTCAAATGCAGGCGTGCCCCCATACCCAACATTGGAAAGGTTTGTGGTCCCTGCTTCTTTGTACTCTGTTGCCTATGATATGGGTCCAGTTGTACATGTACAGCTCTCCTGGTGAAGGGGAGATGTCCACTCTTTCTTCCATGGTATCCTATCTTTCACACACAAGGTCTCAGTCATCACACAGGTCTCAGACCTCAGACTCTGTGCTGGTTCAGTGGTAAGTCTGTTCTGGCTGAACATGGTCTAGCATAACAAGTCCAGACTTTGCAACCTGCACTGAACTCTATCTGTCTGTCTGTCTGCCTATATATATATATATATATATATATATATATATATATGTGTGTGTGTGTGTGTGTGTGTGTGTGTGTGTGTGTGTGTGTGTGTATTTGTGTGTGTATATATATATATATATATATATATATATATATATATATATATATATATAGTATGAGTACTCTGTCTTTATGCCTGAAGAGGACTTCAGATCCCACTATAGATGGTTGTGAATCACCATGTGGTTTCTGAAAATCAAACTCAGGACCTCTGGAAGAGCAGCCAGTGCTCTTAATTGCTGAGTCCTCTCTCTCTCTCTCTCTGCCATCGTCTCAAATTCAAACTCATTACAAAGATCCATCTATTCTGACTCCTGAGTGCCAGGTGTCTACCACCATGTCTGGCTTGATCTCTCCCTGTCAATGTTCCATTGGTTTTGTGGAAAAAGTATTTCTGTTTCCTAGTTTATCTCAGCGGGCATGATCGGCTGCTGGACTCTCAAGAGAGAGGCCTCCTAGATTGCCAAGAGACTCCAAAGTTCTCCTCCCCAAAACTACCTTAAACTTTTGACCAGAGGGACGGCAGATTCAGAGTCATTTACTTTCAATGACTGGAGGCCTTAAGCTTCTGTTTCTTTCATAATCTTTAGTTTGAAGGTTTGAAGACTTTCTCACAGGGGATTTCTAGTCAAAGGTTTTGAGGGAAGCACCATCGCTGGTGCTCAGTGCAGTGTGGGAGTTCAGACACAGGAAGAGCCAGAGGAGCCAAAGTAGAAAGATGCAGATGTTTGAGGAAGCAATGTCTGGGAAAACTGACAAACTCAAACGTCTTTGAAATGGTACTCAGTACATTTTCCAGCCCCACAAACAACATGCAGAACCAGAAGCACTTTCAGTGCTTGTAATAAAATGAGAACATCACAATAAATTAAATACTGAAAATTAAATAGAAAAGGTTTTGAATAAAAAGCATTTAGTAGTCATAAAGTAAGAAACCTAAACAGAGATACACAAAAAAATATTATTCAGGCACAATGTAATGAAATTAGAAACCAATATCAGGAGAAAATCTGGAAAGTCACAAATGTGTGAACATTAAACCATGTGTTCCTTTGGGGAAACTGAGGTGCACTTTGAGATGGGTGAAAGCAAAAGCACAACCACCTGGAGTGCCTGCAGTCTTCCTAAATCAGCTCTCCAAAGGAAGTGATGGCTGCAAAACCTGTACACAGGGAGGAAGCTAGCCTGGCATCTCAGTGCCTGTCCAATACCTGCACACAGGGAGGAAGCTAGCATGGCATCTCAGTGCCTGTCCAATACCTGTACACAGGGAGGAAGCTAGCCTGGCATCTCAGTGCCTGTCCAATACCTGCACACAGGGAGGAAGCTAGCATGGCGCCTCATCTGTCAAGTTAAACTTTCAGAGGAAACATGTGATTATATAGAAATCAAGCAGCATAAAAAATGCCAAGAGGGATGATTAACTCATGACAGATACAATTCTGAACTTATTATATAGTTAATAGCATATACCCAGTCTGTGTGAGGCAAATGTTAATCAAAGTTTGGAGAAACTTGAGCAAATATAGAATTACAATGCAAAATTGTCACACAGCAGTCTCTAAAACTAAAGGTCAAGTAGATAACAATTTTATATGAGTGGAAAAGATTTAGCTACATAATTAATGAGATTGATGCAATCGTAATTAAGGCTAAACAAGTGAAGAGATTACAAAGGCTTTCCACAGAGGAAAAGTCTAGCCCTGCATGCATCAACAGTAAATCCTACCAAATGTTTAAATCTTTATTATGTCCTCCCCAAACCAGAAGAGAGATGTGATGGCTACTCTTAGTTGCCAACTTAACTACATCTGGAATTAACTAAAACCAAAATGGCTGAATAACTGTGAGAGTTTTTTTTTCTTAATTGGGTCATTTGAAGTGGGCAGATCTACTTCTAGTCTGGATCTTTGTGGTACGAAGACATACCTTTAACCTAGATGTGGGTGAGAAGGCCCACCTCTAATGTGAGCTACACCTTCTGCTGGGAGACTACACAAAGGACATGGAAGAAGGAAGCTCTCTCTCCCTTTGCTTGTTTCCTCCCACCCTCAAAACAAGGTTCATTCCATCACTGTCATTAGAGTCTACTTCTTCAGGACTTTGGTGCATACTGAAGACCAACTGAGACATCCAGTTTTCAGTACTGAATAAGTACTGGACTCCTGGGTCTTCTGTACATAGGCATCCATTGTTGGATTAGCTGGATCACAGCCTGTAAATTATCTAATAAATCCCGTGTGTGTGTGTGTGTGTGTGTGTGTGTGTGTGTGTGTGTAGAAAGACAGACATATAAACAGATCGAGCCATTCTATAAATTCTGTTACTCTAGAAAACCCCAAAGAATACACAGGAACACTTCCTAACTTGCTCTCTGATATCAGTATTGCCCCGATATAACACCAAGCAAAGGCAACCCCAAAAATGTTACAGGCTAGGTGCAAAAGTCCTCAGTAAAATATTAACAAATCAAAGCCAGAAACACAGATGTGCTGGCTAGTTTTATGTCAACATGACACAAGCTGAAGTCATCTGAGAGGAGGAAGATTCAGTTGAGAAAATACCTCCAGAAGACAGGGCTGTAGGCAAGCCTGTAGGGCATTTTCTTAATTCGTGATTGATTTTGGAGGACCCAGTTGTGTGTGGTGCCATCCCTGGGCTAGTGGTCCTGGGTACTCTAAGAAACTAGGCTGAGTAAGTCATAATGAGCCAGTAAGCAGCACCCCTCCATGGCCTCTGCATCAGTTCCTGCCTCCAGGTTCCAGCCCTGTTTGGATTCCTGTCCTGACTTCCTTTAGTAAAGGAAAGGACTATGATGTGGAAGTGTAAGCCAAATAAACCCTTTCCTCCCAAACTTGCTTTTGGTCACGGTGTTTCATCACAGCTGTAGGGCAATGGAGAAAGAGCTATGTACTAAACCCAAAAATAAAGTTTGGTTCAAAATTCAAACACCGATAAATTTAATAGAAGAGGTACAGAAAAGTCATCTGGTAAAAGCTCACAGCCTTTATAACGAGAACATTCTCTGGACTGGAAAAACTACCAGTCTGATTCCCCTTACCACCAACCCCCACCACCACGTCCAACCTGCCAAAAGCTGTCTGAAAGATGCCCAGGCAGCTTGCATTTGTCTGTGAAGAATTCCACAGGTGACTTGCCAATGAAAGAGCCAGGTGTCGAGGACAAACCAGGGGTCTCTGTTGCTACTCCTGTTCAACCTAGCACAGGAGGTGGAAAGAACAGTTTTGAAGTGGCTAAGATAAAGAATACCAGGCTATCAGAAGTCTTTCTTCTGGCTCTGAGCCTTGTGATTATGGATGAGTAGTTTATCTTGCCTGATCCTGCATCTTCTTATCTGTAACAAGAGGGAAATATAGGAAATGATAGCCAAGCCTCCTACCACCTCTAATGTTCTCCCTTGGACTTAACTCCCTGCTAGGTTTCTCTTGACAAACTCTCCCTTCTCCTAGCCCCCAGGAAAGACAAAGGCCAGAGGGGGACAGATGCTGAGTTGTCATGAGAAGAAAGGGGAACAGGAGCATGACAGCATGTCATTCACACCAGCTGCTCTTGGGAATATTATTTTAAGATGTGTTACATCCTTTTATGCTGTGGAACATTTGTTTAACGATGCAAAGATGTATTACGTTCTTTAATGTTGCATTTGTTTAACTCTACGAAGCTGTGTTACTTTGCCTGTCTAAAACACCTGATTGGTCTAATAAACAGGTGAACAGCCAATAGCTGGGCAGGAGAGGGATAGATGGGGCTGGCAGGCAGAGAGAATAAATAGGAGGAGAAATCTGGGAGGAGAAATCAAGGAATGAGAGAAGAAGGAGAACCCCAGGGGGAAGCCACCAAGCTACACAGCAAGCCACAGAATAAGGAGTAAAGAAAGATACACATAAATAGAGAAAGATAAAAGCCCGGAGGCAAAAGATAGATGGGATGATTTAAGTTAAGAAAAGCTGGCTGGAAATAAGCCAAGCTAAGGCCAGACATTCACAAGAAAGAATAAGACTCGTATAATTTGTCTGGGAGCAGGGTGGCAGGCCCCCCAAAAGAACCAAAGAGCTAAAGACAAAAACAAACAAACAAACTACAAGTTGCTGCTTCAGCCAGTGAGGGACTTGGGTGAAAAGCAGTATAATTAGAGTAGGAGCCTGGCTGCTCCCCACTCCACCCCACCCCCACCCCAACCCCCAGCACAGCTGGACCTGCCCATGGCACACACAGGATTGTGACTGTGTGGGACTTGCACTGGCTCTTCTTCCGAAGGCTTTCCTCCTTGCTCTGGTGAAAGAAAAGCCATTGGTACAAAGATCCACTTCCCCTGGGCTCTGCCCCTCTAGCACTTAGACCCCGAGTGTTGATAACCTACAGGCGAAGGAAGTCGTAAGCTGAGCCTGGTCACATTGCCCTTGTGATATAGTTTTATTTTTAACTTTGAAACACTTGAACTATGTCAGTTGACGTTTTCTCCCTTTCGTTGGCCTTTGCAGCAGAACTCGGGACCTCTGCAGCAGCAGAGGCGTCGGCAGCCACCTCCTTGAGACCTCCTTGCTCACCATCTAAGTAAGCAAGTAGCTGCAGATGCTGAGCCAGCTTGGACCACTTCGGTAAGATTTTCAAACGTGGGCAGGTGCGTCCCAGATCGTTCTTTTGCGCCCTGGAGATGGGTTGTTAAACAAACTTCGGTACGTGTGGGTGATGGGGGAAAGGTTGGTACTAGAAATCCTCAGCCAAATGTGTAAACTGTTTTGAATTCAAAATCCTACAGCAGCTTGCATTGTCAGCAGCTCTCTGCGGGCTTAGGCTGGCTCTTCCGTAACCAACCAGACAGTTCAGTGTTTTCTTAGTTACAGAGAGGCAAGAGGGGAGGGCAGTTTGTGGTAAGGAAAGAAGTGGAGACCCAGAGTTAGTTCAAATGCTGCAACATTTTCTCCAACCATCTTTGCTGCTCTAACTGCAAATCATCGCCATAAGGCTTAAATTTCACCGACTGTGGCGCACTGCGCGCTAACGGGCTGCAGCTGTATTCCACTGCTCTCGCTACTCATACTCTGCCTGCCAGCTGAAACCCCGTGGTTTTGCCTAACAAAGCTGCTTAAACGCTGCTCTTACCTGCTTGCGTCTCTTGAATCCAAAACGCAGCCATGAAAGTGACAGTGTTCTGCAAGCTGAAAATCCCACACAGACTTATGTGCCTGAACTCAAAGCAGTGACTGACTTGAATGTGCACTCAGAACAGCAGAAGTAAGGTGATGAGAGCCATCCAGGTTCTTAAAAGCTAGGAAGGCAGATAAACTACTCCTAGCTCCTGAAATAACTGTATACCGTTGTGTGCGTGAAAAATGTTGGCAGCAGCAAGGGGGCCCTGTTTATTTTCTTATATTTCTTCAGTTCAGAGTTCAGCTGAGGACAGCCTGGGAAGTGGCCTGAGCAGAAAGGGATCTGGGGTGTTTGGGTTCAAGCTGCTACTGCTGAGTCAAAAGAGATCGAAAGCGACCTAACTCCTGGCTCCATTTTGTCACCGTCTGTAACTTCCACTGTACCCCCAAGTCTGTACAGCAGTCTATGTTAGGATCGTACCTATTTGCTTAGGACAACCAGTCTCACTGTGGCCTTGTTTAAAAGCATTTAATTTTGCCAGGATTTCCATGGCACCGAGGCAGAAGTGTATATTGGGCTGCCTGCTGTCCTCATGAGACTTGGGTATGATAGTTTAGAAGTCTTCAAGAGAAGAACCTACCGGTTCTCCCTCCCCCCCACCCCCCGCAGTTAAGGATTGACTATGAGAATTAAATGCTAATAAGTAAAATACTTTAGAGTGACTTCTAGAGATGAAGGTTGTCAATTGCAAAGCTGACAGGATCTGGGGAAGCTCATATTTTAGTGTGTGGTGAAGTTGTTGGAAATACAGTCCAGAAAATCGTGGACCTTATGTGGAATTTACCCATAGATACCTAGGTGAGTTAAAACTTCAAGGGGCAGAGAGACGAATTGAATGGTTAACTTTACACATTTTCTTTCTCTTGAGTGAAATGTCTCCATGACAGGGAACTGGGTGAACAAGGGATCACTATGTGACTGGTTGGCGAGTGGTTAGGAGTTAAGGAGTAAGTTTGATCTTTGCCTTTTATCCTTCCCACTTTCACTGAGGCTCGAGGTCAGAAATCAATTGTCATTTTGAGTGCCGGCCACAGGAGGACCCAGAGCAGCCACTGCACTGTAGGATGGCTGCTGAAAGGGCCATTTGCCTAAAAATACCTCCCTGAAATCAAACCCGTTTGTCACTACCTTTAAAACCATAGCAAAACGTGTGAAAATTAGTGCTAATCCCATTGACTCGCTTGATTTAAATACAGCTGCTATATGTGACCTTATTGTGACGTTGTTGGTCCCCGTCTCCTCCAACCTCCCAGGCTCTGTCCTACTTTGCCCTTGGCACCAGTTAAGCTCTTGGCACACCCTCTGCCATCTCCACTCAGGGGCTGGTGTGTGGTGCTGGGGTTTCTACAGACTTAATGGAATGTCTGGGTGGGGTGAGAGCAGAACGTGTGACTAAAAGCAGAACTTGTCGGAGCACAGGCAAGACACGATCCACCTCAGAGTCTCAGGTTCTCCTCTGAAAACTGAAGAGGGAAACCTTCGGCCATCAGCATTGCGTAGAGCTTTATGGGAAAATTCCAGGCTTCCCTCCAGCCCACTGAACCACAGTCTGTTACAAAGACTGACTTAGAGAACGATATATGCCCTGAAGTCAGACAAGCCCTGGAAAGGGGATTTCCTGATTTTCTGCCTGGTATGGAAGTGTCTGGTTATACAGCTACAGGGGTTCCAAAGAACAAGACCTGGTAAAAATTCTGGCAGCGCTCAGCATGTGTGTTCCAAGTCAGTCCCACTCAGTGTAGGTTTCTTTGCCTGCCCCTCTCCTCTTTAATAAAAGACCTTAAAGTGACAAACATCCACCATCACTACAGTTTCCCCCTAAATTTGCTTCAAATTGTCCTCAGGGCTTTTATAGAATGCCACTTACTTTAAGGTTCTTTCTGGTGTGCTCCAATTCAGTCCTATTCCATAAACATCACTTGAGGAGGCCATACAGCCATCACCTTACTAGACCAGCATAATCACTAACTGCATCCTAAAGACAGAGCTACCGAAGTATACATGCTACTACTACACCCTAAGGGTTATCATGCCATGCTGGTCATTACTGTGGTTCATCAGCACCAGAGTATTCCATAGTGAATATGGACCACATTATCATTCTCCAGTTGTCAGCCAAGGACATCTAGGTTGTTCCCATTTCTCAGCTATTGTGACTGGAGTAGCAATGAACATAGGTGAACAAGTATTTGTGGAGTAGGATGTCAGTTCCTTGACCATTCACTAAGAAGTATAGCTGGATCATATGGTAGATTTATATGTTTTTTGAGGATTCTCCACACTGATTTTCAGAGTGGCTGCAATCCCACCAGGAGTGGACGAGGGTTCTTCTTTCCCTACGTCTTCCCCCTATTTGTGCCAGTTTTTCCGTTGGTCTTTGGTGTCCTGACTGGGATCAGATGAAATCTCAAAGTTATTTGATTTGCCTTCCCATAATTGTTAAGGATAGCGGGTGTTTTCTTAATGAATAGGTCAATATGGATAAGCTCTAAAAGTTGTAAACTTCAGTCTAGGAAAGAGAGAGAGGGTCCTTGAGTTAACTCTGTGACTTCTAAGAAGTATCTGATCTTCTGGTGACAATGGGAGACCCTAGACACAACACATCGAAGGCCTGAGTGTACTATCTGCAGTCCTTCAGTACTTAAGGAATGTTTTGTGGTGACCTATGGGGGAGAGGATGTGAATTCCTATTCTTTAAAAAGCTAAGTAAGATTAAGTGGGGTTTAAGGATTATTAAGTGGGGTTGAAGGATTATTAAGCCACCCACACTCTGTAAGACATTGGAGCAAGGAGGACCAGCAAACTGAAAGAGCAGCCAAGAGCTACAGAGATGATGCAATGAGCAAAAAATATCCTTCCCATTCATGATGGATTAAAAAGGTGACCAGGTATGAGAGTGGTCAAAAGAAAGATCAATGAGGATCAGGTCTGGAACCCTAGAGAATGAAGGAGGGAAGGGGGTGCGATTTTATGTTTTTAAGATACTTCATTTTGTCTCAGGTTACCTCCTCGGGTTCTGTGGGGTGCTAAGATCCATTTGTTGGATAAACAGAGTAACCTTGGAACTAGAAGATAAGCACCTAGGTAACTAGGGGAGCACTAATTGGTTTGTCTGGTACTAGAGTGTCACCTAAGCTTCTCTGCAGAGGTGACATATTCACGTATCAGGAAGGGGCTCATGGTACAAGTGGGGATGAGGGGAGCATGGTCCTGGTAGAAAGAGCAAAGGCGGGCCCCTGCTAGAATCAGTGACAAGCCAAAGCAAAAGTGCAAGGTCAAATGTGAGGTGAAAGGGACAGAGACAGTTCATGCAGGGGCTTGTCAGCCACAGAGATAGCTTGGCACTTTCTGCCTTGTCTTGGAATGACTGAAGGCATTAAGCAGAGGAGTGACGGCATCATGTTAAATGGGTTGTTAAAGTCATTATTTCTGCCAGGAACTCTGGATTATGGGATGCAAGAGAGAGAAGTAACCCTGATTATATAGCCATGGTATTAGAGCAGATAAGAGATCACAGACTTTGGCAGTGGTGTTAGACACAGAGGTGAACAGAGTGTCTACCACATTTCTAGGTCTCTCATGAAAACCCTTCACTTGGCAGGCCATCCTGGGCAACATTGCAAGACTATCTCAAGAAGGAAAACATAAGCCTTTCTGCTTATTCTCACCCACTCAGCAGTGGCTCCCTTGTGTTTTAAGCACTGTAACAAGCTACCTATAATTCAATGATATCAAATTTGAACTTCCATAAAATTAGTGAGAATAAGTAGGTCTGATTCTGTAGATTTGTGTTTGAAACTCAAAGGAGACTTCTAATGAGTTCACAGACAGTGCTGCTGCTTCTGCTGTGGGAAGCCTTAAGAGCCACTGCTCTACTTCCCTTGCCTTGGCTTAGGAAATTTATCATTCTCTAAGGGATCTACAGAATGCCACCACCAGCATCTGGTTAAACTACTGTCCCTGACCCCACCAGCCAGATATCTATCTATCTATCTATCTATCTATCTATCTATCTATCTATCTACCTACCTACCTATCATCTATCTATCTATCTGTTTATCTATCTATCCATCTATCTATCTATTATCTGTCTATGTCTATATATCTATATCGGTCTACCTATCTACTTATCATCAATCTATATCTTTATCTATCTACTAATCATCTATATCTATATCTATCTATACCTACCTATCTATATATTTATCATCTATTATCTATGTCTAAATATATCTATATCTACCTATCATCTATCTATATCTTTATCTATCTATCATCTAACAATCGTCTATCATCTGTCTATATATTATCTATGTATATCTATCATCCATCTGTCATCTATCTATCTATCTATTTATCTATCTATCTTAGACAGGGTCTCTCTTTTTTAGCTTTTATTGTCCTAGAAATCTCTCCATATGCAGACAAGGCTGGTCTCAAATTCACAGAGATCCACTTTCTGCTGCCTCCTGAATGCTGGAATTAAAGGTGTACTCCACCATGCTCAGCTCCTGCCAAGTTCTAAACGCTCCATTTCTTTATAGAGCTACTCACTCCTTTAACACACACCTGCTGCCCTCAACCTCACTCAGACCATATCCGAGAGAGTCAATAAAATTGAGTGTGTGTGTATCGTTGGGCTAATAAAACCTAAATCCTGTTACTTATTACCTCTTTTGGAGAGGGAAAATTTAAATTTCATATTTGATGAAGGCACATTGCACACATTTTGACCAAATTTAATTTGTTAGAAGGGGCACTAGAGAGTTTAAGGGTGAACACAAGAGCATAAAAAGGGAAGGAGTCAGGGCCACCTGGAAGTCACTGTCTCGGGTGTATTTTTTTTTTTATCATTGCTCCTATAATGAAGAGTTTCTACAACATACATAATTGATATAGGGGGTGTTTCACTTCAAGTATCAGAACCAATATTGTAGTGTAGCATTTTAAAACTGACAGTTCCTCTTTCACATCTGTGTTCTCTGAAACACAACACCAGCAGACATAGATCATTCCCTTGTTTGTTCTGCTCAAAGGGATACAATGTAAGATCTGATTGAAAGGCCTCCAAAAATATCTCCAGGGAGACAGAGGCGTTTCCTAATAAGGATTGTCTAGCTCCTTTCTACTCTGGAAGGATTACACATGGAAACACTGTACTGTGTCCTCTCTAGCCATGGCCTTGTATTTTCCCCAAATGATGGAGATGGACCACACATGTTCCTAAGGAGCATGATAGAGTGTTGGACTTGAAGTCTGACAAATGGAGATCTCTCTGTGCCTCAGAGGACTTGTCTGGAAACTGAAGGTGGCAACACCCACCTCACATGACTTTTGTGAGGACTAAGTAAGATGGGCGCTTAAAGCTTCCTTCCTATGCTAGCTAATTTTAAGACAACTTGACACAAGCTAGAGTCATCAGAGAGGAGGGAGCCTCAATTCATAAAATACCTCCATAAGATCCAGCTGTAGGGCACTTTCCTTTCTTTCTTTTCTTTTCTTTCCTTCTTTCTTTTTTTTCCTTCGAGACAGGGTTGCTATGTGCAATAGACCTGGTTGTCCTGGAACTCACTTTGTAGACCAGGCTAGCCTCAAACTCAGAGATCCACCTGCCTCTGCCTCTCAAGTGCTGGCATTAAAGTCATGCATCATCACCACCCAGCTGTAGGCCATTTTCTTAATTAATAATGGAGAGGACCTAGCCCATTGTGGGTGGTGCCACCCTGGCTTGGTGGTCCTAGATTCTGTAAGAAAGTAGGCTGAGCAAGCCATGCATGATGAGCAAGTCAGTAAGCAGCACTCCTCCATGGCCTCTGCTTCAGCTCTTCCCTCCAGGTTTCTGCCCTGTTTGAGTTCCTGTTCTGACTTCCTTCAATAATAGACTGTGACGTGGAAGTACTGGTCAAATGAACCCTTTCCTCCCCAACTTGCTTTTGATCACGTAGTGTTACATCATAGCAATAGAAACCCTAGCTCAGACACTTCGTTCATCCATTATATTCAACACAGAAATATCTTCAGTTGAGGTAAATCAGACAAACTCCAAATAGAAGCATATAGGCTCTGAGCCCTAAATCAGAGGATGGGAGCAGCCTTCTTACATCACAAGGAAACCGATGCTCTATATGATTTCATTCATTGGGGGCCAAACTCCCTGTCTGAACTCAAGGTAATCAATTCACTGTACAAATCTGCCTGTCCCTCGGGCTTTCCTGGGAAGTGTGACTTTCAGTACTAAACCAGGAAAATCCCAGACAATAATTTAGACTCTCAAGAGTTCTGGGTTGGTGCTTATCCCAATGAAAAAAAAATTCTTCCAAGTATGTAACGAAAGATTGAGGTATAACATAGGTGGGCTAGGTCGGTCTTTCTCCTTTCTTTTATGGCCAAGCTTCTCCAAGGTGATCTTTGCTCAACACTAGTCTTATCTCAAGGCCACTCAGCTGGTGACACTCTAGGGTTTGGAATGAGGTCTTTAAATAGTGACATTTAGAAAGGAAGGGGGAGCATCTTTGTTAGCAGGTGTGCTGTTTTCTCTTGGAGATATTTTCAAAGAACTTCACAGGACTAGAGAATGACAAAGCTATAGTATATTCCCACATTCGCTGATGGCTCCTCAGAACTCTAAAACACTTGAGGGTTGGGCTTAGAGCCCATCACAATGCCTATAGTGGAGTGCATCCTTGCTGGGGAGCAGAGTTCTTATGCTGGGCTCCAGTAAACTAGCCAAACTCTTTGCTTCTCTTCCCAGAATTTGAGCTCAGCATTGTGACTAATGACATTGCTAAGAAGTACTAAGTATTCCTGGTGTTAGTAGTTTTATTCACCTACCCTCCCACCCTTTGTGATCAACATTTTTTTCTATCTGAAAGCCGGAAGGGATTCAGGGTGTTCCACACTCCATCCTTATTGATCAGCTGCTATTCGGAACAGGAAAGAGATGGTGCCATTCCTCCTGAGAGGCCACAGTCCTGTCACCATCAAAGTATGTGCTGCTCCCCTCTCACCAAACACCAGTTTCAAATGGGCGAGGGTCCCACAGCTGAAATGCCACGAGAACTGTTTGGGAATTGCTCCTAAGCACATGTAGTCACGACTGTCACCATTTTTTGTTTGTTTGTTTTGTTCTGTTTTTTTTTTTTTGCAGTAGTATAGGTGGCATTACTATATTTCCTTAATATCTGGGACAACACAGCCCTGATTTGCTGAACATTTGGTCTCTCCTCTGGCTACCCTTCTTCCTAATGTCCCCAAAGTACTCACACGTGGCTGGGTATTAATACTTGATGTCTCATATTTATTCTGTGTTCTCACTTCCCACTTAGAGCTTTCTCTCTCACTTGGGAACTTCCAACATCATCGTCTCTGTTTCCAAGTTCCTCTTCTCGCTGCAAGATTGCCATCACCTTGAACAACTTACGTCAGACTTGTTGGACTCATCTTGTCTCCTCAAGTAGTTTCTTTCTAGACTTCTACTTTTCTCACAACTTGTGGCCAATATCCCTTTCTCTTGGACTAAAATCTTGTCATCAACTTTAACTCATTTCCACATCTCCAGTCAGAAATAAATCAAAGTCTCCTTTGCAATGCCTTTCATCTGATTCATCTTTCTGTTTCCACGGTCTTCAGCCTCACCTGTGCGACTATGGCACATTCTCTACATTAGTTTCTAACTCTAGATCCTCTTACTCCATCCCACTTAGCTCCCAAATAAAATGCTGCCTTGTTGTGTACCAAATAGTTCGATTCCTTAGTCTAATATTTAAGAATTTCCACATGAAGTCTGCCATGGACTTTTCCCTCTAGAAATGATCTCAAATATGGCAGGAATAAATGACCAGTTAGGTAGACAATTGCATCCAAAAGATGTGCTCTGTGAACTGACTCTGTTCTATCTCAGTCTATCATAGTTTATTTTGGTTACTATGACAAAACACCAGGGACTAGGTAACTTATAAAACAACAGTAATTTATTTCTCATTAGAAAGTCCGAGATCGAGATTATGGCAGATTTGCTGTATTTTGAAGGCCTGCATGCTGGTTCACAGCTATCTTGCTTTCCTGTGCTGATAGGACAGAAGTTTTGAGGGTCCTTTCTCTCAGTCCCCTTTAACGAGGGCACTGATTTCATTTATGAAGACCCAATCACTCTCTCAAGACTCAATCACTTCCCAAAGACTCCCGCTCCAGATGTGATCACAATGGTGATTAGATCACAACAGGAAAAGCTTTGGTGGATGTAACATTTAGTCCATAATGCAGTCCAACCATCTCAGCCCTCTGACCCTGCCCAGCTTCTCTCTGGCTCTCATGCCTTTGGTTTTCTACTACTGGGTCCTAAATCTATTTGATGTTCTGAGCCATAGCTCATTACCTGTTCCCTGTCTTGGGGTGACAGGAGAATGGAGCACTCTGGGATGATCCCCCTTCGGGATTACTAGTGTGCCTGGTAGAGTCTAGAACAAAGGTGCAGGGATAATCAGATGGAAGTATGTTGTCTTAGTTTGGCTTCTACTGCTGTGATTAACAGCAGGGCCAAAAGCAGCTTATGCAGGCAAGTGTTTATTTAAATTTGTAGTTGATAGCCCATCATGAAGAGAAGTCAAGACAGCGACTCAAGACAGGAAACTGGAGGCAGGAACTGAAGCAGAGACTATGGAGGAATGCTGCTTACTGGTTTGCTCCTCATGGCTTGTTCAGCCTGCTTTCTTACAGAGCCCAGGACCATCTATGTATACAGAGGTGGCCCTACCCATCGTGAGCTGCCCCCCACATCAATCATCAATCAAGAAAATGCCCTATAGAATTCCCATAGGTAATCTATAGAAGCATTTTCTCAGTTGAGGCTCCTCTTTCCAGATAACGCTAGCTTGTAACAAATTGACAAAACAAAACAAAACAAATTTCCTGAAAGAACACCAGGACATGTGTTGAGGGTATAATTCCAGTATCGATCCCACACATAGTCACAGGGGCAGTCAGATTCTACAGTAGCACAACGTAACTCTCCGTGAACATGGAAATGTCCTATTCTGTGTCATCCAACAGAGTAGCTACTTGCAGATGTGGCTACTGAACACTAAAACACAATTGGCATGAAGGAGGAATTAGTCCATTTTATTTCATTTTGATCAAATTGAAACCGTCACATGTGACTGACTACCAAATAGAGCAATGCAGATTTACAGGTTCACAAGGGTCACAGCTGATTCTAATTAAAGTGTCTGAGACTCTGTTGGAAATCAGTTTGTGTGACTCATGGGCATTACTGACTTATAGGGTACAATCAACAAATATTTGTTGAATGGGGTAGACAGATAAACAAAAGCAAAAAGGAGAGCCAGAGTAAAGATTCCTTGAAGATGTGGGGGATTATTGAAGACTAAAGATAAAAACGACTTCCCCAAGTTCAATACATTGGGTTCTGAAAGGAATTCTGTTTCAAGTTAGGTGCAGTGGTGCATAATTTAATCCAGGCACTGAAGAGGGAGAGACTTTTGATCTTTGTGAGTTCAAAGTCAACCTGATCTACATAGATAGTTCCAGGACAGCCAGGGCTACATAGGGAGACCCTGAGACCCTGTCGTGTGTGTGTGTGTGTGTGTGCCTATGATGTAAGATGGTTGTTTTTAGATTGTTTTTTTTTTTTTGGATGAGATAATGGTACTATAAATTCCAGAGGCAAAGGTCCATGCTGAAGTGCTTAGGGATGAAGCCTCATTAGCATCTCATTATCATGTGGGGTGACTCTAACCATTCAAGGAGGAGGAACAAAAATTGCAAGATGCTAGCAACTGTTATAGTGGCATGGGACTGCGCAGGACAGAAACTTCTGTCTACCCCTTCCATAGACAGGAAACTCCATGGGGCAGCAGGGGAGATTGGGGCTGAATGGACAATTGAAGGTAGACAGTAAAGAAGGGGTTCAAGAAACAGAAGTCAGAGGTTTCATGATTAGAACCCCTCAGAGGACGTGTGGGTCAGTGCAGAGAGCCTGGGCTAGCGTGGCCTGAGTTGGAAACCTGACTCCAAACTTAGCAGATGGGTGACCTTGGGTGAGTTAGCTTCTAAGTTTCCATTTTATTAACTGTAAAATTGGACAGCTCCTCCAAGGCAGTGAGCAGAATTTAATGAAAGACCATGTGAACTCTCTTTGGCCCTTGATCATATAAATAACTACAGCACATTCCTTGCTAATATTTCATATTTTCATATTTCCTCTACAGTTAAGAAGCCAGACGTTGGGAGGCCATGGTAAGTATCAGGATCTTGTTGGAGCTTCACTGTTGGCAGGTCCAGGTCCAACTCTATTTATCCAGGATCCCTAGTCGCTGGTTATAGATGTAGCTGTGTGAGTTTATGATATTTGTTATTGAAAAGTGGACACTGACTAAGGGGAAAGATGAGAAAGATTTGTGAGCAAAGATTTGGTAAAAGAAAAATGAAAATGAATTGCTCAACACATAGAAATAATGAGCAATGAAACAGGAATATTAACCACTCTGATGTGGGTCATTAGCCATTGTAATATATGTACATAGACTGAATTATTATGCAATGTCAATGAAATTTTTAAAAAATAAAAATAAAATATAAAAAAGCCAACAAGAATCTAATTGGCTAACAGTTCCTTCATTCAGGAAGTATTACAGAATACCTAAAGTGGCTTATGTCAAGTGCTAGATGCCAGAGAGGAAAATGTGAACAAAACCAGACTTGGTCTTGGGCTCTGGAATCGTTGGCTGGATGAGTAACAGCACACTCACAGCACACTCACAGCACACTCACAGCACACTCACAGCACACTCACAGCACACTCATTTTCAGGAGTGTTACATGCGCCACGGTTATGAAGAAAGCTCGCAAAGAATAAATACTATTTTGGTGTTGAATTGAGGTATATACAAAATATAATCTCAATATATTGTAGATCAAAATGGAAGATAAAAATAAAGTAAATAAAATAAAGACTCTCAAAGCTACATAAATCTATATCTCCATGACCCTTAAGGTTGAAATTTTTAAATGATACCTTTATTAATTCTTAAAGCATTTCATACAACATGTCTTGATCATGTTCAGTGTTCCCTACCTCCTCCTCCGTCCACCCTCTCCCCTTTTCATGTCCTCTTCTCTTTGTCTTTAGAAAAGATTATCACAAAGAAGTAATAAGTATGATGAGAAATACAGGTACATTGGAATCCAGCCTTGTGTCTCAAAAGCAGTGTTCGAAATCATATTGATAATTGTGCTGGCCAGTCTTCTCTCAACTTGACACAAGCTAGAGCTATCTAAAAAGAGGGAACTTCAATTGAGAAAATGCCCTCATAAGTCCAGCTGTAGGGCATTTTTAAACTACTGATGGATATGAGAGAGCCCAGCCCATTGTGGGTGAGACCACCCCTGGTCTGGTCTGGTGGTGCTGGATTCTATAAGAAAGACGGGGCAATCCGTGGGGAGAGGCAAACCAGTTGGCAGCACTCTTCCGTGACCCCTGCATCGGCTCTGGCCTCCAGGTTCTAGCCCTGCTTGAGTTCGTGTCCTGATTTCCATCAGTGAACTACAATGTAGACGAGTAAGCCAAATAAAATAAACCCTTTCCTCCCCAACTTGCTTTTAGTCATGATGTTGCATTGCACAATAGTAACCCTAAGTATTATGAATGTGTTCCAAATCACCGGTCATACATGGTTTGAAAATAACAGTTGTCAAATGTAGTCTGTCACGGCCCAGTCTTTGGGATCTGTTTTAAACATACCACTTACACAGCAGAAACTACTACAAAGACTGTTCCGGACTGCTGTGTTTCCGATTGCCTCTGCATTAAGAGGTTGCCATAGAAGTCTTAAAGAGACATGACATGCATCAAAAACCACTGCGGGAGTGTATTCTGTTCCCCTTCCTGCAGTTACCTGTCTCCTCTGCCATTGTCTCCTCTGTGTCCAGGGCTGGGCACGCAGGCCTGCACCTGAGCAGCACAGGCATTGTGAAGGATGCATCAACCGCCACTGTCATGTTCCGGTGGAACCCAGCGTCTCCTGCCCGGTGATAAGCTGCCACCTGCTCTGTGGCGCTACCTTCCACATGTGCAAAGAGGCAGAGCACGCACTCCTCTGCCCTCTAGAGCAGGTTCCGTGCCTCAACTCGGAGTATGGCTGCCCGCTCTCCATGGCACGCCACAAGCTGGCTAAGCACCTGCAAGTGTGCCCCGCCAGCGTGGTCTGCTGCTCCATGGAATGGAACCGCTGGCCCAATGTGGATTCAGAAACGGTCCTTCATGAGAACATCATGAAAGAGATCCCCAACGAGGAATGTCTGGACACTGCCCTGGCCCTCCAGGACCAGAATGTTCTCTTCAGGTCTTTGAAAATGGTAGAGCTTTTCCCAGAGGCCAGAGATGCCACCGAGGAGGAGCCAGCCATGAATGGTGACACCAGTTGGGAGGAGACCGGAGGTGCGGTGGGGGGCGTGGATGCCAGGCCAGTACCACACTGTTGTCTGCCAGCAACCAATGGACAAATGATGGAACTCAGTCAGGAGGAACGAGATGCACTGGCGAAAACCAAAGAAGGGATGGACCTGGCCAAGTTTGGCAAGTGGGAAAGTATGTTCAGCAAGGAGCATGCAGCCTCGGTTTTAACGGGTTCCTCGGGGAAGAGCGCAGACGAGTGTGGGAACGTGACTGTGAGAGAGCCGTGTTCCCGTAATGGTAGCATGGGTGATGCAGAGGCATCTCCAGGAGAAAAAGAATCACAGGAAAGCCCGCAGCCCCAGGATCTTCCCGCTGCCTTGGAGATGACAGGGCTTGCCCCCTGGCAGGATGGCGTTCTAGAAAGACTAAAAACGGCCGTAGATGCCAAAGACTATAACATGTATCTGGTGCACAATGGGCGGATGCTCATCCACTTCGGGCAGATGCCAGCTTGTACGCCCAAGGAGAGAGACTTTGTTTACGGCAACCTCGAGGCTCAAGAGGTGAAAACGGTTTACACCTTCAAAATTCCTGTGAGCTACTGTGGGAAGAGAGCTCGCCTGGGAGATGCCATGTTGAGGTGCAGACCAAGTGAACACAAAGCCGTGGACACTTCCGATTTGGGCGTCTGTGTGGGAGACCTGCCCAAATCCGATCTCATCAAGACCACCCTCCAGTGTGCTTTGGAAAGAGAACTCAAAGGCCATGTCATCTCGGAATCCAGGAGCATCGATGGGCTCTTTATGGACCTCGCCACCCAAACATACAACTTTGAGCCAGAGCAGTTTTCCTCAGAGACAGTGTTGGCTGATGTCCTAAGCACTGCCCAAGCCACAGGCCTGCACGTGGAACTCCACAGTGAGTGCGTGACCCGGAGACACAATAAAAGCAGCTCGGCCTTCACGTTCACCTGCAACAAATTCTTCCGGAGGGATGAATTTCCCCTGCACTTCAAGAACGTCCACACAGACATTCAGTCATGTCTCAACGGCTGGTTCCAACATCGATGCCCTCTCGCCTACTTGGGATGTACCTTTGTCCAAAATCACTTCCGCCCCCCTGGACAAAAAGCAAAAGTGATCTATAGCCAGGAACTGAAGACTTTTGCCATCAAGCCAGAGGTTGCTCCGGAGCTGAGTGAGGGATGGAAGAGTGACCAGCTCTTGGGCCATGGTAGGAAAAGCCGGAATTCTCTAACCAGTCTGCCCCTGGAAGTTTTGCAATACATTGCTGGGTTTCTGGACAGCGTCAGCCTGGCCCAGCTCTCCCAGGTATCGGTGCTGATGAGGAACATCTGTGCCACGTTGTTGCAAGAGAGAGGGATGGTGCTCTTGCAATGGAAAAAGAAGAGGTATTCTCATGGAGGCTCCTCCTGGAAAGTCCACAGTCAGGCAAGTAAACATTTGGTTTTCTTTTTCATTCATTCATTCATTCATTTGTTCATTCATCCAATAAATATTTATTAAGAGTTCTCTTGGGGACAAGCACTATACTAGGCCCTGGGACAGCTGTGAAAATAAGAATCACTCAAAACATTCAGTCCAGTAGGAAAGCAGACAGAAACATATGTTCTGCAGTATAGCGCCAATGCCACACCTGCTTATATACAGGCAGTGTCTTTCACTGGCTCACCCATTCTACACCAGTTCTCTCCATTCTCCACCCGTCTCCATCCAGGTCTATTGCAGAGCCTTATCTCTGCAAGCCTGCCTCTGCTGCCTCCCCTGCCCTCCAGCTTCTAGTTAGGCTGGACCAGTGCAAATGTTTCAGGAGAAGGGAGGAGGGGGACGTGCTGACCAACTCACTCTCTTTAGCATGCCCTCCCCTCCCCTTCAAGACACCATGAAATGGCGGTGTCCCTCCACTGAAGGTGGCTACAGCAGGTGACTTGATGCACACAGCTGTTTGTTCTGAGTGTAGTGACCAGTCTCCCTCTTTCCACGAAACTTTAGGCTACTAGCTCTGGATATTGCCCCCAGATTTACAGACCATGCCTCCCCAACCCACCCAATTTGAGTGTACCACTTGCTCCCTGCTTGAACTCCGATTGGTGTAACAGACAAACAAATTCCTTTCGGTCTCATGCCAACAGACTTTTAAAGATAAGTTTCATTTTGAAGTTGTATGTGAGTTTGCTCCACCCACCTCTCATGGTCAAATTGCTTATTTAATATAAAACACTGCAGTATATAAATCAAAGACTCTTTTCCTTCTGAAAAACTATGCTCCTTTTCTCAGTTGAGTCATCTTCACTGACTTACAACTTCTCCAGAAGTTAGACTCCTAATTCATCATATCCAAAGTGTTTGTGATATATTTTATTATGACAAACGTGTTGATAATATGAACCCTGGATATATATCTATTTAGTTCGCTAACACCACTGCTGTGCTTGTCCCATACATGAATGTTCTCAAGTGTGTGGAGGAATTAGAGTTGTTTGCATCTATTTTTATTGATTATGTCGAAAGTATTCTGTATCTATTCCCTTAATTTTTCCTTAAACAGTCAAGACTCCTTTATGTATCTGTGCCCACATCCACAAAACCACATTGGTGATAAACATTCATGAGAACAATATACTCCTCTAGGAGTGCATCTGAGACCAGTAAACATATCTTTTTTTATAAAATCAGATGTCAATTGTAGCATGACTAATAAAAACCCAGAGACAGGCACTGGGATTCAACCTGAAGGTCAGAAAAGCAAAATAGCTAGCCACTGGCTCTTACCTCTCCCTCAGTCCGAAATGGTGATCCTGCCTCCAGGAATCCTCAGAATGAGACAGAGCTGTCTCCTTCCGTTTTCTATTCCTCTCTTGTGCTGGGATTAAAGGCGTCCACCACTACCACCCAGTTTCTATCGCAAACTAATGTGGCTACTGGGATTAAATGTGTGTGTCACCATTGCCTGGTCTATAGTGCTGACCAGGGTGACTGTTTTACTCTCTGATCTTTAGGCAAGCTTTATTTATTAAAATACCAATGAAATATCACTACAGTCAATAATTTAATTTATATACTAAAAGAAAATCTCATTTTGGGGGGCTCAATTTTGCCCCAAATTCAAATATGTCTGGCCCCTTTTTTAAAAAATCAAAAGGCTTCAGGTAAGACTTACTCTGGCAGCTCAAAATGATCTTTTTTCTTAACCCCACTTCTGGGATATCGGCTGTATTCTTAGGCAGTTCTTCATCAGTGTCCCTGGTAGCTGCAGGGGGCTCCTGGGAGCCCAGCTTTCTCTTGGTCCAAGTACAGATGACAGGGAGAATCTGCTCTTGGTGCCTCACTCAAAAGTCCCAGAGCAGAGCCCCTTGAGTGCTAAGTATCACCATTTGGACTGTGTGCAGACCGGTTTTCCATTGCTCATGGGGGTGCTGGGGAAGGTGCGTATCAATTGTAGGTTGGCATCAGGCATCATAATCAACTGAAAGACTGGCTGGGAGATGATTAATTAGCAAGGCACTTGGCATTGGGCGCAGCAACAGGAAATAACGGATGTCCAGGCAGCCACTGAGCACAGCAGATTCTGGACACAGAAGAACAGGGCCAGCTACCCGCACTCTGCGCAGAACCTCTCAGCCTAGAAGCACTCAGTGCTCACTGCGCATGTTCACCTTTGAGCTTTCTCTTTCCCGGCAGATCTGGCAGTTCAGCAGCCTCTTCTCCAAAATCAAGAGCTGGGAGTTTAACGAAGTCACCTCCATGTCTGAACACCTGAAAACCTGTCCTTTCAATGTCGTGGAGCACAGGACTGACCCGATCCGTTTGACCAGCATGTGTCAGTCCCAAGAGCAGACCCGGGAGAGTTTGGTGTCCATGTTTAGGGCCCGAGCACGGGGTAGACACACCTAAAGATCTGCATGCCACTGCTCCTGGCTTCTCGGGGCAACTGAAAGTGGGACACTGCGGGTTGAGAACATCCCTCTGAAGCCCACATATCTGCTTCACTGGGTCGTGAGAATGTGTGAAATCCTTCAGACCTTAGCAACTGCACTAGGGCACTAGCTTTCTGAGCTACGGCTTGTATGATGGTGCCCCATTTTTGCCTTATCTTAGTTCTTTTCATTTCCTAAAATAGGTCAGTCTGAGAGAAAATAAGTAACTTAAGGCCATTTGAAAAATGAACCCATCCTTAGTCGACTAGAGAACCAGGAAATTCTGTAACCATCATAGACTAGTGATTCTCCATTGTGCTATCTAGTTTACAAACCACCTTCAAGTTCTTGGAGCAGGCAATATGGTGACAGGGTCTGAGGTGCAATGGCCTCCCAGGGTATCCTAGGTAGCGGGAACCCAACTGGAAGGTTCTAGAGCATGGTCTTTCTTGAGAGTCAAGGGCCATTTAGTAACTCTACTGCATCAAAGCCCAAATGGTTCCAACACAACCCAGCAGGACGGACCACACTGGGTGAGCACAGCTATTTCAAGGACACCACAGGCCAAAGCAAAACAGTCAGGTGTGTAGTGTCTTGTGTAAGAAAGTCCTTAAAATGAAGGAAAGGCCAAAGGTCTCCGAGAACAAAGTCACTCCTGGTTGACAGCCACTGTCCTCAAGGATACTACACCAGCAATGCTCCCCTTTTAGTGGGACAAATCAGATCTCATGGAGCTACTCAGTGGCCATAATTCAATGCGACACTTACTTGTTTACAAAATAAGTTTTAAAGATGTGGTGATCCTAAATTGAAAATCACATGGAACTGATCTACTCAATACGGCTTTGAGTCCTCTGGCCACAATGAAAGAATATACTCTCCCTCCCTGGCCTATTTAAGGAAACTGGAAACCTGGAACCAGAAAAGTAATTTATCTTAGGTTAAGTTGCTATTCCCTTAAGAGGTGCCATTTTCCAACAATCCTAGAAGTTCTCAAGCTAATGGAAAACAAGACAAAGGGAGGCCAGAAATCACAGGGCACTGGCCAGGCAGCACAGGGAACCACCAGCCAAGAATCCAAATAATGAAGGAGACTTGCCAACCTGTGAGCTTGTTGTCTGGGCATCTGTTTGTCTGACCATGGTTCGGAACAGTGCAGATGAAGGAGCTGGTGCAGATGAAGGAGCTGGTGCAGACGAAGAAGCTGGTACCTCTGCAAGGAGTCAGGCAGGCAGCAACAGAGCAAGCCCAGACTGAAAGTGTGCTCACTCCTCTCATCCCATTGTTAGCACGATGCTAGGCCTCCTAATCTTTATAGTTTGGTTCAGATTTCACCATTTTTTTTTGCGAGTCATTTTCTAAAACTGTATCTAGAGTGTTCTCTGATACTTTGTTCAGTGAAGATGAGTAACTGAAAACAGCTAAACAATGAAGAAGGCAAAAAGAAAGCCAGTTCTTCAGGCATCAGTTCTGGCTTCTTCCCACGCAGTGGAATGGAGTTCCCAAAGCCCTCTCAGGGTTTCTTATTAGAGAAGGAGAACTACAGATCTTGGACAAACCCAGAATGAGCCAGAAGCTGCAGAGAGACAGAGAGGCCACAGGACTCTGACCCGATAACACGCACTGCTGGAGGCAACCTGGCCAAGGAGAGCAGTCAGGGCACCCACCCTGATTGGGGTGTGGATAGTTCAGCCACATGTTCCCCCACCAATTCCTGTCTCAGAGCAGTACATCTGAGATGACATGATCAAACATTTTATAAGGGAATTCATTGTTTATGTTAAAGGAAATCAAGATACCCCAGGAATTCCCTGATCCCTAGAGATACACTCACTTAGTAAGAAGACAGAAGACATAGCAAAAAGGACCTTTTCAGAGGCACTGGGCTTGATGCAAGGCTTAAGTTTTAAGCAGCAACTGAGGAGGGTGAAGAGGGATGTATCGCTAGCATAGAGCCTAGGCAGGAAGACATCCCTGAGCAGAGTCCTTCGATGAAAGGCAACTGAGAGGTGGAAAGTAATAGAATGTGGGGGAGGGGGATAGAATAGAGCCACAAATGACTTGTTCCCTGAGCAGCATAGGGACTTGAGAAGGAAACTTATCGAAGCAGGAAAGGTCAAATGGGAAGCAAGATGAGAATTAGAGGGAGATTTACAGCAACAGCAACAGCACTGCACAAGTCTAATGTATGTGCGATGCCAAATCAAACTGAAATGGAGAACGCGGTTTTCTGTATCTATGGTAACTGACTTCACATGTACACCAGCAACCCCAGGGTCTCTCTATTGGGAAATAAAAGCTGCTTTGTACTCTGAAAGGAGTTGTGGAAATTTAACTGTGAAGGTGTGTTCCATTTGTTTATACTGTCGAACATTTAACTGTGTAAAGGTGTGTTCCATTTGTTTATGCTGCATTTGTTTAATTATGTAAAGGTGTGCTGCTGCTTCACTGTGCCTACCTAAGGCACCTGATTGGTCTAATAAGAAGCTGAATGGCCAATAGCTAGGCAGAGAAAGGATAGTTGGGGCTGGCAGACAGAATAAACAAGAGGAGAAATTTAGGCTTGAGGGAAAAGAGAAAAAAAAGAGAGAGTGAGAAAGAAAGGGACACCCCTAGAGCAAGAAGCCAGGCAGTCACCAGACAGACAGAGAGGGCAGGATGCTCAGGGAGTCACTTTTTGCTGCTCGTGGCTGCCTGGGTGTCCTCATCTCTTTTCCTATCCATTCTAACTCTGGACCGCACAGAGGTTTCATGAACTGTCTCCATCTACCCTTTCCTGGGCATGAGTTCCAGCGGTCCTGGTGTCAGGGAGTCTGGACCTTCTCCCAGTCACTCCGCAGCTCACTTGATTTTGTTCAACTCACTCTCCTTTGGTGTCAGTCTCTTCCTTCTTTCCTATTTCCATCCCTCTAATCTGAATCTGTGCTTTTGCCTCAAGAACTCACCATGTTCCAGGGGGTGGGGAAATGGCTCAGTTAGTGAAGTGCTTGCCTACCAAGCATGAGGCCCTGAGTTTAATCTCCAGAACCCATGTAAAACGCCATTTTACATGGCATTTGCTGATAATCTTAGAGCTAGGGAGGCATACACAAGAGGATCCCTGGGGCTCCCTGACCAGCAGAATCTAGCCTAATTGGGGAGCCCCAAATCAAAGAGAAATCCTTCTTTAAAAGTGGGTTACATTCCTGAGGACTAACAGCCAACATTGCCCGCTAGCCAACACACACACCTGTATACACTTGAACCCACAAGTGCACCTGCACATATTTACACACACACACACACACACACACACACACACAAAATCACCATGTGCTGAAAAAGTCTGGTTGTTTTCCCAGCCAGGAAGCTAACTTCAAACAACAGCTTAAAGCCTTAATCTGGATGTCACCTGACCCGGCCACTCCACATTGCTGCCATTGGGCGTGCTGGTTTGTTTTTCTCAACTTGACAGACTTAGACATATTTGGGAAGTAATGTTAACTGAGAAAATGTCTCCATAAGGATTTCTCCATAGGCAAGTCTGTAGGACTTATTTTCTTAATGGTTGATATGGGCAATGCCCCGCCCACTGTGGGTGGTACCATTTCTGGGTGTGTAAGAAAGCAGGCTGAGCAAGCCGTAGGGAGCAAGCTAGTAAGCAGCATTTCTCGCTGTATCTCCTTCAGTTCTTACCACTAGGTTCTTGCTCTGAGGCCCTGTTCTGACTTCCCTCAGTGATGGAGTGTGATCTGGGAATTGTAGGATGAAATAAACCCTTTCCTTCTCAAGTTGCTTTTGGCCATGTATTTTTATCACAACAGTAGAAACCGTCAGTCAGGCAATAATAGGCTTGTCTGCTTTGGACAGGAACTAAGGTACAGCCACATAAACAGGCCTAGCTTCTGACCACTAAGGCACAGGATTCGGACAATGGTAAGAGCACCACATCCTAACCACAAGACTAGAGAGAGTCTTCTGGGTTCGTGTGGATGAGGGATGTAGAGTCAGGGCCAGAGAGGCCTCACTAAAAGCACCACTTACCCCAGTACAAAGCTAAGCCAGAGTCTCACTTTATTTTCAGTTTTATGTCTAAATAGAAAAGACAGTTCTAATTTTTCTCCTACGGGAAGGAAAATAAGCAAAAAAGCACAACCAGGCAAAATCAGGCTGCTTAGCAAGAACTTCCCTCAAGGCTAGCATACAGGGGAATGCCAGCACTCAAGAGGGAGGAGAGTAGAGTGAGGTGCTGGGAAGGAGGCAGGATCACAGATGATGCTATGAGTTATCCCAGGGAAGAGTGGATGCAGAGGGAGGCCCCTGCCTCAGGCTGCCTCTACCTAAAGCTCTTAATAAAGCAGGAGAGGGAGGTCTGTCTGAACCTCAGGCGCACCATGGCATGCTATTAGGTCCTTGCAGCAGTCCTATGGAGTGGGTAGGAGGAGGCAGAACCACTTTGAACCTGGGGAATTGGAGTAGCAGAAGACAATGGGGCTGCTCACTAGAGGAGCTTGACATAGTTTGCAGGAAAGAGTCCAAAGTTGCCATGGCAACGGCCCCGCCACCAGCCTTCATCCACCATCTCAATGTCAGTGATGATGTCATCTGGATCAAAGGAGAGCTCGTCGCTTCCCTCTGGGGAGGAAGTTGAAGAGACATTAGGATGGTTAGACAGGAACCCCTCCGTGCCTGCCTATGCCAACTCAAGCCTCAGGGAAGGAAACAGGCCCGGCTCTCAGAACCCACCCCTTTTCCTATGTGTCAGGGGCCACAGGTGTGCCAGGCCCTTCAGGCGGCTTCACGCTTACCTCCTTGGTAATCATACAGGGCTACAGCAGAGGTCCCAGTACCACCAGCCCCGGCTGATGATCCTGAATAATGAGAAATATAAACATTACATGGAGAAAGCAAAGAGACATAATCTCATTGGGCAGAAAGGGTAGACTCCCCCTCCATCACTGATGCCCAGAAACTGACCACATTTGGGAGCTGCTTTCCCCTCCCCATTCACCCCACTCACCAGCCTCGTAGGACAGAGAAGGGGTGACCTCGGGCTCCAGCACATCCTCATAGTCCCCCTCTTCCTCCTGCCGATCGGGCTCCCCAACGTCCTCATAGTCATTCTCAGGATCCAGCTGAGGCTCTTCTTCATACACTGGCTCGTCCACCACCTGGAGGCCTTCGGGAGTCCTCGGGGGCAGAGCTGGGGGCTCCTCGTCCTGAGGAGAGATGTGTGGGCCAGGAGGATGCAATGATGACCTAGTGGGGTTGCTAACACCCTTGCCACCCCCAACTTCTTCCCTCTGTTTAGAAGCCTTTCCTCAGAAACAGTCTGCTCTTCACTCCCGGTCTCCTAAAGCATTTGTCCTCTCAAAGGAAGTGACAGGAGGGGACTCAAGATGTGAGGTGAGGGGTGTGGAAATCAAGGCAGAGCCTTTGGAAAACCAGAGGAACAGCAAAGCAAAAGCACACTGTTGGGCGACCACGGCTAAGAGAACCAACTGTCCAGGTTTGCTCAGGACAAGGGAGTTTCCAGAATGCAGGGCTTTCAGTGCTAAAACCAGAGTAAGCGAAGCTGGAAGACTGGCCGCCCCTATACAGCCCAAGACAGGAGAGGATAGTGTGGGACACTGCTTACCTCCGGGGGATACTGTGGTGGAGTCTGCATCCTGGGCAGAGAGGGCACGGCGTGTTCTTTTCTGCTTCTCATGGGTTCAGGTTCTGGGGGGGTGTGACTCTCTGCTGGAGGCCAGACCTGAAGAACAAGGGGATGGCTCCTTCATCTTTAGTTGGCACAGCAAAGGGTACCTGTTGCAGCTGGTAACCACTTGGCACAGTGAAGGCTACCGCTTGTAGCTGGTGACCTGCTAGCTGTCAGACTCTAACGGATAGAGTCTATAAATCTTGATGGCTTTGTTGTTGTTTTCTCTTGACCTTTTACTACCTGGGACCAATTACACACATGGAATCTTAGCAAAGACAAGCACAACAGACTCTGCTCAGCAAGGGAGACATCTGCCTTCTATTTTATTTATTGATTTTTGCCTATCACTTGGACAGCTGGAACACTGGTCAGGTCAAGAGATCTTGGACCCCCAGTAACCATGCACTCACCTCTGAGGAGATCTTCTTGGGCAACGGGGCCGGCACTGCTGGCTCTTCCACAGGCCTCGGTGGCTGCTGAGCTTCACGGCTCATCCTCACCACAGCCTTTCGCTCCTGTTGCTGCCTGGCCATCTGCTGTGCCTTCTCTTCTTCCTCTCGCTTCCTCTTCTCCTCAGCCATGGACTCAAATTTTGCTTTCAGCCCACGGGCACCACTGGAAGCTGCAAACACAGATGAGGAAAATTAAGGGTGTCTTGGATTGTGAGTGGAGAGAGGAAATGGAGCTTAAAGAAAGGAGAGAGATCTGTGATCTGTTAACTATGCAGGAGGAAATAAGATGAAGAGGTGACTCATGGAGGGTGTTGGGGGCGGCGGACCCCTGGCCCCTTGACTTTCTCTGCCTGCCTCAGACCCTTTGCCTGCTGGAGAGAACGGAGAAACCAACTTGTTTTCCTGTGCCTGCAGCTGCTCTGAGCACGAGACCCTCACGAGTTCCTGATGGCACGGGAAGTGGCTTCTGGTGGGTTTTACAGCTGGAAATCCCAAGAGGTTGGGGCGTGGTTATCAGTTAAGGGTCCCTATATAAGCTTCCCTGGAGCACAGTAAAGTTGGCATTCTTGGTTCAAGGATGACCCATGTCCCCGTGTCTCTGTCTATGTGCGTATGTATTTAAATCTCCAGCCCCTCTCTGGCTTGTGTACCATCCCGTAGTGCAGGCGCTGCAGGAGGGGACGGTACAGAGGTTGTGAGAGGACACTAGGACCTGGGCACCACATGGCACTGAAGCCCAGGTTCACTATGACCAAAGGACCAGTTGTCCTTTTAAAATTATGAGTTCCTGACCAGCATCTTACTCAGTCGATATTCTTTAAATCTATATCTCTCCACCCACCACCACCCTATCCCCCACCCTAAAGATCTCCTCTGTATCTCCCAGCAAACGCCTCACTCTTGTCTCTGTGTGTCTCTGTCCCTAGTTCCTTCCCTAACACCACTTCTCTTGTGTTATAGGAGACAAGACTCTGGATCGATGAGAGTAGCGCTCTCACCCTCCTTGGCTTATCTCGGTGGCCAAAGGCATGCAAGGGATAGTCTTGGAGAAGAGAGAATCAGCAGAGAAAGGAGGCCGAAGGGTACTAAAGAAGGGAATTAAGACTAACCGGCTTCTATGGGGGTGGTCTTCTTATAGGCTGTAGTTGGGGCCTCCATTTCATTGAAGCCAACGGCACTCTGCAGGCAGAAGAACAGTGTATATAGTCAGGGGAAGCAGAAGGGTAGTGATCCATGAGTCAGAACTGGGGGAAAGAGCCACCCTTGAAGGCATCCGTAGCCATGTAGTAGGTAACAGTTGGACTGGGTGTTCAATATTATCTGGTGGGAGAGAGAAGGGTAAAGAACTCTACTCGTGGGCTCAGCTCCCCCTTTGAAAGCTCAATGGACTTAGAATTTCAAGTTTCTGAGCCCAGTTATATCTAAAATGGAGCAAGGCCGTTGCTCACACAGGAAGAGGAGCCGTTGAACATACAGTATGGTAACACAGAGCAGGAAGAGACAAGACAGGACTAAGAAATGCCTGAAATGTCATGTCCAATCTCCCTAGTGTCTCCCTTCCCGCGCTAAGTCTCTGCCCCCTCCACTCTTCTCAGAAAAACCTCAGGTTATAGAATTTGTGCTCCTTGGTGACCCAGCTCCAAGAGTTCCCTTTGTCTCCTGGCTTCTCCTTTCTCCTGCTATCCTCCGTGCACCTCCATTACCACAGAGACTCTCCCGAGACCATGGTATCCTCCGTTTACCTTATCCACTCGGTCCTTCTGGATTCCATATTGGCCACCAAAGCCCTTGGCATAGTCTGTGGGAAAGAAAATTCTGCTAGTGAAAAATAGGAGATGAGAATGTTGGGGATGGGTGGGGAGAGGGAGCAGACGGACAGGGAGACAGGAATGTGGAAGGCAGAGAAAGAGGAAGAAATGTCAGAGAGAGACAGGGATGACAGGAAGAGAAGGAAAAGGGTTGAGGATGGAGGTAGGGGGCTCGGGAGAGAAAGGAGAGAGAGGTGGAAAGAGAAAGCACAAAAGAAATGACGAACAAGGCAAAATACAAGGAAATAAACAGGAAAACAAGGCGAGTCCTCCAGCCATGGCTGCTGAGTCCCAGGTAAGAGCTCTCTGTCCCCACGAAGCCTTACTGGCCTGTGATACTCACACCAAGCCGCCCATTACACTGCCTGGCTCCACTCCTTTCCCAATCCCTTTCCTCCTTGCCTCTTCTCTGCCCTGCTTCCAATCCTGGTGTCCTGTCCATCCACACTGACTCTCCTCGGCCCTCGCCTTATTCTGGGACCTCCCTTCTCCCAATCCAACTTACTTACCTCGCTGAGACTCGTGCTTCTCCGTCTCCCCCTTGTAGTCATATCCTAGAGCTGCTTTGTCCCGTTTATCCTTCTCTACTCCATAGCGGCCACCAAAGCCATGAGAGTAATCTGCAATAGACAAGGGTGGCATGAGAGCCCAGCCTTGGCCCGCTGGAAAACGCGCGCATGTGTGCACAAGTAGTCTACAGGCATGAACGCAGGGTGGGAGGGCAGGAAAGGCTCAGAGCTCAGATAGTGGTGAGCTAATTTAACCGGGATGACGCCCCTCACCTCCATCCCAAGACAAGAAGATCCCTCTCGATATTTTCCAGGAAAGGCTGTGTATAGAGAATGTGAGCAGAGATCTCTGGGATAAAAGGCAGACATAGGAGATGCATGCTGTCCCTCCACCCCCATAGAAACAGAGAAATCTCAGCCAAATATAGTAACTTTAAAGTGGTGAAACTCAGAAAGGAGGAGGAGGAAGAGAAGGAAGAAAGGAACAGATACAAGAGAAGGAGGAAAAGAGGGAAGATGGGGGAAGGATGAAATGATCCTGGCTCCAGAAAGAAATGCAAGAATTGAAGCTACATAAATAAGTATGAGAGTGACAGTGAGCGGACATCACAGAAGCCCCAAGGGCTTTAAAGTCAGCGTTCAGTGAACTGGGATTAAGACCTAGGGTCTGTGGTTCTAAAATCTACTCAAGAGTGGGCATGGGAGCTGGAAAGGAGGTTCTGCCCAATCTTAAGAAAAAAAAAATGTCTAGAAAAATGCTGCTCACTTGTACAGGCAATAGCAAGGTGTCTTGTAGTCTGTCCAGTTTTGACAAGGGGAAATTTTACCAGTAATATTTGGAACTCTAGTTCTACATCTGAGCGTGGAATGTAACTACACGTTTTTCCCCAATTAATAGGATTTAGGAATTCTAAGCGAAGAAAATAACTTAAATAGTGATCCAGAAAATACATACCGAGAAGGAGGGTTCTGGGAGGTGTGTCAGTCAGCACAGTCCATGTCAATATGAGGACCCGAGTTTGGGTCCCAAGAGCACAGATACAAAGCTAAGTGTGACAGTGTATGCCTGCGACTCTAGAGTGGCAGAGACGGGACAGGATGTCTGGAGCTTGTTGACCCGCTGGTCTTGTCAAATCTAAGATCTCCAGGTTTAGGGAGAGACCCTGTCTCAATAGTTAAAGTGCACAGCGATCAAAGAAAATGCCTAACACTGACCTCTGACTTCTGCATGCCTCAGCACATACATGCACTCATACACATGAGCAAGCACGCACAAAGAGAATATATATGTGGAAAGAATAGCATAAGGAAGGTAGCGTGAACACAACACAAAGTAGACTTCAAGAAAGAATGCATTCTAAAAGGCAAGAGGGACACAGCATCATCCATCAGGAATAAGTACAGTGGAATAAATCTAATAGAATCAAAATTCATGAGGCAAAACCTGAGAGAAACAGTAAGATAAATAGACAAATTTATGGTCATTGTTGAAAATTTAAACCTCCTGAACAAAAATAACCATCAATAAAATTATAGAAGATCCAAATAACTTTGTCACTAAGACCTAGCTAGCGAAGTGACTAAGCACACTCTGTCCCAAACTACACAATCACACATAGGTCATGTGCAAGACTGAAATACTGGAAATCATTTTTTGATCTCAATAAAATTAAAAGTCAATATCAATAAAATGATATGGCAAAAATTCCTCAATTTAAGAAATAAAAATACATAGTTTCAGCTTATTAGACACATGGCAGGCCCCATGTTCTAGAGTAGTTGGCCAACACAAGTTGGATTCCATGGTTTTGTGTATGTGTGGTTTTGTTTTGTTTGTTTCAAGAGAGAGAGCATGAAGTTGGGTGAGCAGGACGGATCTGGGTAGGATTGGGAGAGGGGAAAGAATATGATGAAAATATATTGTTTGCCATGACCAAAACAGTGGGGGGCTGGAAGGGAGCTGTGAGCAGGTGGGCGACCCTCCAGGTGGTCAAGGCACTGGGTACTCACCTTTCTGAGATGCATGCTTCTCCACTTCTCCTTTGTAATCAAAGCCCACTGCTGACTGAGGAGGAGAGAAATGATTGGTCAGCGCTGTCTGCTTCCTCCCTCGCTGTACCCTTGCCTTCAGTCCCGGAGGCAGTGCTAGGGACCTGCGGCTACTGCTTCCTCCCTGGCTGACTTACCCTTACCCTGTGGCTAAGTTTGGAAGTTGAAAGTAGAAACAATGCTACAAAGCAGTCATCATGGCCTCTGGACCAGACCACGCCAGATCCAAATCCCACTTCCCCCATTTGTAATTGGTTAGCTTTGGGATTATTCAACATCTCTGAGCACTGGTCTCTTTAAATAATATTAGATGTCTAACCCACTACAGTGGTAAATGGAGAGAAATGCTCTCTCTTCATCTGGAATAATAATGACACCTCAACAGAGCAAGGTATAGTATCTGCTGAGTTAGCAAGGAATCAGCACTTTTTCCCCTCTAGGTGAGCCTCACAAACTAAAATGAGACAATAGGTTGCAAAGACCCTGCAAACTAAAAGCTATGTGTGCCTATGGGTGCCTATGGACTAGTCACCTGACTCCCACTGAACTGTGCAGGTCTCAGCATGGCCTCACAGGGATGCAAAACACAGATTTTGGTGGGATGGGATCGACGTCAGTTCCAAGACCTAATACATCCTGGGAGCTGTGTCCCCATTTGCTCAGTAACTATGGGTTTCTAAGCAAAGCTTGGTTTTGTATCTTAAGAACTAGTCTCTTGGTTTCCCTGCCCCCCTCTTCCTTTCCTTCCCTCCCTCCTTCTCAGGGTCTCCTATACCTGAGGCATAGGCAAGGATGACTTAGGACACGAGGAAGACAGAAGATAGTTAATTCTTAGATAACCAGAGAGCAAGGGAGAGAGGTCCTGGATCAGATCAGGCTAATGTCTAGGTGCCTCCACTTTAGATCCGAGGTAGTTTACTCCAGGACTCTCGCCCAGAAGAGATCCCCCTATTGCTGAGGCTTTTCCTCTCTGGCAGGCCACTGGCCTAACTCCTACTTACCCCACTCCCACTGAGAGCCACAGATAACCCACCACATAGGTTTGGCTGGGCAAACTCCATGCCAGGAGGCTAGCTGCACTGTGGGTTGCTGAAAACAAGGCCCTGTGGAGTCCTGTGGGTTTTATGCTCTGCAATTTTAAAGGTCCCCAAGACAGTCACACCTAGTCAGGGCCTTGCTGTTATTTAATAAGACACAACCAGCTAAATGCATCCTGCCGAGACCAAGCAGAAGTGGAGCCCAGCTTTGCTCCACACCCAGTTAAGAAGTAAATAATCCCAGGCTCCCTGCACATCAAGAAGATCACGTTCCCTCTCTAGACACACACATATTCATCATGCGGGGGCTCTGACTTTGTGTGTCCCATGCTATCTTCACTGCAACAAATCTTACATGTGGTTGACATGGCAGGCATACTTCTCCTGTAACTCTTGATGGACAAATGGACTTGTGGAAGAAGAGCTAGCAGGAAACACATTTCTGATCTTCTACTTCTACCTGGGAGTATGTCCAACATACCTGGTTTATGAGGCACTGAGGTGGTCCCCATACCCTAGGCTAGCAGCTACCAACTGAGCTACTTCCCCATTCTCTAGTCTTTCATTCATGTTTTATGGACATGTGAACTGTTTAGGTGATGCAATTTGTGCTTGCAAAACAACAACTAGCAATAAGGGGTTGGGCAAAGATCAATAGAAGGAAAGCCAAGACCTAGAAAATTCTTCCTTGTTTCTAGAACCATATATGCTCCACATGACATTATTGTCTTTACATGTGTTTACAGCATGTTTTGAACTTTCTCAGTTTTGTTTGGGGTGTATTTTCTCCTACAGTGCAAACAATTATTATCCAAACACTTTGCAGTTTGGATTCAGGCCTACCTGCTAGTAATAATAACAATAATAATAATAAAAATAATAATAAACCAGATGTGAAGATTCTCTAGCCCATTCCTCCCTCCCTCCCCCTCTCCTTCTCCCTCCATGGCTCCCTCCCCTTTTCAGATGAGACTGTAACCTGTGTCATGAAAGGATTCAGCTCCTGATATCGTAAATTGGAATTTAAAGCGTCAAGGATGGCCAGCCTTGCTCCTTTCATTGAATGAGCTGCACCCATTTATAACTGCCTTTTTTTTTTCTCTTTAAAGCTACTCTTGTATACAAAGGAGTCTCCATCAACACCCCAGCTTCAGGGATTTTTGTTCAATCCTTCACCTTTTCAGAGCATTGCCATCCTAATGAATTAACCAGTTTACTTGCTGATTTTTCTTCTCTGCTAATGCCTTGAGACATTTTTATTCAGAGCTGAAGAATCTTTGCCTATTAACTGACTAAAGGAGGCTTTGCTGATGAACCCTGGGCCTCTCCTGGGCAAGGCCAGAGCTGCACTACAACCCCAGCCCTGGCAAACTTAAATGGATGCTGATGCTCCACACACAGCCTCACCACCACCAACCCTGCTGAGACAGGTCATGAGATCTGTCCTGTACTCAGTGCCAGTACCAGACACTCATGGCCTCTGCTGTCCTGTCTTTCACCTAAAGAAACATGGACCTGCATTTAGGACTGAGTGTTGGTAAGGCCCACATAGCGTAAGGGCTAAGGCAGAGGGGGAAAGTTGTCACTTACCTTGTCTGCCCGGTCCCTCTCAACTCCATATTTGCCCCCAAAGCCTCTGGCAGCATCAGTCTGAGAAGAGTGTTTCTCCACATCAGCGACATATTCGTGGCCCACAGCACTCTAAGGAAAATCAGGAACGGTGTATAAAAGATTACAATGACCTTACAAAATCGAGATGGCAAATGGATGTCAAGATACAAGAAACTCCTTTTTGGGTCAGATCTGTATCCTTTGACAGTGGCACCAAGGGACCAATGATGGGGGATGCTGGTGTGGGACAAATGTCTATAGTCTGTCAATTATATTTTAAAGAAATGCTGATTGGCCAGTAGCCAGGGAGGAAGTATAGGTGGGACAACCAGACAGAAAGTAGAGGCGGGTCAATGAGAACAGGAGAATTCTGGGAAGAAGGAAGAAGTCCATTCCTCTGCAGTTCTGGCCCAGCCACAGAAGAAGCAAGATGTGACTGCATTGCTGAAAAAGGTACTGAGCCATGTGGCTAACACAGATAAGAATAATGGGCTAATATAAGTTGTAAGAGTTAATAAGAAGCCTGAGATACTAAACCAATCAGTTTATAACTAATGTAGACCTCTATGTGATTTCTTTGGGACTTAACCACTGCGGGAACCGGGCAGGACAGAAAACCTGACAAGCAGTAACTTTCTGTAGAGCAGTGCCCATCCCAGAATCTTTTTTCACGTCACTAGAAAGCCATTGCTCAGAAGCCTCCAGGAATGTATTGGAAGTCAGAAGATAGAGAAGAGATGGCCGGAGCAGTGTTGAACCCAAAATAAGGGAGAGGAGAGCTCAAACAACGGCACTGCAGAGCAAACCAAAGGAGCAAAGCTTGGGTGCATCTAGAGGCACTGACTAGATGCCACGACCGAGGCTGACACGTCTTCACTCCATCAACCAGGGACTTTGTCCTAGATCTTTCATCATTTGAACAACCAAAGTTCAGAAGGGAATTCTGAAGTTTTCAATGTATATATAAAAGATTGCTAAGCCAGGCAGTGGTGGTACACGCCTCTAATCCTAACACTTGGGAAGCAGAGGTGGGTGGTTCTCTGTGAGTTTAAGGCCAGACTGGTCTACCAAGTGAGTTCCAGGACAGGCTCCAAAGCTATAGAAAAACCCTGTCTCGGAAAAACAAAACAAAACAAAGATTGCTAAAGGGCTGAGGAGTGGTTCACTATATAAGAGTCCTTGTTCTACAAACATGAAGGCTTAAAATCAAATCTCTGGCACCCACAAAAAAAGTGAGGCATGGCTACATGTACCTATGGCCCCAGCATGGGAGGGTAGAGACAGGGGGATTCTGGGAGCTCCCTTCCCAGCCAGCCTGGGTGATGTGATGAGCTTCACACTCAGTGGGAAATCCCGCCCCAAGGCACTAAGGCAGAGAGCTGGAGAGGAAGACATTTGACATCTTGCTGTGTGACTGCCACTTGTGCATACACACGTGCACTCACCGCCCCCACAACCTGCACGCATGCTTACAGCACATACAACACATGCATACAACACACATACACACATAATCACATAATACACTAAGGCAGTGGTTCTCAACGTTCCTAATGCTGCGACCCTTTAATACAGTTTCTTGTGCTGTGGTGACCCCAACCATGAGATTATTTCATTGGTACTTCATAACTGAAATTTTGTTACTGTTATGAATCATAATGTAAGTATCTGATAGGCAGGATATGCAGGACCCCAAAAGGGTTGTAACCCACAGGTTGAGAAAAGAAAATAAGAGAAGTTGCAATACAGACAGAATACACAGCATTTAAAGGCAACAAGTAAGTCTGTAGCCTATTTTCCCTCCTCCACTAATGTTCCCTGCTTTCTAGCTTCATTTCTGTTTCTGTGATTAGAATACCTTCCAAAAGACACTTTAAAGGAGAAAGGTTGTATTTGGTTACAATTCCAGGTCAAGGCAGGAACTTAAGGGAACCAGTCACATTCACAATCAAAAGCAGAGAGAGAATAAATGCATGTAGACTTGCTGACTAACTCGCTGTTTCTACTCTTCTGTAACACAGGACCCAAGTCCAGAGGGTGGTTCCGCCCACAGTGGGCTTCTCACATCAATTAATTAAGACAACCCCCAACAGACATGTCCACAGGTCAGTCTGACCTAAACGGTCCTTCACTGATGCTCTTTTCTCAGCTGATTCCAGATTGTGTCAAGTTGTCAATTAAAACTATCCATCACCCAGGGTCACAGAAGGCCAACTGCCCTAAAGTCTTGACTCTCTTTTCTGCCTTCTGTATCTTGTGTGGTGAGATCAGGGGGAAAAAAGATACTAACAGCACATAGATAATTCCCCTTTAAAGCCCAAATAGACACCATATTTGGAACAAATTTTAAATCAAAGCACCAACAAGCTAGTCCTTTGCTTCTCATCATTTTCCCTCTAAAACAGACCTCTCCTTTTGTACTTACCTTGTCCATCCGGTCCCTTTCCACTCCAAACCGGCCTCCATAGCCATGGGATGCTTTAGGCCCCGACTCCAATTCCTTCTTCTTGAGAATGTCATGCTCCTCGGACACTTTGTTCCTCAGCTGGTGGATGCTGCAAGTAACCAGACACCTGAGGCTCACCTCATACAGGGAGGTCAACAGACCCCTTCCCAGAAAAGTGGAAATCTTTTGTAACAAAACTCTGAGTCCCCCAAATATATCAGTGACAGGCTTGGAGTAAGAAATTGGTTCAACCAACATTTAAACATTCTAGAAGCCAAGATCCTGTGGTCTCTTATCTTTCTCACTAACATAACCTTGCCATCTTTAGTCCCATTTTTCATGTTCTCATGTATCAGAGATGATACCTGTATGCTTACAACTGAGAAGTTTTCACTCTTTCTGAGAAGACCTGCCTTCAACCACTTAGGTGATCTGTCTCAAGAAACATAAATAAAAATATGCAAATACCTTTAGACCACTGTTCTAAGAGTCTGTCCCAGAAAAACATTTTTAAATATGGCAAAGTTTATTGTCTAGTAATTGAAACATTGCAGAGAGTAGCAAAAATAACCAATCCGTATGCCTAGTAACTGGAAAATAGCTAAGAAAATTAAAATACTATCTTTCAATAACACAATGGAAGTCATTAAAACGGATGCTTATAAAAATGTAGTTTCGAGTAAGTTTATTTATTCATTAGTATTAGTGTACTTTTATTAGTGTATTTTTTTTGTCAAGCATTAGCATTCTGCAACCTAAGCCTGATAATTTCTGAGAATAACAAGCTCTCCTAGAACAGTTAAAGGCCCCATAGTTTAGGACTGGGACTCCACCTCTGACAGTTAGTGACACTGATGGGGGAGGAGGGACAAGAGGCACTCACCCCTCCACTAAGTCCATGCTCTTTTCTACGTTTACTACCATGGAGGCTGCAACACGGGAGGAAGCCACCGTCTATTTAGTCTGAAGATCTGAGCTGATCGATCTGCACCATGCCAACGAATCACAGCAAGAGCTCACAAATTTGGAAAATATGCAAGGACCCCTGGGCCATATAGAAATATCTGGGTGAGAGAACCCCACATGTTAGGGACCTGACTTTCTGCAGTAAGCAACGCTCTGGGGTAGTTACTGTCCTGGGACTCCATAGCTCAGCCCCAGCAGAGACTGGTTACAGGCAGAGTGACCGGCTCACAGTGGAGATGTTCTCCTTCCATGGAAGATTAGACCCATCTGCTGGTCTAGCGGGATAATCTCGCTGAAGCCTTTGTAAAAGCCTTTCAGCTTTAGCCACGGTTTATTTTAGAGAGCTGGCTAGGAACCAGATGAAATCAATCCGTCCGCGGTGCAGGCACCCAGTGTTCCCATGCCTCACCTGACCTCTTTGGCAGCAGTGAGAGCAGAGATCCAACGAGACAGCAAAGGCCTCAGAGCTGCCTGGGTCTGAAACGGAGCGGGCTCCAAGAGGTTCCCAACTGAGGTATTCAAGGCAGAAATGGAGGGCTGGGGACAAACATTGTTTGCAATCGAGAAAATATGCAAATCTGCCTACTGAATGACAGGCTAGTTAGGGGAATGTACCAACAGATGAGCTTATTTGAATGAAAATGTTTTGAACAACAACAACAAAAATTTGCAAATTTTGGGGGGTTTTTTGTGTCTTATTTTTGTTTGTGAGAAACAGTCTCACGTAGCCCAGGCTAGCCTCTACTTCAGGTAGTCAGGTTAGCCTCAACTCCCTGTGTAGCCAAGAATGACCTTGAACTCCTGAACTTCCCACCATTTCCAAGTGTTAGGATTACAGGCATCTGTAGCCACATCCAACTGAAAATCAAACTTTTTATAAATTTCTTTACCATATAGCTGAATCTATCTGAGTGGGTCTTAATATATAATCATTTTATTTGGTAAATATCAGTTAAACATCTGTGAGTGTAAAGCATTGCCAGGCTCTAAGGACGCAAAAGATTTCATGTATGGTAACAATGGACAGATGGAAGAGACACAGAAAAGCAACATGTTACAGCCAGGGTGTCAAGTGTCACACCAAAGGGGCTTTTGGCACGTTGTCCCTGCTTCAAGCTTTCAAATGACTTGTATTGAGGAAGCAAGAGAATCAAACAAAAACTCAGGACTTCAGAGGTGAAAAGGGAGAAAAGGCAGCACTGTTGTGTTTTATTAGGAAATAAAAATAAAAGTATAAAGCTGAAATAATTCAGACTATAAAGTTTTTACTCCCAAACAATATGAGCATATGTTTAGAAAAGCCTAAATAACCCACAGAGTCACCGGCACTATTAAGGTACTTAATTACTTACAGGGTACAAATTCTCTTTATCAAAGTCAGCTGCATCTATCTACCAGTCACAGACATTTGAAAACTGAAAGTCAAAAGTAAGTTATGCTCATGACACAACACGAAATGTTTTAGGGGAACTTTAACAAAATATGAGTAAGATTAGAACATTAAATAATACTTCCGGAAAAAAAAACAACCTCAAAGAAGATCTATAGAAGTAGAAGAATAGCTCAGGTTTGTAGATCAGAAAACCCAATACCATCAACATGCTTATTATCCCCTTAAATGGCCTACACCTCCAATCAAAATCCCAACAGGCTTCTCCTTTTTTATTTATTTATTTATTTATTTATTTATTTATTTATTTATTTATTTCAGGAGCTGACTTGCTGGTTCTCAATGTATAAAATTATAAAAGTCTGGGATAGACAAGTCCTTCCTCTCTTTGCTCAGGGAATTCTGAGGAAGAGGGGGAGGAAGAATTGTAGGAACCAGAGGTGTCAAGGGCACCAGAACAGGGCCCACAGAATCAACTGAGCAGAGCTCATAGGAACTCACAGAGACTGAAGAGGCCATCAGGGAGCCTCCTCTTGTGGAGCTCCTAACAGCGGGAGTGGGGGAGTGTCCCTGACTCTTTTATCTGCTCCTAGGACCCTTCTCCTCCTATTGGGTTGTCTTGCTCAGCCCTGATGTGAGGATGTGTGTCTAGTCTTACTGTATCTTGCTATGCCGTGTTCCATTGATGTCTCTGAGAGGCCTGCTCTTTTCTGAAGGGAAATGGATGAGGAGTGGATCTGGGGGTCAGGAAGGTGGAAAAGAGAACTGGGCAGAGTGGAGGGAGAGGAAACTGCAGTCAGGATATATTGTAGAAGAGAAGAATAGTTTTTTAAAAAAAGACTAAATAGGAATTAAGGTTTTTGTATCAAAAATAAAATAAAATAAGATAACACAAAATCTTGAAATAGTAAGAAAAATGTTTTTAAGGAGAACACTATTGGAGTCCTGTTTGATTTCAGCGACTTACCACACAACTACAACAGTCCCTGTGTTGTGGTAACCTCACTACCAGGGCAAAAATATTGCTTAATGAGGCAGAATAAAGTCCCGAAATCAACCACACAGAAGGTCAAAGAAACCTGCTAAGTCAGCGGGAAAAGGACAGTTTGAATTTTGTTTGGCAAATGGATATTCATAGAAGATGAAACTTAATTTTAACTTCATATTGCACATAAATATTAAAAGATAAAATTTTAAATTGAACCAAATGTTAGAGACAATCTTGACACCTTTTTAAAATAGTTATTTTTTAAAAAAGATTTATTTATTTATGTATTTATTATGTATACAACATTCTGCCTCCATGTATGCCTGCATGCCAGAAGAGGGCACCAGATCTCATCACAGATGGTTGTGAGTCACCATATGGTTGCTGGGAATTGAACTCAGGACCTCTGGAAGAGCAGCCAGTGCTCTTAACCACTGAGTCATCTCTCCAGCAACTTTAAGAGAATTTTTCTTAGACAAAAAGACAACAACAAATAAAAAAACAAACCCACTAATTATAAAAATCTTTTAAAATAAACTAGACTTCCTCAGAATTCAAATCTTGTGCCTACAAAATTATGCCACCAGGAAATTAAAAGAACAATCATTACTCTTGGATAAAATATTTATAAAACATACATCTCACAAAAGATCTATTTCTAAAATATATAGAGAACTCAGTAGGAAAATAGTCCATTGTAAAGGTAAGGAGATATTTGAACAGACATTTTACAAAGAAGATGGAAGAAGAGACATGCATGGCATACAAAAAACACTTGATGAAGTTTACTTACCCAGGAAATATAAATTAAAATCACCACATACCCACAGAGTGACTAAAACTACCAACAATAATAAGTGTTGACAAGGACATGGATCATGTGAAACAAATACATTTCTGGCAGAAATAAACTATGGTAAATTCCTTTTGGGAAAACAGATTGGCAGTTTCTCAAAAGTAAACACACACTGACTATATAAACAAGCAATTAGATTTTTAAGAATAACCTAGGAAATAAAAAAATATATGTCAACAAAGAGATTTATATTCAAATGCTCATGATATGTTTGTAATAGACTTAAAAGTCCAACAACAGAGCAATGAATAAACCAAACTGTAATGTAGGTACACAACAGACACTATTTGACAGCAAGAAATAAAAGATCAATATATAAAACTTTCTAGTTAGATTTCAAAAACGTTCTAATTAAAAAAAAGACCATCACAAAAGAGTATAGTCTATGTTATCCATTTACTGAAGTTCTAGGGACACTAGGCTTACTACCCTACACTGACAAAATACAGGTCAGTGTTTATTTGTGTACTGGCCAAGGAGACACTGAATACAGAGACTCGGAGAAGTTTCAGTGGTAACTGAAATCTTCTATGTTCTGACCCTACTGGTGATTACTTGTAGTATGATCAAAATTCATTGAACCATTTGTTTATAATTATTACACATTGACAACAATGACTTCTTTTTAAATAAGAAAGTATTAAGTGAATGATAGCTTTTATGTCCTCATAAATAGGCCCATGCTTATGCGGTGAGCATGGCATGTCATGAAGGCCAGACTATTTTTGTGAGATAGTTGATTATACTGGGTAAATATATGTCATTGTGATTGTTTAATAAAAAGCTAAACAACCAACAGCTAGGCAGGCGGTATAGACAGATATTCGGGACAGAGAGCTCTGGGAAGAAGAAAGAGGGAATCGCCAACCGGATGCAGAGGAAGCGGAACACGCAGGAGAGGCAAAGCCATGAGCCATGTGACAGCAAGGAGATTAACAGAAATGGGTTAATTTAAGTTATAAGAGTTAGTTAGAAACCAGCCTAAGCTAAGGTTAAGATTTTATAATTAATAAGAAGTCTCTGTGTTGTCATTTGGAAGCTGGCTGGTGGACAGAGAAAGACTTGTTACAACTATAATGTACTTGGCTGCTTTAGACAGAACAGCAACCTTAGGGAAAGGGGTAGTGATCGTGGGAAGTGACATTCCATTTTAAAAAGAGAATTGTGGGCATGACAAAATAGGTCTATTAGAAATGATATGGCATAAGGACCAAGGCCCATACACTCAGGCTGAGCTGAATTCAAAGTATTTGTCTATATTATGTCTACATCCTTAGACAAATTGTGAAGATCAAGAATGAATACCTTACTTCTTATGCTATGAGAATGACATCATCATCTATTAAAGACAGGCATGACTGCATGATGGGTCACAGCTCAGTTCGTGTTGCCCTTTATTCTTATCCATAGCTGTGGTTTTCTTCATAGTAGCCCTGTGAGGTAAGGAGGCCGGTACTATTAACTCCAGTCACATGGTTAATGCCCCGAGCGCTGACATAGCTGAGCTGGCTGCTGTCCCTGGACCTCCAGGGTTCTACTTTGAGGTATTGTGCCATTCTTCATTTCTACTCAGTGCAGAATGGTAGGAGCCAGAAATCAGGTAAGCCACTGAGATGGGTACTTCTAGCTACTTCTCAGTGAGACCTAACCCAAAGGCTTCAGGAAGCACTGAAGGCCTTGTCCAGTGTAGTGCTGCCCACAGTACTGCTTACAGTGCATTCTGGGAGCTGACTTGTTCACAGTGCATTCTGGGAGCTGACCTCTTTCTTTTTACAACGAAAGAAGATAAAAATCAAGAGTTTGATTTTAGAAACACGAGCAAGAGTTTTGCACGGCGATCTCATATCTGTTGAATCTAAAAGTAAAAACTGTGCTTATATCTTTGATGTCATGGCTTTTCAGTTATATTTTATTTGACAAAAGTGTCAATGTTATGAATTTGATAACAGACACACAGAAGACAAAACCCTCTGTCCTCTCCCACAGTGAGTTTAAGAATCACTGTCTGAGGGTGAGAAGGATGTTTTACTAGTCAAGGGGTAAGACAGCAGGCAGAGGAGCAAGCAAGCATGGGGATGGGGTGGACAGCTCTTGATCTCTGGGCCATTTCTCTACACAGCTGATGAGGGACGGAAGAATCACTTAAGCTGGTCTCTGAATTAGAAAGCCACCCCCAGACTAAACTTATTCAAGGCTGACCTGAAAGATACAGTGGTGAGGGGGCAGGCGGCTCGCCTACTAAGAACCACAGTCACTTCCTGTTCCTGTTTTGAGTCAGCTCAGTCTAGCGAGCCCTTTCCACTCCAGTTTCCTTTCTCCTCCCAGTGTCTTGGTGAGTCCCACTTGACCATGGAGGGTGGCTCAGTGGGCCCTGTCCAAAGAAAGTTAGAGGCTTCACATTGGAGTGTCCCCTGGAGGACTGTTTGATCTGGGTAGGTAAACTGAGGATCAGAGAGGATAAAAAAGTTTCCCCAAGGTTACCTAGCCTGTTCCCATAGGGGATCCAAGCTTCTGTACCTTGAAGGCTTTAACAAATATACACAAGTAAGCCTTTGGGGACATAGCTCCATTTACTCTATGGATATGGATCTAGTTGGATATGCAGAGTCACCACAGTGGACGGCTTCAGGGACCCAAGTCAGAGCTATGTGTACAGTGCTATGCCAGGCAGCCATTTAGGGAGAAGGAAGTCTCGGCTGTTGCATAGTCGTGTTAAGTTTGGGGGCTGGGATTCTGATAAATCTCAATTAACAGAGTATAGAGATAGTATCACCAATGTACTAAAAAGTGCAAAGTACCAGCAGACACTGAGGTAGACGACTCAATGAACTCTCAACCTGAACATTCGGGTAATTGCTATTATCCCCTTGAATTAATAAAACGAGCTAACTAAATTCATACTGCTAATAATGACAGAGCTGTGAACTGAATCAAAAATCTTCCAAATGCAAGCCCTTCCCATGGGCCGGTGGCAGGACTCTAAAAGTCCTTAAAAGGTTCTGCTCTTACTGAACACACAAGATGCAGGCTCTGGGAGGGGAAAACAGAGGGATACTGTTTCCCCATCTCAGTAGGTCCCAGAACACCAGGACGGGTGACCTTCACTGAGAAAAGGAAAAGCCTCCCTTAACCTTCTTGAATCTGTGAGCTTTCAGGGGAATGAGCATTAAAGAAGCTTCTGGAAAGGCCCTGTTCCTATTCTTTTTCTTTCTCACACTGTACTTTCTAGACATGCTTGATTTGTTTAATATCTGGTTGGGGCTGGAGAGATGGCTCAGCAGTTAAGAGCACTGGCTGCTCTTCCAGAAGACCTGGGTTCAAATCCAGCACCCACAAGGCAGCTCACAGCTGTCTATAACTCCAGTTCCAGGGGATCCAACATCCTCTTCTGGCCTCCATGAGCACCAGAACCACATGTGGTACATAGCCATACATACTAACAAATGACCCTTACATATAAAAGTAAATAAAATATAAAAAATAATATTTAATATAGCTACTTAAGTCAAACTATTTATGTTTGAATGGTGTTCAGTAATATTCCAGATCTGCCCAAATGTGTGCTAAGTTTCCTAAGACTATGGCAGTTGCAATGTGGTCATCACTGACACCTTTAAAATCTAGGGGGATATGAGGCCAAAATATTGGTAGAGTGTGGGTGGAGGAGTTGGTAATGAAGCTGAAAATAGTCTTAATCTTGCCAAACTTAGGAGAGGTGTTAATTCATCACTTTCCAGCTTTTATTCTTAAAGCATTGCATTTACTTTGCCACTAAAATATGACAGCCTGGTACTACCCAATACAATAGTCCTGCTTAGATGGTCCAGACTAGTCTGTAGAAGAGACGTATGTCTCTCAAGGGCCAAGTACAATAGTCCACAGAAAACCCTAGATATGCCCATATTTGCTTCTCTCTTTTTGAGACAGAGTCTCATGTATTGTAGTGATACAATATTCTAAAAATATCTCCTACATCCTAAGAGATTAAAACTTTTGCTGGCCCTCACAGCCAAAGTTAATACGCCTTGAAATCACTTAACACTTAAGACCGCAAGCCTGTTAAACGTGACTCTAGGAGAACAATGTAACGACCAAACTTACTTGCCATCTGATCAATTCTTACAACCTAAACTAATGCACAGTTGCAATCTTAAATCATGTCCTCTTCTATGCTTCTGACCCAGACAATGCCTGTGCATCATATGCTGAAAGCAGCAGATACAGAAATTGAAAGCAACTTCCTGAAAAATGCCATAAAGGTTGAGGATATTGGTTGATAAACAATGATATTTGTTATCTGGGTCAGTTGGAGCCAGAGACTAAACCCCATGTTAAACTCTGTTAAAGATTTTTTCCAAGTGTTCCTCCTTCCTTTCCCCACATGAGCTTTCTATGCAGTTCAATTGAGATAGAAGAGAGCCTTTAGTTAGGGAGATCCAGAAACCAGGCACACAGTCACAGGGCAATCATCCACAAGACATATAGACACACAGAGACACAGGAACACACAGATTCACAAGTCAGCCTTCAGCCAGTCTAAGGGACTGAGACACACACAGCAGACCAACAGAGCAAGGAAGACAGACAGAGCATAAAGTGGGGAATTCAAACCTAGACTCTCTTTTGGTTAAACAAGTAAAGTGCTTTTCTTTCTTTCCTTAATGGGATACCAATGCATTATTGGTAACTCAGAATTAATCACTAACACATAGTGTAACCTAGGCTAGGCTTGACATTGAACTTCTGATCCTTCTGCATACACCACTCTGCCTACAGCCACCTCCCTCCACCCTTCGGTGCTAGGATTACAAGCATAAGCTATCATGCCTAGTTTCTTTGGTGCTAGAATCAAACACGGGGCTTCATGCATGCTAGGCAAAATTTTTTCCACTTGAGCTACATTGCCACATTTATTTCAGATAAAAAGAAAGTTGGATCACTGTCTTGAAGACCAAACATCATTGCTAAAATAGGATTAGTCATGATTTTCCAAATGTCTTATTTCTTTATATTAACACTAATGATTCCCAATTTCCATCATGTAGTCCAATGCAAATTTGTATCTCAAGTCACTGCCCCGACTATGACAGCAGATATTATCTTCACTGTAGAATTTATGGGGGAGTCCTTAACCTTGACATTTTACTGATGCCTTCTCTTTTTAAGACAGGGTCTTATTACGTAGTCCTGGCCAACCAGAGATCAGCCTTTGCCTCCTGAGTGCTGAAATTAGAGATGCATAAGACCACACCCAGCACTGAAGTCTTCTTAACTGAAGTCTTCTTAACCCATTGGCAGTCACCCTATACTCTAAACACATGTTCTGAATTTATGTAAAGGGATAGGTGAATGGTGTTTTATAGATAATAGATAGATAGATAGATAGACAGATAGATGATAGATAGAGATAGATAGATAGATAGATATAGATAGATAGACAGACAGATAGATAGATCTTCAGCATTTGTGCCTCTTCTCTGACTATCTCATGTCTGACTGAAGGAAGGGAGATAGCTAATACATCAAACTGCCAGGGGGAGGTGGTTGAAAGAGCTGTCATACATAAAAGACACATAATAATAAGACAGATGATAAGATGAGAGAGATGAAGCAAATACACATGAAGACATAGAAACACACAGAGACCGATTCTAGAATAAATAAATACATTCCTAGACATGGCTATTTTCTTGCTGCACATTGCCCAGAGTCTGCAGGCTTTTCATCAGCTCTTCACGGACGACACCTCCCTCCCAGGTCTCCCAGCACCTACTTGATGTGCTCTGCGCGTCCAGAGCCCTCGATGGTCTTGGCTCCCCACCGCTGCTCCTTCTCGGAGATGTCATTCTAAAACAGACAACATGTAACGTCAGCAGCAAGAAACGGGCTAGATTGCAAGGAGCCTCACAGCTGACCCTCACCATCTCCTTCCCCTGCATTAGATGCTTCTTCAGTCAGAGTCTCTACTGTCACTCCTAGCTGCATTTATCCTATCTCAACCCCGCATGAGAATTAAAATTAAGCTAATGATCCTTGACTTACTCTGAATCGCCCACCCTTTCCTCCTTAGATCTCTCAGGACATCTCAAATCAAGGACCATAGGCCAGAAAAGCCCCAGGTTCAACTGATCTTCAACTTCAGGATGGAGTGACCTAGTCCCTCAATTTCACTATCAAATACACTCACACCTGGGCCCTTCTATGCTCAGCACCAGTTATCATGCATTAATAACTGTCAGCTAGTGGTTCTGCCGATCTATCTCACCATGAAAACTATTCGAATCTCAGATATTCCTTCCTAATCCCCCTCAAAGGTCAGAATAGCTGAGGTGCCTCCCACCCCCATTGTCCCAGCGAAGTTTATGCCCTACTCACCACAAAGTCAGGGTCTGTGTCCCAGTCATCACCCTGTGTCTCCACGGAAACAGACACATCATGCCCCACTACAGACTTCCACATCTGGGGGTGACAGACCATGGGAATAATTAGGAAGGAGAGAGAAACCGAGAGGAAGGATGGTCAGAATGCTGAAGTCAACTACACAAGCAATCAAATGTTTTTCGCTGTTCTTAGAAGAAAACAAGAGCTGAAACAAAGCAGATTAGAAAGACTTCTCAGTTAGAAGAGAAAGGAGTGGGAGTTATTTAAGACAAACCAGAGTGGTTTGAGTCCACCCACATCTGGAAGGAAGTCAGTGCAGATGTAGGCAACACAGCAACCTCTGTCAGCGTGCCGGGACCGTTCACTGCGTCCACAGCTTGTAGTATTTGACAGCACCTTCTGCAGGATTGGGGTGGCATTTCCCCCAGATTTCCCCATGGTTTTGTTTCTACTTGTCAGGACATGAATGATTCCAGGGTCCCTTCTGTCTGTAACCTGCTTAGCTACATTGAAATTGTTTTCACCTGTCCATAGGATACTGCCCTACATTCACTCTAAGACACACTCACGGAGGAGCTGTCAGGACGGTTGGCAGAAAGACCCACACTAGGTGATGTGTGGGGAAACATTGACAGGGATCTCAATTTCCTAAGGGAGGAAACACCAAGGCTTTACATTTTATCATTCAATTACAAACACTGCTCAACTGTATTTAAAGATATACATATCCAAACACAGCATGCAACAGATCCCCTTTTTGGAACACATGTGGGATTTACCAACCAAGTAAGCATTGCAGGGGTCTTTGGAGAAAACTAGTTTGGCAGGGGGTCAATCATTCCTCCACTGAATACCTGTCGTTTTACTGAGCCTTGCCAAGGGAGTCTGAGGAGGAACTGCCTAGTCACACTGTGGGCTGAACAGTGATGTGGAAGGTAACAAGGGGCAGTGCCCATCTGCTCTGGTAGCCTTTGGGATTTCCTGGCTCCTTTCTTACCTACTGGCTGGCAAGTCCCTGCTTACCCTTCTTTCTCAGGGACTTTCACCGCTGGGAAGCTGTTCTGGTATGCATCACTGTTTCCCAGAGGAGACTCTCTTCAATTCCTATCCACAGGACTCTGTACATTTAGGCCCCAAGTCTCCACCGAGATGCATCTGGAAACCTCCACCCTTGCCTCCAATTCCTAGCAACCCCAGAAAATCATCCCTGGGGAAATCTGAGGAGGGGGATTAAAGATGTGCTAAGGGGCAGCTAGGGTGAGCTTGCAGTGGGCTGCTAAGAGCAATGTCTTCCTTACTTGGCAGTAGCTACTGATAGCGGTTAGCACGGGTAAAGATGACCCGTGAACATCCTATGGCCTCTCTTTGACATGACCAGGCTCTTGTGCTGTTCTGCAACAGAGTGAAACTGGAAAGGAGAAGTCAACTGTATTCATGGGCAATAAGGAAGCAGTGAGGTCCGATGCTCTCATCTTCTGTCCTATCCCCCGCCCCCAGGCCTCAGCCATCTCTCCCATCAATCTCACACACTTCTTAAGATCAAAATAACTTAATCTGCTTGTACTGTTGATGACTCATCAATAAGGTTGCTAACTTGAAGCAGAAGGCTGGAGAATAACCCGGTGAAGGACAGTGAATGCCAGGCACATCCAGTGCCTGAGGACAGTGTTGACTTATGACAATAGTCCACAGACACCTCTGACAGCCCCTGTGGGATCACAGCCAGTCACTCAACACAGAGTATGTACCTCTTAGCAAGATACTAGACTAAGCACTTCACAAATATTAACTTAAATACTTCGATAACTCACTGATTCCTGTGATTTTGTTCCCCAATGTTAAATGATGAAGGGCTTAGCATAGCTGCCTGTCTCCGACACTCTGGGATTCCCACAAACACAGAGAGTTACCCTAGCTGAATAATCATGCCTGCATTTGCCCCCTCAAAGCACTTGGTTCAGCACCAGTGCTCACGAGGATCAATTCCCGTTCCCTTACATCTCCCATGTGCATTTTGCGTCCCTGATAGACCATACAAAGTCTTCATCTTCTGCGGGACTCCTTTAGCTTAGTGCCCAGGGCCAGCCGGCCCTTAGAGTGAGATGTGTAGATCCTCAATAGAAGCCAGGGCATACTTGGCTGGGCCCGTGGTCCTAGATGGCTGATCAATCACGTCCCTGAGTGCAGGCCATTTCCTTGTTCCTGTCTTCCCATGCTCATTGTCAACCACTGCACGCAGACCTGATGGCCATCACAAGTTCAGCACCAATTAGCAAGGTCTTCTCTCAACAAGAACTAAGTGCTATGTGGATTTCTCTTCCACACTTCCCTGTGCTCCCCTAGTCTCCCAGAGCTCTGAGTACCCACCTTCACTACTGTTTGTTCGAGCTCCCAGCTCCGGCTCTTCAAATCCACACCCGGCACCCCAGCCAGCTGCTGCCACTTCAGGGCAAGAAACTGAGCAGCGGCTTCAGTTCCGTTTTCAGGTTTTCTGTCATTTCCTGCCACACTGTCCTCACAGCTACTTCCTGAAGTTTGAGTCAGTTCCTTAAGCTTTAGGTACTTAAAAGGGTTAAGTGTTTCTGTGTCCAGTATTTTGAAAAGTTTCTGCAAGTCATGGGATAGTTATAAAAATGACCACACCTAAGCCACATCCCTAGCGGTTAAGACACGTTCAAGAATGCTGTAGGACCGCTCTGTGGTGTCCTACGTAGGACAGTTGCATCTAAGATAGTAAAAGAATTCAGAACAAGCCAGGGGGGTATGGTAGCAAACATCTGTGATTCCAGCACTCAGGTGTACCCCTGGGCTACAACACTGTTGTAGAGGTCTGGTCTGAGGGAGGAAAACAAAAACATTTGATGTGGGCTGGAGCAGTCAAGAGAGGCTTCCTGAGAGATTGATCTGTATGTGAATCTTGAAGGGTAAGCCTTAAAAATACCTCTTCATTACCTGTAGCATTTACAATGAGGCTCACACAGAACTGTTGTCAAAAGGATAACTCCTGAGAGAGGAGGAAGTCCTAGCTTGTTGGGAAACTGTGTGAAGCCTGAGCTCACTGACAGAAGTCTGACTCCAGATGAATTCCTCCAAGAAGCAGGAGCGGTGTACTCTGACACACTCCATGCTGTTAAGATCTGTGGCCCTTCCCTTCTGTCTTCAAGTCAGACATGCTCAGATGACTTGTTTGGGCCAATGAAATAGACCCTTTCTGAGGGGAAGGCCACTGAGAGTTTGGAGGCCTTTACTGTGGCTGCTTTACAAATACTCCCCCAGGGGGACTTCTCTGGCAGCCTGGGCTCTCGGTGACAAAGAGATGCACAGAAAGTTCCAAGATCATCCCAAGACTTCGTTATTGAATCTGACCCAGGCTCTTCTGACCTTGGTGGGCTGTGGAATTGTGACCTGATTGCCCTAGAGATAACGAACCCAGAGAGGGTCCCAGACTGGCTTCACCACTCTTGGACTGTAGAGAGCGTCTCAGTCGTAGAACAGGGCGTTTCTGCAGAACAGAGAGTTTCTGAAAGAGAACAGAAAGCTTCTAAGGTCCCTTCCAAATGGACGCTAAACTTGGGACATTTCATTTGTTCTGTTAAAGCTATTTTAAAGTAGAGACAATGTAGACAGGGGAAATCTTCTAGCTAAGTCATAAGTCATAAGTCTGACCCGGACTTATGATCTCCTGTCTCAGCCTTCTGAGTGCTGGAGTTACAGGCAAGCGCCTAACCTTTTCCAGCCTTCTCTCAGAACCATACACAAGGCTTCAGGACTTCACCCCGGCTACGCTGCTCCTTTAATTCAGTCTCGGGATGGATTTCTTCCCTAGCTTGTCTCCTTTGGCTCCAGCAGCTGAGGCTGGAAGGATGCTCACAGCCCTCTGTGACTGGTCGGTGAGAAGGGAGGATTTTCAGGACCTTAGTACTCCGGGAACCATCCCTCCACCCTCCACCCTGCAGAGTGCAAACACAGGTACGTAACAACTGTACCGACAGACAGCCTCACACAGATCTTCATTCCCGAAAATAACACTTTATTATTTTACAATAGTTCAGGAAAGTCCTTGGGATGTTGTGACTATAATTTAATCACCATAGAACATAGAGCTGATCAGTGAGTCGCGAGTCCTCTCTCTTCTTCAGGTGATGAGCACAGAAGGGAAGACATCATGGCCGCAATGAGAAAGCCGGCGGTTAGCAAGGGGGGACAGGCACAGTGGGGTCACTTGGGATCACTGCTCTCAGGTCTGGATCAGGTGTTTCGTCTTCTCTTCCCATTGCCTTAGCCCTGTTCGCAGAGGCGGGTGACAATGGCTTTGAAGACAGAATAAGTCACACCCGTGTGCTGTAGCTCAGGGGTTCTTGAGGCTAGAAGTTGTGATGCTCCGGCTCCCGGCTCCAGGCTCCCCAGTGGCTTCAGGACCCCTAGGGAGGGACATCCAGGAAACAGCATGAGCCAGGCCTTGCGTTCTAACCTGTCCTCACAGCCACCTCTGTTGTAATGGGAACTTGCCAAGGAGATGCAGATGGGTTGGAAGTGGGAAGGCTGTTCTAAAAACTACAATTCTGGCATTAGAAATGAAGGAACTACAAGTTCTGAGAGCTGCGGCCAAGTGACGGGTTTATAGATGACCTGTGAAACACAGGATGAGGAGGACGTGAGCTGTCAGGAAGAGATGGTTGCAAGCAGTGGCACTCCGGTCCAGGAATGGCAGAGTGAACGCAGAACCCACTTCCATCCAGCGCCACTCTGGGTCTGAAACAAACAAAACAACAACAACAACAAAATGAGGAAGTCAACTCCACATAAAGGCTCTTTCTCTTCACCAGTAATTCTGCATCTCAGCCAAGTGATCCCATCCTCACAGCGGAGGGGCATCCCGGGAGAAAGTTTCCTCAGTGGCTGGACACCAATAACACTGCCCATCTCCGTACCTCAGCCCATTCCCACCACAGAACTCTCCCTGCGTCCTTCCCTCTTACCCTTCGGCAGCTGCTGCCCGGGATGTCTATCAACACTGACGTCTCCTGAGAGCCACAGGCACCAATGATAGGAGTCCGGGCCGAATCCCATTCACTCTGCTCCAGCCTGTGTTGAGACAAAGATATAACACAATGTCTGATGTATGAAAATCTTCCCAGTCAGCCTGGGAAGGTGGCCTAGGGGACTGGCAGCAAAGATTTCTCCCATAGGCCAGGCCACACAGTAGTAAAGGAACTGCCTATTTAGGATGCTGGCTTGGGGGCTTCCGGCTGGGAAACTGGTTAGTGTCTGACCCGTGGAAGCATGACTAACAATGAATGGAACTAGAGCCCAGTGCCCGTGTCTTTATGCCTCATGTTCTTCCCCCTCTATACCACATTTCATTCAGAAACTCATTTCTCTCTCCCCTTCCTTCTCCACCCCACCCTGGTTTTTTGTTTGTTTTTGAGAAAGGGGCTTACTATGGAGTCCAGACTGGCTTTGAACTTATGATTCTCCTGGCTCTACTTCTTAGGGCTGGGATTACAGGCATGCACCATCACACTCAACATTGTTTTTTCAATTTATAATAGGCAAAAGAACTCAAGACATTCTGTAGGACTCTTAGCACGGGCTGAGCTGCAGCCACTGCAGCCGCTGCAGCTTCTGCTCTGATGTCTGCTGATGCGCTTGTTACTTCATTCTGGAAATTCTCCATTTAAGGAGAAGCTGCCATTACTCAGTGGCCCCTGTGAACAACAGGCCAGGCGTGTCTCGTCACTCATTTGCCTACAGTTTTAACTGGAGTGGGGAGCAAGCAAAGCCCCTCTCCTCTTCATGTTTCTTCCCCACACAGGGAGTCTCCATCAAGTGAATACCTCTCTGTGGGCAGCTCTCTTCTTCAGCAGAGAGGAAATGCCTTAATCTGGACCTGGTCCAGGTGGGCCGTACTTAGTCACCCTGCTCTCCATTCTGGGTTTGTTGTTGTTGTTGTTTTGTTTTTTGAGACAGGGTTTCTCTCTGTAGCTAGGGAGTCTGTCCTGGAACTTGCTCTGTAGACCAGACTGGCCTTGAATTCACAGAGATCCACCTCACTCTGCTTCCCAAGTGCTGGGATTAAAGGTGTGCATCACCAACACCTGGCCTCCATTCTGCTCTCAGTCAGAAGGAAAGTGGAGAGGGGCTAACCTTAGGTTACTGTGGTCCAGACACAGGCTCCAGAGTCATCCTGACTAAGCTGTCTCCAGTGATCCCGAGCCTCCATGGACCAGGTTTCTCATAAGTGGCAGAGAAATGGCCATGAACAAATAGGTCTGAAAGTCTCTGCAAGGCCACCGCACATGCTGCAATGTGTTCCCATAGAGCCTACCCTCAAGGCTACCTAGACAGTGTTGAGAAAAAAAAGCTGTATATATGCTGGATGAGAAAGAAGGAAATCTCAGCTAAGACCTGCTCCCTGGGGAAGGCATTGCAAGAAGGCAGAAACACCCCCAGTGCCATTTATTCTGAGGGAAGAGATGACAGACACAGTGACTTGCCCTTAAACACATGGAGGCGTCTGCTGTGTTTCTTTCCATGTAACGGGGATCCCAGCAACAGAACACTTGTAGCCACACTACCTTCTCACACACAGTGACTTCCGGTTTCCTTGATGTGGAATAAGTAATGAGCAGGACACAGCTGTGTCCTTCCAATCACACTTGGGGTAGAGTGCCCACAGTATCACACACATCCATGTCCTCCTAGCTGGGCAAAAGCTGGTGATTGGCAAAGGGAAGTTCAGGGTTAGGTAGTGCATTTGCCAATAAATCAAGCCACACTCTTTCTTAAGTGGTCTTCTATTTTCCCTTAGGTTACAATCTTTAAAATTTCAATGGCCTAGCTAGATGCAGTGGCATACACTTTTAATCACAGCACTTGGGAGGCAGAGGCAGGTGGATTTCTGTAACTTCAAGGCCAGCCTGGTCTACAACTCAAGTTTCAGGCCAGCCAGAGCTGTGTAGAAAGACCTTGTCTCAAAAACAAACAAACAAAAGTCTGGGTATCAGACAGGTGATGAGAATGCGTTTATCTGGCTCTCTAAAGACTCTGACACTGGGGTCGTGGAGATGGCTCAGTGGGGAAGAGCGCTTGCTTTGCAAGCAGGAGGATCTGCATTCCCACCCCTGGCACCCATGAGAGAGCTGGCCTGATTGTGTGCACCTGCAATCCCCAGGGCTAGGGAGAAGACAGAGGCAGGAGGATGGCTAACGACCCCTGGTCACTGGAAAATGGCAGGTGCCAGGTTCAGTGAGAGACTCTGTCTCAGGGGACAGTGTTAGAAAGGGTCACACCAGGACACCTAACATTGTCCTCTGCCCTGCCGCCCTGCCCCCAACATGCACCTCACATGGTTACTGCTGGGATGAAGTAAGACACCTTATATAAGCTTCCTCGTGTAATATGGATGGGAAATATAATACTAACCCCTATGAGCTACTGTCCTGGAAAGCACAGGCTTCTGAAGCTCCACAGGTACCCTGCTTCTTGGTGATCTTTGACCTCGCTCTTCTTCTAGCAGCTTCTTTAACTCACTCACTTCTTGTTTCATGCTGCAGAGCTGCTGCTGGGCTTCAGACAAGCTGGAGGGTGAAAGGCAGGCAAGGGGCTTCCCTGGATGTAGGACACAATCTTGAATACATCGTCACAAGGCTGGAGGCATTTCCCCAAACGGGAAAACTAAACTAACATAGAAGTGCAGCTGCAGAACAATTAATGCAGAAAATCCCTACGGGGAGATGCGAGCCCATCAGAGCAGCTGCAATTCCAGCATTTGTAGGGCTGCGTGTGTGCACTTGTGTGACAAGCACTGTGCACTTCTTGCACATCTGTTAGGTACTGTTGCATTCAACCTTTACATCACTCTGTGACACTAGTCAGATACTAGGCTACACTAAGAGCATATGGTGAACTCTACTCCATCAAGATTACAACCCAATTTTGTAAAAATAGCCTACACTGGCCATTGTGAAACATACACAACAATAGGTTTCATTATGATGTTTCCATACACGTAGGTATATTTTTATCATATTCACCCACCACCCTCTCTTGTCTACCACCCAATTTCTTTGCACACAGTGTATGATGGAGGGCGAATCCTGCTCCTCTACCTTGGCTGTGGCTCCCCTGTGGTGACTCTGGATCCCTCTTTCTCTTTCCATTCATTTCCTGGGGCGCTCCTGGAATAGCTACATTTGGTGGCCCCTAGAAAAAACAACAGTGGAGCAGTTGTGATGGAAGTTCATCAGACACCGTGTGTGTGCAAACTGAGAGCCTTCCACTGTGTAGGGAAGCGACAGCCCCTAGCTATCACTCTGAGCACTTCCCGCCGCTGCCTTACCACCTGCAGTTCCTGCACCTGCTTCTCTAGGACAGCGCAGTGTTTGGAGAGGTCACTGGCGTGGTGCTGGCTCTCGCAGAGACTCTGGCTGGTGTCGCTGAGCTGGATGGAGAGGGTCTTCTCCTCCTCCAGCAGCTGAGAGAGCTGCAGCAGGGGAGAGGACAAGTGCCACCTCAGGACCACATCACAGGAGGCGGTGCTTAGGCACCTGGCCTGAACTTGCAGGACCTACCTGATTTGCAGCGCAGAACCCACCTTAGAGTCCTACCGGGGTCTGCTTCTTCAAAGGGAAAAATACCTAAGTGTTTCAGCCACGAAAGGAAACTAATTCTGGAAGAATAGCAGGAAACTGGTTTATTTTTACTGGTTTTAAGGTCTATGAACTGAACAACGATTAAACAGAACCACCTAACAAAAATTCCAGTAGAACAGGCTATTCCAGGAATGTAAGCAGAGGGCAGAAGGTTGGGTCCATGCTTAAATTACTAATGAATAACAAGTTCTAGAACTCAGTATAGACAGAGAGCAAGCCCACACCTAAAAATGTGTGTAATGGTATTACTGGGTGGACGTGTTTCCAAGAGAGCAGACAGAAGTCATACGTGTCTATGTGTACTTGAGAAGCGGAAGTGGGAGCCCAGATGCTCACCAAGTGGAAACAGTACAGTCCAACGCCAACCTTTCCTCTAGGTCCCGAGGGACAGACCACGGTCAGATCTGTCCCTGCATAAGTTCAGGGTCAGGGTGCCCACTACCTGGCAAAGCAATCTACCCGCTGGTTTCTAAACCAGAAAACCTGTGTACGATGAGTGAAAACATTTAGCTGCTGTGGCTTCTACCAGCTGACTGGGACTGGACTCCTCTGGAATCAGAACTGGGATTCCTCACTTGTGGACTGTGAGTTTAAACTTTAGTCATGATTAACACCCAGATACATTGGTCATGGAGATGTCCTCCTGAGTGCCCACCACAGAGAATGGCTGGATTTGGCTGAGAGTCTTGTGTTCTCTTGAGGATTCCTTTCTACATGTTTGTGTAAGAAAGTTCATCAATGCTGCAGAGAAAACAGTTTTCTAGAGACATCTGGGAAGCCGCATTGGATGCACACAGATAGCACACAGGATCACAATGTGCTCTGTAACTGAACACGGCTCCAGATGACTCTCTGTGTGGTTGTCACTCTGAAGATCAAGTTTCAGTTTACAAAACATTTGGACAAATAGCACCTTCATTGAAAGAAGAAACTAAACTTATTTGAGGGTGGCGGGCCGAGTATAATCGGAACTCCAGGGTGAGGACTAACACCATGCTCTCCCACCACAGGAAAAGCATTCCTAGCTGGAATAAACAGCCCAGGGCACACCAAACACAAGCAAACACAAATGAAACAAATCTCCCCAGTGTTTAAATTTGTCTTCTCATTTTGTCTCTAGCAAATCTAGAAACAGATGGCAGATCCATAAACTTGCTGGAAGTGAAGGCTTATGAACTACAAAGACAAATCACTAATCAGCCACTCGTAACCCATCTTGGATGCCTGCGTTCTGTCTAAGTTTCTGGGGTTTAGGAGCAGGCATAGGATCCAGGGGCAGGGTCCTCTCAGTGTACATGGAGTCTCACTGGAGCACCCACTGCTCATAGGAACCGCTGCTGTGAAGCTGCCACTACAGAGGGTGCAGTGCACAAACTACTTAGGCTCCTCAGTTTCTCCCTCTACTCACAGGCTAACTGAATTCAGTCCACTAAAGCTAGACTAACACTATACCATTAGTCACGTTTAAGGTTTCTAACACATTCCTACACTGCACAGAGACACCGAGCTAAGCCAGCAGAACTGTGTAGAACACCTTAGCATTCAGCAAAGGAGCGAGGGCAGACAGGGTTAGAGAGAAACACGGGTGATGGCCCCTCAACTTCATCGTGAGAAGCTGGGACCTATGGGGAGTGAGACTAAGCTCACGTGACTTAAGGTTTTATGTGTGTCCTTAGTGCCTACCATCTGGCCAGACTCTCAGCAGGCTAATGACAGTTACTTGTTAACTAGCGGATGGGCAAGGCTAGGGAGGTGCCTTCCTCACAGCCAGATTCTAAAGAGAACGATTTCTTATCCAGAGTGACAATGCCTATAGCAGTATGTTTAGACTTCAAATGGCTCCACATAGTTCTAAGGTAGGTGGCCGTGATTGGAAGAGGAATGGTGGACTTGTGGAGGGGTGAGACATCTGGTTTTCTATCTTGACCGCTTATTACACATGTCTTTGTGAACATATAGCCTGCTGTGCCAATGATCTGTTACTTTTATGTTAACTGTTGTAGAATATTACTTTAAGGTGTGTTACTTTTGTTTATGTTGCATTTGTTTAACTCCGGGAAACTGTGATTCTTGGCCTGTCTAAAACACCTGATGGTCTAATAAAGCGTTGAATGGCCAGTAGCAAGGCAGAAGAAAGGACAGACGGGGCTGGCAGGCAGAGAGAATATATAGAAGGAGAAATCTGGAGGGAGGAGCAAGAGAGAATAAGGAGAGGAGGATGGCAGAGGCCAGCCCCCCAGCTACCCAGCAAGACACAAAGTAAGAGTGAAAGTACTTAGACAGAAGTAAGACAAGGAAAAGGCCCAGAGGCAAAGGTAGTCAGAATAATTTCAGTTAAAGAAAGCTGGATAGAAACAAGTCAAGACAAGGTTGGGCTTTTATAGTAATAATGAGGTATTATTTGTATTTATTTGGGAGCTGGATTGTGGGCCCCCAAGACAGCTAAGCATACAAAGAGTAAGAAACAACCAATTACATTTTATTTCAATAAAATGTTTAAAATTTTCAGCTGTTATCATCTACCAAAATAATTTATTTCATCATCTGTAAATAGCTGTTTCCGTTTAAAATGCTGTCATAGGAGGAGAAGCCTCAGCAGAGCCCCGGACCAGCATTTAGAGAGGAACAAGAACTGAGGTGTGACTAGAAGGTGTTCACTGGGTCTTAAAAGCCACAGAGCTACAAAGGTCAGAACCTCTGTAATAGGTCGGTGAGAGGAGACCATTCCCCACCAAACAAAACTAAGTCATTTAGTTCATCAATTCATTTGGATCCAAAGTCAATGGAGTCTCTGACATTCTAGTGATGGTTGAATTTATTATCTAATGAGTACCTTCTATGTGTGGTAAACACACTAGTCACACACATGACCACTTGTGTGGTTTTCAGAACTGCTTTGACTAAAGAACTGTTTGTGTTTTCAAGGGCACACCACCTCTGCAGAAAGCCATGTCCAGCTGTCATTCCTGCAGGCCGTTCCCTTTAATGCATTCTTCTTCTCTGTCTTTCTCAACTCTTCCCCACACGAACGCAGCTTGTATAGAGTGTTACCTAGCTCTCAGGGATCTTCTCTGTCCTCCCCACAAGAACGCGGCTTGTCTAGAGTGTTACCTAGCTCTCAGGGATCTTCTCTGTCTCCCCCACAAGAACATGGATTGTCTAGAGTGTTACCTAGCTCTTAGGTTTCTGTTTAAATCCCCTCTTTTTTTGTATAAGCTTCTATAACTACCATGTTCACAAAATACTTTAAAGCTGATGCTACTTTTATCAATTTTATTTTTTGAGATAGGTCTCCCTGTGTAGCCTGGGCTAGCCTGGAACTTGCCATGTAGCCAACACCGGTGCCAAACCCATGATCTGTACATCTCAGTCTTCTGCATGCTAGGGCAATGGCTTGTGTTACCACACTTGGCCATTGGTATTTTGTTTGGAGTGGCTTGCTCCACAGTGGACCTGTTACCATATTCATATGCTTTGGTTGCCTTTGTTTTAAGCAACTTAAAAGAATAAAAATTGTGTAACATTTTCCTATCCTACACTTCCTATATATGAAGAACGAAAGCTCTAACAGAAGCTAATAGGATAAGATTATCAATTTCTAGGTTTATAATTCTGTGTGCCCAACTGTCGGCCATTCCTACACGGAAGACACCTCTGTTATCAATATGTCTTATGGCTAAGATCAGTTGCGTGTTGTGTGCAAAGACCACCAGGGATGAAAATGTGGCATAGTACAAAAGCATCCTCGAAGGAGAACTATGGGAAACTGAGAAAAACAGAGTTGAGGGAGCTGGCACAAACAGGCTGGCTCTGGCTTCAGAATGACCATGAAGAAGAATGCTGTGCACTAGAGTCATTAGCAAGGGGTGGTGTGGGAGAATTGTCTGTATTCTGTCAATCATATTTTAAGTAAACGCTGATTGGCCAGGCAGGAGGTGTAGGCAGGAAAACCAGACAGGAAGTGGAAATGATGCGAGGAGAGGAGGAGAATTCTGGGGAGGAGGAAGTTGATTCTTCCCACTCCTGCCCAGATCACCGAGGCAGCAGGATGTGAGCTGCCCCACTGAAAAAGGTACTGAGCCACATGGCTAAAATAGATAAGAAAAATGGGTTAATCAAGATGTGAGAGTTAGCTAATAAGTAGCCTGACCTAACGGGCCAATCAGCATTATAACTTACAGAGATCTGTGTGTGATTTTTCTCTGGGACTAAACAGCTAGGGGGCCGGGCAGGACAAAAACCCCAACAAGCAGGCCCGGCTCTTCATATTACAAAGGGGTTTCATACCCTCTCCACTTCTTTATTCTATGTTCATTAAGTAACTTGAAGGTTAAAATGTATCTTCCTAACAAGATTTTAATCAGAAAAGAATGGAGCTAATAATTTATTTATTTATTTATTTATTTATTATGTATACAATATTCTGTCTGTGTGTATGTCTGCAGGCCAGAAGAGGGCAGCAGACCTCATTACAGATGGTTGTGGTGGAGCTAATAATTTTATTTCTTTTCTTTAATCTATCTGTTTCCTTTGAGTTTGGCCATGGGCCCATTCCTAAAATACAGAATCTCTGTGTGCTATTAAAATGGAGTATCTGGACCTAAGAAATAAAAACAGTCATCATAAAGCTATGGCAAGTTGACCAACATAAATGGCATTTTTTGAGGGGTTCCGGTGTTCCCTATTAAGATATGAACCACTTACCACACTTCTAGCTTCTTCTACCACACCTTCCTAGCTTGGCTTTAATATCCGAGCTACCATACTTTCATCCACCAAGCTTTTCAAGTGACTGCTGGGATTGACTTGCCATCTGCACCATTCTGGACCCCATGGATTTTATCCTAATGGAGGCGCCATCATCCTGCCTGTGCAGTTTGCTCTGCCTGTATCTGGCTGAGCTGAGTTCGCAAAGTGCTAATGAGTTCTTCCTTTTCTTGAAGCTGCTGCTCCATTAGGACAAACTCCTCCATCTCTGCCAAACTCTTATCCAACTGAAGGGGGAAAGTATTTACTTAAGCAATGGGGTTGGCATTCTTTGTTCTTTTGACTTTCTCATTTGCCTTGAATACCTACCATATTTCCTTTGAATTTCCACTTTAACACAAAAAAGAATTTCATATGCTAATTTTTAAAGTATCATTGAATTGGCAAATTTTTTCAGAAGAAGAAAGAAGCAATAGCAATATGTTTTTCAATTCCTTTGAAAGCTATCATAGCAAAGAGACAGACCGATTAGACAGTAAGCAGAAAAACATGGACAATATTAACAATATGTAGGAAGCTATCCTACAAACCTTGGACTAATAAGTTAAGGGCAAACCATGAAAATCAGGATTTTCTTGGCATTTGAGACTGTAAAATAAAAAGGAGACAGCAATAGAGCTACATCTGATAGTACTGTGTAATAGCAAAAAATCCAAGGTAACCAAGAAGTATTTGTAGGAATAGATGGCAGCCAGCATTGGAAGAGAAGCAACACTTCCCATTCTTTCATCATGGGTAAATGCAGGCCATCCACAGGAAAGATTCCCATGTGCGATCTGTATAGACAGAGGCTTAGCAAAGGTCCGGTGGCGACTAGCACCTGCTGCTCTTGTGAAAGGATCCAGGTTCGGTCCCAACACCCACAGCTATCTAAGTCCAGTTCCCAGGGGATCTGATGTCCTCGTCTGACATCTGGTGAGTATGTAGTGCATATACATACATGTAAGCAAAAAATTCACACAGAAAATGAATGAACAATTACATAATATCATTAAAAAGTCAGGCATGGTGGCTCATGCCTATAATTCCAGCACTCAAGAGGCTGAGATAGGAGGACTGCCACAAGTTCAAGGTAAAACTGGGATACAACGTGAGATCTTGCCTCAAAAACAACAACAAAAATTCTGAAGAATAAGGAGCAGAATAATATGCTGAAAGACATTATAACTTATTTCAGAGTTAAACATCTTTAAGAAAAATGTACAGGATATGAAAGGAAAATTAGAATTAGAAAAGTTTTAAAAAGTAATAAAATTCATTAGGTTGATATAAAAGAAAACTCATTTCAGAAGAGAAAGGCAAACACAAAACAGAATGCCTTGAGTTAAATAATAAAAAGGATAAATCTAAAAACTATTAATCAAAATTGGAAAAAAAAAAAAAAAAGAGAGAGAGAACCTGCAAGGAAGAAAATGAAAGCATCGGAGCTGACCAAATGCTGTGAATCATGTAATTCAAGAGTTTCTGAGAACACATGATCTATGTATGAAAGCATATACTAAGTATGTGCAAATGCCAACCGAGAATGCCACACACACATGCAAACTCTAATAAATGAGTAGACACGGAAGTAAGGAAAAGACGGAGGGGCAGGCAGGGAAAGGTGACTGATGGGAGATAGCTCTGATTGTCTAGAAAGAGGCTTTTACCATGATTCCCATTGGCTGGTGGTGATTTGTTAAACTAATAATAACGAGGTGACTCACTCCTACCTTCAAGGCTTGTTCTGACTGTGCCTGGTGAAGCTGGGCTTGCAAATGGCTAATTAATTCTCCTTCTCCTGGAGTTCACGTTTATCTCTTCTACTTTCATTTCTTCTGAAGTTTCATTCTTATCATGCTGAAAATTGCAATAGATTGAAGTCACTTACTTCAGAGTTATAATTAATATTTATTTTATCTTTTACACTATTTGCCTTTTAGAGATATTTAATTACAGCTTCATTAAAGTGATAGAAGCACTCAGGAGCCAGAAGCAGGAGGATCTTTCTTAGTTAGAAGCCATCTTGGTTTAGTCCCAGAACAGTCAGAACTACATAGAAAGGCCCTGTATTAAACAAACAATAAAAACCAATCAACCAACCACAACAGCAAAATCAAACAACAACAACAGAATCAAGAAAAAAACTAACACAAGGGGATGAATTTGAGGCTGGGAAGATAGCTGAGTTTAAGAACGCTTGTTCTACAACCACGGCGACTAGGGTTTGGATCTTAGAACCCACAAACACCTGTTACTCCAGCTTCAAGGGATCTGACACACCCTCTTCTTGTCTCTGATACCCTTCTCTGTCTGTCACTGTCCGTCCATGCCCCCTGCCACACACATGCACACATGCACGCTGCACTAAGCACACCATGGCACACCATGGTTACAGGGCTGCTCTGACTGACAGCTGGAGTGGACTGGGACTGCTGGACATCATTTATTGAACACAGAAAGGAAATGATGTATAAGATGCTGGCATGGTTAAGGCCTGAGGGCAAAGTAGTAAGCTAGAGTGAAATACAGAGAATAAATTGGATAAATAAAAAAATCTAACAACACGACTCAAGGGAAGTCTGAAAGAATCAACATGAAAAGGCAAAGGTTAGTGCCTGCCACCACAGCCAGGGGACAAGAGTTGCCATAGGAACCATAGAGAAGGAAAATAATTCAAACAAAGAAATTACTTGCTTTTAAAACCAACTTTGAGATGCTAAACAACCCTATTTGATTCCCCTCCTTGTGCCCCTGCAGTACAAGGGACTAAGCCTAGGACCTCAGACACACTGCATAGATGCTCTTCTACTGAGCCACATTCCCAGGGCAGACAAGGAACAGCAATGTCCCTGAAAGGCAAGGCTAAGCAGGACACTGGGAGGTAACAAGTGCCCTCAAGGGAGCAGGGGGAAGTCGAGGCTGACTTACAATCGCTGTGAGCTACAGTGGCACAACAGCACCAGTGTAATCTGCACACACAACAGCACCAGTGTAATCTGCACACACAACAGCACCAGTGTAATCTGCACACACAACAGCACCAGTGTAATCTGCACACACAACAGCACCAGTGTAATCTGCACACACGCCTCCCAAACCTGGCAGTCCCTGTTCTCTACATAGAGACCCAAGTGTGGCTCCGAACAGAAAGGCCAAGAGGACACCTGGAACAACACCACACCCCTCTAAAGACAGCTTGCTTTAGTCTCTCTGCATCCGGACTAGACGCTGCTCTGTGGCAGCAACCATAAACCTTGCCGGCCTCCTTATAGGATACCAGGGTAAGCCAGGCAACTCAGCTCATAGTTATAAAACATTAATGCACCATTATTCACTTACAGAAACAGAGAATATTCTTTATTAGTTAAGCAATAAAAGGATTTCAGAGCTGGGGAAAAAACCTTAGAGACCACAGATTTTAATGTTCTAGCCAATAATCAAACTCATCCACAAAGGATATGTTCTCCTCTCTATCTCGCTCCAGGGCTCATTTCTTCCTGTCAGCCTTTGAGAGTCTCACTGGAAGTCTGGGTAACAACTGCCAACTCGGGTCCACATTTCCGTATGCCTCTGCTCTCCCAGTGTGGCCTTCGGTCCAAGCAAACCACAGGCTCGGAGGGAAGGGCAGCACTTCTGCTGTACCATCTCACCACTGCTGTACCATCTCACCACTGAAGATGTGCTGTGGTAGGGTTCCTGGCTCAGAGGACACCGAGTCTCTATCCAGTTCCCATACCTTGGAGAGCAGCTCCTCTGCCTGAGGTTCCTTAGGCCTAGGCGAAGCAGCCCCTCTTGGTGCCTTCATTTCTTCGAGGTGTTTGTTCAAAGAAGTCAGTTTTGCTTTTGCATTAAGTTTTATTTATTTATTTATTTTTTTTTATCAGCAGCTTTACGCTCCTCCTGCCGTAGAGCAATGAAGACAATAAACTTGTGCTCACTGTTTACCTAGCACACAGCTTACTCGCGGCAGGCAGCGCGTTACAGCACTCAGGAATAAGAAGCAAGTCTAACGCTCTAAGCGGATGACCCGTCTTTATCAAATGCTCAGCGAATGAGCGAAGGACAATACCTGCAGAGCTTTGTCCTTCTGCTGGAGCTGAGCGTCCTTCTGGCTAATGATGTCTTTAGCTCCACCCCAACTTCTCTGCTTCAGCCAGGTGTTCCAGAACATCATCTTGCATGCTACTATTCAATTCCATGCCAGATTCCTGGTGTAATTCCTGGGATTTGGGCAAAACAATAAAAACAATGCATAGGGGAAAGGCAGTAACTCCCCACAGGGACTGCTATATCCTCACCTCAATCACTGGCCTCTCTTTTGAAACTGAGCCCTAACTAATCCCACAGCAGTCATCCTTGCCATTACAAAATAATATTCTGTCTAACTTAGAGTATTTGTTCTAAAACTTGATGTATTTCTAGCTTATAGATGAGTACTGTGTATGTACACCTGCAGGCCAGAAGAGGGCACCAGAGCCTATTAGAGATGAGAGCTACCATGTGGTTGCTGGAAATTGAAAACTAAGGGTCTTTGGAAGAGCAGCTAGTGCTCTTAACTGCTGAGTCATCTCTCCAGTCCCAGAACTTTTATTATCCTAATTTTATCCAAGAGGAATATAAAGGGAGGCAAGGATTACATTGTAAAATTGTAAAATTAGAGCTGAGCCGAGGGCTGGAGATGTGGCTTAGCTGGTAGAGCGAAGAACGTGCATGCACAAGGCCTGGCTTCAGGTCCCGGTCCTGCATCAACTGGCATCAACCCAACACTCAGAAGACAAAGGCTGAGAGATCAGGAGTCCAAGGTCATCTTTGGCTAGTGACAGAGCAAGTTGGAGGCCAGCCTGGGATACTTGAGACCCTGTCTCAAATAAAACAAATTAAATTAAGATAAGTTATTCGAAAATTAAAACAAAACAAAAACCCTTTAGTATTTGGCTTGCCGCTTGTCTTTGAAAAAATTAATGGATTTCTTTTGAATACAATGCAAACTACAAGAAAAGCAGGCAGATTTATAGAAATACACAGAAGTTTTCAAACAAAAATGGTGCTCCTGACTCATTTACTCTTTACACTTTTCCCATGGAACAGGAGCTATGTCCCTAAGGAGGAGAAAGGGGAGGAGAGGGAGGTGGAAGGAGAGGAGGAAGAGTATGTTAACAATGTCTTATGACAGTTTGGTACTAAGCTGGCTAAGTAGACAACAGAGACCCACCTTTCCCGGCTCATCTACACTTGGTTTCTGTCCCCACAGCTCTCGGACTAACAGTCCTTAGCACAGCGTGGCAGTGGTTTCCTTAAACATCACTTCTACTTTGCATGAGGGCGGCTGCTCACATCCCTCTAGCCTAAGGTGTGCTCCTCAGAAGAACACACATGGAGGTCTTGTTACTCTGGATCTCGACAAAGTTACTCACAGCTTCTAAGAGAGCTTTCATGTTCTGTTCAGCATTATATCCTGATAATTCACGTAAAACAACATCTGATGATCCTGATAATCTGCTCAGCATCTCTGCGAGTGAAATAGAAAAGAAAATGCAACAATCAGTAAAAACAGATACAGGCTGCTGGAGAGTAAGTAAGCAGACAGGTGCAGCTAGACCCATATCATCTGTGTGAGAGAAGGGACTGTCACTGGATTTGGTGTGCAGTCAGCTGTGTGTATGGTGTAGCCACACCCTGTTCTGCTCGGGTGCCATATTGTAAGTACCATCACTAGGATCAGTTTGAATAATAAAATTCAAGAACACAATCTTTAAATACAAGGGCGATATTGTCGAGGATATCTTAAGGACTGTCTTTAACGCCTTATTTTTTTCATTGATGAACAAAAATCTTAAGTTTTCCTTCTCCCAGACTGATCCTTTTCTGATTTTCGATGAAACCCCAAGACTCAACAAAATTTCCCTTTTCATGTGTCCCCTGAACTCCGTTCTTTCATGCAGTTTTCCTGACAAACCATGTGGTGTCAGTGGAGAGTCACTATTCAATAAGGAGTATAAAAATTTATAGTAGTAAATGACTGAAATCAGTGCCCTACGCTTGTTCCGCACAGAATTAAAAAAAGAAAAGGCAACATAAGCAGAGAAAAGGAGATAAAGCCCAGAGCAGAAATCGGTAAACAGAGAATCAAACCCATAAAACAAAGGCTGCGCTCAGAAAAGCACCCCCAAAGCCCCTGTGCTGAGGATTCAGGGCCCGTGCATGCTAAGTAGACACTCTGCCACTAGTCCACACTCCCAGCCATCTTGATCCAGGATCAAGGAAGTAAAAGCAGTGTTATGAATACACATCGCTTCAAGCTGGGCCTCCTGGAGGCAAGAGGTCTACCATTCGGGTATACCTTCAGCCCCTGAAACTTGTGAGTTATTTTCCATTTTTCTCCCTACCTATTCCAAACCGTCTCACTTTTTCTAACAGAACATTTCCGGAACCTGACCCTTTACAACCATTCCGACCATCCAAACCTTACGAACTCGTGTTCTGGAAAGGACTCTCCACTGTTAGAAACTCTTCTGCTGTCACTGTGCTCAAATCTGGAAAGTCGTCTTGTGTGTGCTAAGAGAACTTCCAACTATCTCCCAACGTGAACGTGTTTATTATCCATGATTTCAAATATCTGTCCCAGCCTCAAAACGGTTCTCTCTTCACAGATCAACTGCAGCGCTTTAAATAAACCAGGCAAATACTTTCTCCAGTCGCCTAGGGCTCACCCTCCAGTTAGCATTCCTGCAGGGGAGCGACAAACACACCCCCACACAGCCAACCCCCAGGTTTTTTCCTCCAAAACTCCCTTCGAAGTTCCTTTTCTTGCGTACACCTCTGACTCCTGGATCAACTCTCCCTCCTCATCTTCCCAGCCCATTAGCACCAGCAGGATCCCTCTGGGCCTCCGACTGTGGCAACAGCGTCGCCCTTTGCCTAGTCTGAGTCCCGCCGCCCCCGCGGAGCACAAAGTATGTTCGGGGCTCGAGTTCAGGGCTGGAGCAGGCTCCTGCCTCGCGTCCTCGGCTGCGTGCCCAGGCTGGCTGCCACCGGCCGGTCGGACACGGGGCAGTGCACGCAGGACTGGACGGCTCGCCCGCCTCCGGGGCTCCCCCGGGGAGACACGACCCTGTCGTCCGCCCGGGTGTCTGTGCTCTCGGGCCGCGTACGGCGGCGGGTACCGAGCGGGCACCGGACGGTCACCTAGGCTGCGCAGGTGACGGCGGCGGAGCCCCGAGGGCCGGGGCGGCCGGCTGGGCGCCGCTGCTCGGTGTCCTCCGACCAGCGGTCTGCGGCGGGGCCGATACGGAGCTCCCCGTGAAGCCTGCCGACCACACTCACCTGCAGTGGGCGCCACCGGCAACGCCGGCCGCCCCGCGCCCGACCTAAGCCGCATCAGCTCGGGAATCCCAAACTCAGCGGTTTCGCCGCGCGCCCCTCAAGCACAACCGCTCTCCGTGAGTCGGAAGGCGGGACTGAGACGTCGGCCTATCGGAACTGCGCACCGGCCGTTACCATGGCGACCAGCCACGCCTTGTCTGCAGCCTGTCGCATCTCGATGGCAGACACCGACGTCCTAAAACCATCCGCTTCCCCAAAGACGGAACCAAGGAATTCTAGGGAGGAGAGGCATGGCGGATAAGTGTGTGTTGGGCTGTGACCCGGAAGAAGATCCAAGAAGGCCGAGAGGATGGGTAATCTGAGAAGATCAGGTGTTTGCTATGGAGACTGGGAGTTCCGGTTTACCTTAATTCCTTACCTACTGCTAGAGACTGTGGTTCAGGCTTTTGAGGAGATTTTGGGCTAGGGTCACCAGCTGCTAGTATTGGGATTTGTGTGAGAACCAACCTGGAGTAGAGCCTGAAATTTGGTTTAGTATGGCTTTTTAACTTTGTGATGAAAAAATGAGAACCAGAGACACGACTACCCAAAGACAACATCAATTTAGCAAAGGTCGGACTACAGCCTGACGTCGCAAGGCATCCTTTGCGGGTATAGCTCAGGATGAGAGTGTAAGAGACAGCGAAGAGTTGGGAAGTGGCGCTTCAGCTCGGATAAGCAGACAGAGATTTAAGGGCTCAGGCGCTGGATAGAGTCAGTGAGGAGCTTCAACAAGAGACAGATAGCACTCGTCAAGTGCTCCTTCCCCTAAAAGGCCGGCTGGCGGCGGAGGTGCAGAAATCTAGCCAACTCCTAGTGATTTCAGACATTCTTCGTAAGAATGTTACTGTGAATTTATGGACTCTCATTATACACCAAGCACTCAGCTAGCCCACTGTATTTGCAATCTCATCCTAATGATCACACCATCTCGAGGCTCAAATAGTAGCTCAGTAAGGCATTTCTCAGCTGCTTATTTAAAGCTGTATACTTACTATATCTATTTTGCCACCTAACATAACTATTTTATTGTCTTATCACAGTTTATTATAAGAAATCCTGAGGTTTCTGTCTCTTTTGATCTCAGTTGTATCTCCAGGTCCCAGAATAGTATACAGGGGGTACTGAATGTCCCTTGAAGCAATATTATGTGTGACTATCTTTAATTTAAATGCAGTATAATAAACTTCAAAACACTGGCTTATACAGGTGTTTTGGGGGAGGGACAGAGCCAGGATAAGAGGTGAATTTTATCTCTTTGTACACATTCCTACATTTAGCCTTAGATATTTCAGTTTTAAGGTCTCTCCTTACAGAAGTTATAAAATGATCTAGTAGGCATGACCCCACCTTCTGTTGAGTGGGTCCAGACTGGTCATTCCCAGAGGACTGCAGTGAATACAAAGGGAATGGAAGGAGGAAATGTGGAGAGGTTAGAGCTGAGCTGAGCTGCTTAAAAAGCTCTTTCAAACATCACTGAAGGATGGAAATGGTTTAAACCGCAACCCAACTGCAGCACACTGACCCTGAGAGAGTGACTGGGATGGCAAACGGTAAGTTAGGAATTATCCAGGTGTGTGAAACCTGATTTTAATCCCAACAAGCCTTTAACCCCAGCACTTGGGAGTCAGGCAGGTAGATCTCTGAGTTTGAAACCAGGTTGGTTTATGAATGGAATTCCAGGCCAGTCTGCGGAATGAGTCAGTCTGTGTCTCCAATGTCTCTCTCAAAAGCAAATAATTAGGAATTGGCACCAAATGGGAGTGAAGACTAGTGTGGGTAGGCTTCAGCACCATGTGTGGATTGACTGAGATATTTGACAAAGTTGATATGAACCGATAGGCAAGGAACATGTTGCCTATATAATCTGGTGTGTCATTTTATGCAAAGACATTTGAATATTATTCTGAGACTGAAGAAGTTTTTATCACTCAGGTGTCCCTCAGAGAGTGATCATTTTGGGCCCATAAGATGGTTGCATAGGAAAAGCTCTTGCTATACAAATGTGATGATCCAAGGTTGATCCCTGGAATCTATATGAAGGCAAAAGGAAAGAAACAAAAGTTGTCCTCTGACCTCCACATGTGCTATGGAAGTCATATGCACACATTATACACGATGATAATCATTATTTTAAAAAAGAATGACCATTTCCCTTATTCCAAGTTTAATGAGGAAAAGTTGAGGGGAAAACAGTCCTATCCTGCAGCATGCATGTAATATTGGAGAAGGAAGCTGAGGAGGGAGGGAGTTAAAGTGCAAGGGTGATGTGTGTGGAGGAGAAATAATGAAGGCAGAAAAACTATGTGGAAAGGGGTATGGGAATGGAGATGTTAGGAAGGGGTCAGGAGACAGCTAACCAAACTAGGATGTATGGGACACCTGATAGAAACCACTACTTTGTAAGCTGGTTTTTTTTTAAATATATTGGTTTTCTAAAGTGGAGCTTGAACAGAGATACTTTGTATGGGTGGACTATTATGTTCACATACCCATGGGTTCTTCAGCAAATCCCAGTGCTAGGTCTGGGATAGCTCCCTGTGAGTTATTAGCCAAGGAGGGCTCAGAAACCCAGAAAATCCAAGCTACTGCACTGTGCTTGGTTGTCCACCAGAACTGGACGGTGAAACTGTATTGTAGAACATACACACTTTCATCACAGGACAGAGAAATCAGTCTGGGACTGACCTGGAAAGTGGCTAAAGTATGCCTAAAGCTACTGGTCTCAGCCTACAGTGGACGTTGCATGCAGCAATACTGGCCTGCCACATAAGGTGCTCACTGGGGCAACAATGGAATCAATGTTTTAGGAGTTACCAACCCCTGTCTGGCTGGATATTAGGCATGCTCTACAAAAGGGAATTCATGTCTGGTATTGTAAATCTCGTCCAAAAGTCCTTAGCTGGGAAGGTATAGACACTAGGAAGGGGGGGGGGGTGGTATGTGCATGTGCTTGCAGGTTCCTGGAAGTCCAGGAGAGGGTGTTAGATTCCTGGAGCTTAAGTTACAAGTGACAGTGAGCTGCCCAACATGGGTGCTGGAAATCAAAGTTATGTGTGCTTAAAGAACAGGAAGTGCTCTTAACAGCTGAGCCGTTCTCTAGCCCCAAGACACCATGATCTCATCTTTCAGCAAATTCAGTGACCACATGGCAGAAGTTCTCAAAGCATTTGGGGATTGGAATGCTAACTAATCTTGCTTTATCACAGTGGAAGAAGCTCTAATAACTGGTGAAGACTGCCATTGCTTTGGAAGCATAGCTTAGTTTGGTAGAAAGTCCACTTTAGGCAAAGCACTGTATGAGGGACAGCGCTTGAATGGAAGCCATGTCTCTTGCTGTCTTCTTGGTGGGGAATGGGTTATTGCGGCGCGCTTCCTGACCAGCAGGAATGAACGCCACTAAAAACAAGAATTCTTTCTCTGTACACGTCTTTATTCGGAGCCCTGGATTGAGGAAAATTGGGGGAAGGGAAGAGAGAGTGCAGGGACAAGAGAAAGCTTAGAGAGAGGAAGTAGAGCCCAGAGGCAGCTGCTTTTAAACGGTGGAGAGGCTTGAATGCTGTCCTGATTGGTTAATGCCATTCTGCCGGTCTGCGCAAGTGCAGGCAAGGGTTCTCAGCCCCACGTGGCTAAGCCAGGTATGGACTTGTATACCTCCAAACTGCAGGACCACCTGTGCCTCCAGGTGGCTCCCTACAGGTTATGTTGTTCCTGCTACCACAAATCTGACCCTAAAACTGTGACAGCAGCAATAGTGAACCAAATAATAAAACCCCTTTGCTTTTGGAGCTGAGGAATTGGAATTTGAACCTAATGCTTATTTAAGTTATGTCCTTGGATAGTTTTCTTTGTATTAAATAAAAACCTCAACCTCAATGTCTGCGTAATTTTCACTTCAAGGCAGGTTCTCTGAACTTTCAGGGCTTACTCATCAACAGGGAAAGGCCTTCACAGTAAGAGAATCTGACAAACTGTTAACTTGTTTCCCTGCTTCTCACTTGGGAATTAGAAGAATGGCTGTCTGTGTTACCTGATTTAAATGTAGAATGGGTTTCTCAGGCACATTTAAAGCCACATTTGTTTGACAAATCTTTTCGTTTCCATTTAACTAATGTTCATTAAGTGCTGCAGGGGTTATAAATGGCAACCAATGTGGTTTCTGCCTTTGAGCTCATGTTTAGCAGGAAGGTTAATTCCTAAGTGTTCTACAAAGCATGGGGAGAGTTCTGGAAGTGGCCTGTGGGAGTGCAGGTGGAGGTTGGGGGAAGAGCACTCGCCAAAGCCTGGGGAAGGGAAAAGGTGAGCATTGAACTGGGCCTGTAATGATGCATAGAAAAGCCCTACATGGTGATCCTGGTAGGGAAGAGAGTGTGGCAGAGAATATAGCACAGAACGTGACGGTGCAGAGAAGCAAACTGCATTATAATTTAGAATATTGTATTTTACTTCAATGTATAAACATTGTCTTTTAGTAGGCTTTCTATTATTTGACTTGATTTAAATCTGAAACCTGAAAAGAATCTAGTAGCTAATCTGTACACACCCCATGGGTGGCATAAAGGTTAGTGTTGAATCAGTGAACCAGAGAAAGAAGTATAGAAGAAGAGATTAAAGATTTACAGAGTGGCTTGGGCTAGAAATTCCATTCTAGAAGCTAATTAACATTGGACCACACACTCCTTTCACAGCCAGCTGTCACCTGCTGGTTCTGAATTACTTTGTCATTGTCAATCTGCCATGCAGGAGCACAATTTTTTCTAAGGGGTCACCCAGCAACTCTTTGCTGATGAGAGGGCTTAACTCCATACCTGGTGTCAAATGTTCCTCTCTCTGGGATGGTGCCTCATGGCCACAGCCTGCTGTAGCAAGGGACTGTAATCTCAAATGTGCGTAGGGATAGGGAGCCATCACTTGAAGTAAGGGAGGCAAAATGGAGGACAAACGCTATCTCTTCTTTTGAAGAGAACCTATCCCAACTACTACTTCAAAAACAAAAAGAATTCTTGTTGATTTCATTTTAATCAGTGTCATAGTTAATTTTTTATTGCCATGAAGAGAAATGAAGACCAAGGCAACTTGCAGAACAACTTTATTGCAGCTCACTTACAGCTTCAAAGGGCTAGGTCCATGACCATCACAGCAAGGGGCATGGTAGCGGGCAAGCAGACATGGTGCTGGAGCAGTAGCTAAGTGCTGATATTTTTCTCCAGAAGTAGGAGGTTTTGTTTAATATTATTTTTCACATTTTTGCATAATAACAAGTTTTATAAGAAGCAGTTTACTTGAGGCTTGAAAATTTTGCTAACCTAACTTTTCTAACCAGTAGGGGCTATGTAACTAAAAGTACATTAAACAGTGAAAGCTGGAACTCGGCTCTAAGGTTATGCCAAAACTGCAATCTAGAGAGAAGAGGTGAGGGAGTGAGGGAGGCACCCATCCCTCCTGCTTTACTCTACACCCCTGCTGCAGGGCAGCTCCTGCAGGTGGACGGTCTGCTTCTGACAGATTAGCTCAGGAACTGCAGACCATACTTTCTGGGACCATTCTTTCACTTTATTCCAGTAACTGATTTTTTTTTTTAATTTTACCCTTCATTATCCTTTCCCATTAGGGTAGTTCATAGATTTTTTTAAAAGTCTTTTAATGTATCAAAGTCTTGCCACCGCTTCCTAAGAATCAAATATTGGAAAAACATGAAAAACAGTATTATAAGTCTTTACATATCTTTGTTTCTTTTGGGTTTTTTGTTCAGTTGAATGTGGATTTTAAGATAAAATTATGATAAAATGAAGCCCTTCTAGAAGTTTTTTTTGACTTTTCCGTAACTTCTAGTCCTGCTGCGCAGCTAAACCACCATTATGATTTTGGTACCTCAAATAGAGCCCATTATTTTACTCTGTTTTGGGGCTTTTTGCCACAATACCTTGGTATTCTGAAAATTTTTATTTTTTAAAAATTCTTTCACATCTTGGGCACAGAGTAGGTCTTTTTAATCTTGAAAACAAACATCTTTAAATTCAGGGAAATTTCTCACACCATCTCTAGGATTAACGTCCCCATTTTAGAGTTTCTGCCAGTTGGGTGTTCAATAATCCAGTTTTCTATTTTGTTACTGACTCTTATGACTAGTTATCTGTAGATTGTCAACTTCATCTTCTAAATGTCTTTTTTAGTTTCTATGTTCATTCAAATAACTTTGCTAAAATTTTGAGGTGGCACCCTATATTTATGTATAATCGTCATTCTTTGAGACTTGACTCTTAGATGCATATAGTGTCATTCAGGTGACAAAACGTGCTTTCTGACATAGATTTTGCCACCACAGTATTTTTTATTTATATAAATAAGGCTTAAACAGCAAAAACATGCCCTCATGTTGTTAAGCATAGTTTAAAATTATTTCTTCCAAATTTGTATCATAAAATATTGGAAAAAATCTTCAGAAAAAGTTATGAAAACTTGTGACCATGCTAGAAGTGGAGACCAAATGGAAGGAGCTGCAATAAAAGGACATGGAAAGGAGTCCAGTGGTCAGATCTGGACACGGCAGGTGGCCGAGAACAGCTATGACATGCACTCCTACTCAGTGAATCTGTCCCCCCACGGCCTCCCATACTCAGCTCACCAGTTCTGTGAGGTTTTGTTATCGTTGGGACTGTTGGCACCAGCCTTAGGAAGAATATAAACTTGGAATACCCACGTATGTGACTGAAGTAAATGGCACAGGCGTTTCCAGATCAGCATTGTTTATATAGCTGTGCGATCACGCATGCGCATGCCATGATACACTGAGGAGAGCAGAGGACAGATAGCTCTGGGTCTTGGGCCTCGTTTTCTACTTTTTTTTTTTTTTCGAGACAGGATTTCTCTGTAGCTTTGGAGGCTGTCCTGGAACTAGCTCTTGTACCAGGCTGGCCTCCAACTCACAGAGATCCGCCTGCCTCTGCCTCCCGAGTGCTGGAATTAAAGGCATGTGCCACCACCACCCAACTAACTTTCTACTACAGGAGGTCGCTTTTGTTCTTTCCTGCTATGTGGCTATGTAAACTGGCCTGTGGGTCTCTGGAGATTGTCTTCACCTCCTACCATGCTACAGAAGTACTGAGTTTGGGATTACAGATTGGATGCATTGCCTCCACCCCCAGCCCTGCTTGATATGGGTTCCAGAGATTGGAACACCGGTTCTCACACTTGCATGACACTCTCCCAGCCTGGCATTTTCTTATGGTAATGGCATAGCACCTTACATGTAGCTAAGAATTGAAAGGGAAGTTTGAATTCTATTTCACAAATATTTCAAGTTTGGAAAAGTCAAAGTATTACAATAGTTACAAACATCACTGGCCTGAGATGAGACTTGGAGCAATTACCTCATAGGGTTTGTGTGCTAGACTACTTTATAAATGCAGAATGACTACTTATGACACATAGTAGGGACGTTAAAAAGTGGTTCCCCTCATGTGAGCACTGGAATCTGTCCTACTACACTCCAGAAGTGATCTACCAGTAAAGAAACTCACTCCATGGAGCCTCCCACTTCGCTAGTAGCACCACCTGTACCCAACTGAGCACCATGGCCACCCTGCTGGTTCTCTTATCAAACACTTACTTTGTGTGAGCTGCATTCTCACTTTGTGGCAAACTTCTTAAAGATGACCTTTATCCCCCAAACCTTGCAAAGATCACAAAGCACTACCTGCTGACTCAGGCCAAGTCAGCCTGAGAGCAAATGCAGCTGCGTCCTCTGCTGAAGGAAGTCAGTTTCAGACAGATGTGCACTGCTTCCCTGCTCAGGGCTTCTCAAGGGGATTTGCAGTTTATACAGCTTGTGAGAAAGATTTGTCAACTATGCACAATTTTATGACTCACTCATAAAGTAAGAATGGAGCCAAAGCAATTCTACATTTTCTTAAAAGACCTGAGAAGTAGGAGCCTGACTTACTAAGTAGAGGGAGAACAGTCTCAAGCTTTGTGCTCATGCTCTCAGGATACTAGTGGGCCCATTTTCTGGACAGCCTGGCTTCCTGTGATCTGTATCAGGCATTCTCATGTGCCTCCTTTCTTGCACTTCTCAGAACCATTGGTCACAGAACTCATTCCAGTAACTGTCTTCATTTTCAGCAGTGGAGGCGGGACAAATAATGTGCATTTAAAAAAAACTGCCCCATTACCACTCGTTGTTGTGACTCCAACACCACAACGAGGAACACTGGGAAGGCAGGAGGCATCTGGAGCAAAGGGAGGCTCCTTATCCTGGAATGAGAGTGGTCACCACATCGCTCTCCTAGAGAAACCTGCCTGGTGATTTCTAACTTTCATTAATGTTTTTCTCAAATGAAGTATTAGACAAGATGTTGAGAAAGTAAAATCTGAAATTGTCATGATTTAAAAAAGAAACAGTAGTATTGCAAGAAAATGCCATTCCTTAAAGCCCTCAAAGACGTTATCATTATTTTTATTTCTCCTTATGCAGCTATAAATTCCAGAATAAAAAAACCCAAAAATCCACTTGGTGAAGGCCCTGCCAGCAACACAGTGGCATTCAGTATTGAATCAGGTAATCACGTCAGTAGTGGTCCACACGGATGTGACTGGACATAATCACAAGTGTTGTCATAGGAGGAGCTCGTTTGAAACCTAGAGTGTCTTGAATTCTGAAGCCCTTGAGAAGAAGCTAATAGATCTACTTATTATAAATATCACTGCTTTTCTTCATGTATGTTTATGTCAGGAAAGAAACTAAAATGAAAAACTGTAATCTACACCCCAAAATACAGTACTCAAATGTTTCCTTGCATGCCCAGAATAATGTCCATCAAGTACATCAGAGAAGGAAAGTTACGAGTTCTAGGAAACTATCTGCACAGTCCAAGCTTCAATTCTCAATAAAAATCTAGATGTGCAAACTTGCATAATTCTAAACTATATCAGATCTTGTTAACTTTACAAGTAATAGTTTTGTAGAAAACTAAATGAGAAGGCTTTTGAAAAAGCTAGAACGACCTATGCTCAAATCTACTCAAATCATGTGTAAAAGATGCAGCTGAGTGCATGAAGGATGATCAACACCATTTCCAAAACAAAACAGACTTTCAGATTCAGGCTTTAGCAAGATTGCACATCATGTAAACAATACCTAAGTGCACATACCCACCTTCTTCACCATAATACTGTAACACTAAAACTATGTAAACAACTCTTCCATGTGTTGTTTCTCCTCAGCTGACCCAAGAGTGAGCGAGCCAATTTCTGGTAAGTACCAGTCTCAATGAGCACTGTACATCCCAAATTAGGTAAGCACAGCAAACTTGAGCGGAGCGTCTTTCTATCTAGAAAGATAGAAGAGGGGTCACTCTTAAATATATCAACACTTAGAACCCATTGGGGCGGTGCTGAAATTTGCTTTAACTCATACACCAGTTTACTCAAAATCTGTTTAATTTGCTCACATTAAATTTTATCCTATGTTGAGCCAAGCAGTAGTGGTGCACACCTTTAATCCTGGCACTTTGGAGGCAGAGACAGGAGGATCTCTGTGAGTTTGAGGCCAGCCTGGTCTACAGAGAGAGTTCCAGGACAGATTCCAAAAGCTACTGAGAAACCCTATCTTGAAAAACAAAAAACATCAAACAAACAAACAAAAAAACCCCATTTCTACTATGTGGCAAAAAAGAGCCCCAAATGTGTCTACAAGCCAGCACTGCAGACACTAGTGCAGTACCTAAGATATTGCTGAGATTCATTTCACTAGTGACAGAAACTTAGATCGGAGTCTGTTAAACCCTTTCAAACATTTTCAGCCCCCAATATTTAATGCAGTAAAGAAATAAGGTCTCAGGAAGTGGGCAAAGAAGTCTGCAGGCTGCTTCTGTTGGAAAGCGTTTAGTTCTTCAGAGTTAAACGTTGAACCCAAATCACGTGCTTTCCTCATGCAGCAGGAAGAGACGACACCTGGACCGAAAGACCCTTTAATTCAGACTCTTACTCCGAATGCAAAGGCAAACAGTATGTTAAAAGGACACGGTATAAAAAAAATTTGTCGGAGTTCAGCTATGTAACTCTCTCAGATACAAGATTTATTTAAGCGACTCCCTCACAGGTATGTTCCAATGTAAGCGACTCCCTCACAGGTATGTTCCAATGTAAGCGACTCCCTCACAGGTATGTTCCAATACACTAGTCTTTCTGTGATGTTTCAGACTCAGCACTTTATACAAATTTCTTTCAGAAAAATGTTACAGACATAGGTAAAACAATCTTAGAAACAAGGTTTTAGAGCTGTGATTCAGAGGCAGATGATGAAAATACAATATAAAAACAGTGACACCGTGATCAACTTGAATGGCTAGGCAGGCACTTGCCCAGCAAAGTTCAGTACTGTCACAACCACCCAAGAATTAAAATCCTACTACTAATCATGAAAGGAATGTGACATCCTTAAAATGCCAGAGGGGCTAAAACCCCTGCATTATGTTTATGTCTTTTCTAGAATATTCATATAGTAAAAACCTTGCGGTCCCTCACTCATTCATCAGGTTATATTCTGGGTTTGGTGGGTGACAAAGTACTAAATGCCATATTCCTGCTTTCATATAGCATAACTCTCCTTCCCTTCTGTAGGAAGGAGAGACACATTAAATAAATATGTAAATTACCCAAGACAGAATGGCTCAGCAGAAACGGAGGCTCCTTTAGTTGAACAGTTTTAGGGAAGGTATGTGTGCAAAGGTATCATGTCTGCTTAGAATAAATTTTGAGAAGAAATCAACTACAGGAAAGTCTAGAACAAAGGGTCTCTGGTGAGGTAGAGGAAAAAAAAGTGCAAAGGCCCGAGGAAAGAAATACTGTAGTTTCGGCTGCGAGTTAGTAAAGGAGAAGTTGTATTCTGACAATAACAGGAGACTGCTGGGGAGAATTGTGGAGGGGATAATAACTTGCATTTTAAAAGTCTCTGTGATCTGACGGGGAAAGGAGAACATTAGGAGGTAAGAGTTAAGCAAGGACATCAGCTGGGAAACCTTTCCTAGTGCAAGAGATGCTTGTGGCTTTTCCTCTGGGAAGTAAGGGAAAAGGAAAGCAAAACTATTCTTTGAAATAATCAATTACGGAATTGCCATATACTAAAGAAAAAACATTGTTTCATTTCTGATCCTTCAGGAAAGTTTTACAACAGAGGAGATCAGAGGGGCCATAGACAAGATTACTGCCAGTTTGTGGATTCATTTTTAGATGGCCGCACAGGACAACAGCCCGCCTCTGACCCACCAAAGAAGGTATGCTTTCCGACCATCCCAAGTAAAGGGTTTTGCAGATTAGCAAGGAAAGCAATCAGTTGACAAATGGCTACGGAACTGCTACTCTGTCACTAGGGGAAGAAGAAACTTGACTCTCAATTCAAGCTCATCTCTAGAAAAATTAGATATATAAATGTATTCTGAGAAAACTAAAATCTTTTCCAAGTTTCCAGCCCTCCTGTTATCCCAGTCAGTGTCCCTCACAGCTCCAGTCATTTGGGACATGCCTGAACATCTTCTTTGCTCCCCTAACAATTGTTTCTACCATACAAGGAAAAGATAGTAGTTTCCTTAAAATGATCTATATAAAAACAATTATAATAAGTCTGAGAAGTGAATATACTCAGCAAATTGCTAAAATACATATTAGCAGCAGGCTGTGTAAGTAGGACTGAAAATTTAACTCTTGTCTCAGCAGACCAGAATGGTGTACATTGTCCAGATCACTCAGGAAACACCTAATTATTTGAGGTTTTTAGTAACACGTTTTTTCCACGAACGCAAAAATACCAAGCCTCTTAAAAGATGCCTGTACAAGACACTTGGACATCAAGAGGCTGCTGAAACCACTCTTACAGTACTGACTTGCTAAGACAAATGCCAAGCTTTTAAGTCCTAGGGTCATTGTGTTTCTGGGTCAGTGTCAGATCCTCTATAATTACTAGTTTTCTCAATTGCTTTGCTTCATTCGGAGTCATCTTTACACTGAACAGCCTTATATCTGTGAATAGTGGGGGCAAAGATATGAAAGATCTAGTAAACTAAATAAACTCTTTTTTCCCTTAGGCTACTTCAGAGCCGTTTGTCAAGAACCTGTCCGATTTGGATAGGCGGTCATACCCAAATCAATTAAGTCCAGTGGTATGAATGTGGGACCACAATTCCTGGGAAATGGTAGCTGCAGCACAACTGTTTCCAAAGTGCTTCTGGTTCATTTTCACAAAAGGAAACAAAGAAACAAAGAACCGGTTGGAAATCCTATGGTGTTTGTCACTCTCACTCCAAGCTATTTGTTTACTGTGTATGAAAGTCTGCAGACTAACTGAGGGCAGCACTAGATGGTCATTGTTAGAAAAGATTTCTGAGACTATTTATCAGGTTTACAAAGCTATTTTAAGAAAGCAAGATATTATTAACATTAATAGTATAACATTTTTAGGGAAGCGGGCTCCCTATTCATATTTTAAGAGAACATTTGTATATTATTTATCACAACGTTGTTTTCAGATACTTTTATAACAAAATTAATGTCAAAAATCTTTAATATGCTTTATAGAAAGTATTTACTTTATTAATGTGTACATGTTGTTGGTGAGTTAATCCCATAAATCTCTACTTGGTTTAACTTACTGGATCAAATAATCTTCAGCATATATATGTGAGAGAAAGTGGTTCCAATATTTAAAATTATGTAAACTTCAATTTGTTAGCATCAGATGAACAGATTTTTTTAGTTTAAATAGTTACATATTCATGCTAACTTCTCCATAACCTACCAGCAAATTACTGAAAAGAAAAATCTATGTAATTTTATCTCAACCAAACAGCTGATAATCTGACATGTCAAATGATAAAATTTTTTTTATTCTGCACCCATAATATTACATCTAAAAATACTTTCTCAAACTCTTCCTTTTAACATTCTTTGAACGGTTCTATAGTTCTTTTCAAACTGTATGTAGATGTAACAAGAGAAGGCTGGGCCTGCTTGTTGGGGTTCTTGTGTGTGCAGTCAGCATGAAAAGACAATGCATGTGAGATGCAATTGTTCTAGAAGATATTATATATTTATACATTAAGGTCATGAATGAATGTATCAGAGGTTGCTTTGTGACACTGTTTACTCAACTTGTAACGAAACTCACTCATTTTCATGAAAAGGAGGGTACATATTTTTGGGAGGGAGCAAGAATATTATTGCCTGCCCTGAAAAGACTTTTCTCGAGGTGTATTTTCTATACACTTCAGTTTTATCAATGCTACATTTTGTACTTTCCAAGCAAATATATACTCTGCAATAAAAAGATGTAGGTTTTTAAAGTGATTTTTAAAATGTTCTGAATAGTTTGCCAATATGTAAATATACCTTTATCTGCATAAGGAAAATCAGAACATTAAGAGCTACCAAACCCCTACTGTGTTTACATTCTAAGTCAATCTAATATGTCATATACATTTTTTCCTGAATGGAAATCAATTTTATAAATTTTATTTGAAGACCATATACCAATAAGATGACTAGTTTCCTTATGTCTGAAATAATTAAAATACAAGACCATTATTGGATTCAATCACCTTTATTAGCCTGTCAATGTTACATTTATACATAATGTCTAGTCGTCTTCTCAAAGGGCTCTACTTTTAGTACATCATGTTAATAGTAAATAGCCAAGTGTGATGGCTAAACCTTAGCCTAGCTTTTTAATCTCCTCTGGGAACTAGAAAGCCAATCATTTTACACGCAATAGTGTTCCAAAATAACTAGGAAGCTGCTACAATTTTAAGCAGGGGAGGAAACAATGTTCATTTTGGTCTTTTTGTGTTTGTATTCCAGCAAATTAAATTTTCAATTAACAGCAACAGCGATATCATAAAAATTGTTCTGCTTTTTAAATTTTTGAACTTCAATACAGTACAAATTGAAACAAAATAGTATTGTAGTCTTTTGGGAGGCAATTAGCCATCAATAGTGTAGCTGAACCTCCTTATCGATAACCGGGTCCAGGTTGGGTATAGCCCTGACCAAAAGGAGGACGGTTACGTGCATAAGGGTTAGGCCCACTAGAAGGAGGGGTCATGGTACCTGCAGGAGATGGTGTAAAACCTGGTCTGGGTTGGTAAGCACCAGGTTGGCTTGGAGCCATTCCAGGCTGAGCACCAGGGGGCACAGTATAATTAGCAGGTTGAGATGTTTGGGTAGTGTACGTTTGTGCAGGATAAGTGCTCGTCTGGTACTGTTGTGGTTGAGCAGGCAGTTGTTGTGGTTGACCAGAAAAGGCAGGAGCCGGTGCCTGGGAAGTTGGTTGTTGGCTATATCCCTGGAACTGCTGAGGTTGTTGGGGTCCAGTCTGCTGGCTGTAACTAGCTGAAAAAGCAAAATAAATAACATATATGTCTTGGTTCTTTAGGTGAAAGTTTTCCAGAGAATTAGTCTTACTGCTATGGACCAAAAATGATTAAAAATTTAATAAATGTATTCACAAGCATTTACGTAGTGAGTCCAGCACAAAATATCAAGGCCAAGTAGTTATAAAAATTTTCCAGATAACTTTTAATCCTATATTCTAAAATTCAAGTTACTGTACACATCTTTTACAAGTGCTTTGAAACTAAATAACCCTTAAGCAAATTCCCATTTGCACATAATTCTTACAATAGATTCTCAAATAATAAGTGAAAGAATTATGCTTTCTAGGAAGACAAAAATCATAAAAGCAAAGTTCTAACTAATCAGGGCTGGAGGGAAGTCCTATTTAACAGTATTATATAAAAACATTAGAGACAGGGGCTTTAGAAATGAAACTGCTACAAATACGCCACATAAATGAAGTGTTTTGAAGTGTATTCACTATAATACCTATGAATAACCTAATTACTAAGTACCATTTTTACAGTTCTTAAAAATCTTTTATTTTGGCATCTGATACTTTGCCTTTACAACTCAAATTTTGACTTAGTATGGCATAACAAACAAAAAAACATATCACATTGCCCACAAAATCAACATCTATATTCATTATTTACTAGGATACAATTAAAAATAAAATCTGCTTCACTGAAAAACTTTTATTCTCTACCATGAAACACACCTGCAGCTACTTGCAATGAAACCTCTCCATTGACTGGAATCCTGTCAGCATTAAATACCAGATACATAAGACAATTATTAAAATATGTACAACCCTGCATTTAAGAAAAAAAAAAAGGATTGAATGAATTTGAGTATATTCTGAACTCACCTTGAACCTGGGCTCAAAATTTACTTATGAAAGAAACCTTTATGATATAGTCCATGAACATAACTGGAAAAGGTCAGAGGGAAAACTGGCAAACCAAAAGTGTCAGTGTCACTACCACCAGCACTAACAGGTCTCCATGCAGAGAAATTAGCTGGTTATTTCCATAGTTCTCAAAGTCAAGGGAACAGGACTAGTGGATCAGAAATAACAGTATATTTGAAAAGCACTAAATTTAACTCAGTGAAGACTCTGACTAAAACTTCTAAGAGAAAGCTTAGGAATCAAGTTTCTAAAACATCTTACTCATGATAACACCTGAATACTGAATTAAAATAATACTGAATTAAAATAATTTATGGAAGCATCTTAAATATCATGTAACTTCTCCTTTCTTCTATGCAAAGCTTTTAGAATTGTGTGTGTGTGACCCACCCAGAGGCCAGAAGAGGGCACAGGACTTGCTGTGATTTCGGTGGTCATAAGCTGCCATCACCGTGGACGCCAGAAAGCAAGCTCTGTTATTCTGGAAGACGGTGAGTGCTCCCAACTCGAGCCAACTCGTCAGCGCCCATAAAAATTTTCAAGTGTAGCTTTTTACTGTAAAATTTTGGGGAAGAAGTTTATACTGAAAATGACTAACCCATTTGAAGGGGAAACAACAAAACAACTGTCTTTTCACTCTGCAACTGGAATCTAAACTTTTTCTTTAAATTGAATCAGGAAGCACCTGGAGTCTTCTTTATTGCTCAGGAGAGGAAACAGTAGTAAGCGCTAACAAGGCCATTTCAGTAGCAGTCTACTGAGTCAATCATAACAGCAGTGCTTCTCTAGTACATCTACTTGTCTCCACTGCTGCACCCCCAAAACTCCCCAAAATGAATGTCAGGTGAATACTATCACAAATTGCAAGATAGTTTTTTTTAAAAAATTAATAAAACAAACAGCTACAGCTACAATCACCCCTAAAATATTGATCACTCTGCTCTACATTGGAGAATATAAAATGTTCTAAGTCAAGAGAACAAGGTTCTGTTCCAGTTCCCTCAATCAGTATCAGCATGTCTTGAGTGAGGAGGACAGGATCAGTGGTCTTCATCCTGGCTATACAATGACCTGTCATGCTTTTAAAATAACAAAGCCCAAGTCCCATCTCCAAGCGAGCCAAAGTCAAAAGGGTTCTCGGGTTAAGTCCTGAAGCACAACAAGGGACGAAAGGATCTCCTATATCAGATGATGACACCGTTTCTTCAGCTCTGGCAGCCTATTACTTCTATACTAATATAATTTGTGCCACAGACTTTATTTTTAATTTAAAAGAACAACACTAAAAAAAATGACATTTTGCTTCTGCATGTGTTGTTATATTGTTAATATATCCACAAATACTTAAGAGTACCCTAGAATTATTGAGTGATACAGATAAAGAAGAAAATCTTTTTGTCAATTTGAAGTTCTCTAATAGATTAGATTATTAATGGAAAACATTTTTATATTACTGATTATTACAGAATCACCTACATCACTTTTGCTCACTGAAAAAATTAAATGCTAATTTGATGAAACACAACAATTTAAATGTAAATAAGTACTGCGTCCCCTAATAAGTACTTATCACCTATTATGACAATGTAAGTATTATAAATCAAGTATTAATAAGAAAGAACTTAAAATTTAGTGAATATAGGAACAGATCAAAAGCTGCAAATTAACTCCCTTTAGCACCTGCTCACCTGAATACTGAATACCGTACTGTTGAGGAGGAGCCTGAGGCTGCTGTGCACCGTAGCCAGCCTGCTGCTGGTATTGTTGGTACATCTGACCTATGAAAGAAAATACAGACAGAAAACGAAGATTTAACTTGGAAGAGAAATATTTGTAGGGCACCTTTACATTTCCTCACAATTATAATATGTAAGCACACTGAGTAAGAATATACAATATATACGTTATACTTTAAATGTCTATGAAGACAAGAATGAGTAATTTAAGAAAAGTGACTGCTTATTCTGCAGTAGGTAAACTGCTAAGAATGTTACCTGGGAGCAAGGTTTTTTCTGATGTTACTCTAGTGACTACCACTTCATAAACTCCACAAAACACATTTTTAAAACTATATGCCATCAGGTAAGTAATCAGAGAAAAGGAACCAATACATTGCCATGTAATTTCACATTTCCTTATGTTAGCCATACCTATCTGAAGATTCATAGCACTTTTCTCATTACAAGTCATTTAATTTTTTAGCAGCTATCAAATTATTCAGAGGAAGAAAAGCACTGACTTTTGAGTAACATTGTTCTTTTATTTTCTTAAATTATTTTCAACATGGTCACTCACTGTGTAATATACTATACTGTATCATCTAGTGATGTTGGTGCCACCTTAGTTTGTATAAAGATGCTCTAAGGCAGTGTTTCTCAACTTGCAACCCCCAAAGACAGTAGGAAAACATGGATATTTACATTACAATTCATAACAGTAACAAAATTACAGTTATGAAGTAGGAACAAAATAATTTTATCACTGGAGGTCACTAAAACATGAGGAACTGTGTTAAAGGGTCAAAGCATTAGGAAGGTTGAGAACCACCACTCCATGGTGTTTACACAGGTCAAAGTTATCTAATGACACATTTCTCAGTAAGGAATGTTCTGCAGAATTCTGTGTTTTTCAGTGAGGCTCCTCATTTGCTGATCTGAGATCCTTCATACCAATCAGGCCATTTAAATACTAGGTTTTCAATTTCATGATTAATAAGCTATTTTGAAACTATTAGTTTAGTCCAATTTTCACTTTTTTGGGGGGGGATCGGTGAAAAGAAAAAAAAATCACAACCCGGAGATTAAATTACTTATTGAAGACACATAACTTGGAGAGAAAGAAAATTAACCTAAAATGCACTGCTAACCAAATAAGCAATCTAAAATTAAATTAATTTAAACTAAAATTATCCCTCATCATCTCTATTTAAAATCTTTCTAAGTGACAGAAAATATAGTTTTTGGAAGGCAGAGTATAAAGTCATTTCACCCCACCCATCTTTCACTTTGTGTTTATATTACCTAAATATTTTCATCCTTTTTTTCTAATTTTCAATAGTCAGAACCATATCCAATATATTATTTGGTTCTATGACACCAAATCACACCACGTCAATAGAACTATTTTACATTTCTGTAGACAACAGGGTTACCTATGTATATGGATTGTAGACAACGGGGTTACCTATGTACAGGGATTGCCATTACCAATAATGCCTCAATAAATACATCTGAACATGGCCCTTCCCACACACGGGCTCTGAAGGCTATTTTACCTTCAATCTGACCTGCTTGTGTCTGAGCTCCTGTATATGGAGGCTGCTGTGGTTGAACTGCCGGCGGGTGCGCTGCTGAGGAGGAAGAAGCAATACTGTCAGGAGTTCCAGAGCGGTCTTCTGCTGGAGCACTGGGTGGCCCTGGACGGTCATGAAAAGTCAGTTAATTATCCTGTTCAAGGCCTTTCACTAACAAGCACAGCTAAAAGTACAGGTTAATAATATTAAAAATAAAATCACTACACAACAATCACATCACCAAAAACACTAAATTTATGTGCTCTATATTTTTACTTTGTTTCAGTCTTTACGATCCAAAGCCAAAATAGAAAATCATTCTCTACAATGTGTGAAATGCAAAATTCCTGAGTCCTAACCACCCATGTCAAAATCAAAAACTCCCATCTACAGTAAGCTGAAAACAGTGCTTCTTTCTTAAGCAGGCCTCTGCTGTCTATAAAGTCAATGTAATCATCCTGTTTATATTCAGGAATCCAAACATTTACTTCTCACATGTTCCTATTTTACTTAAAATAACCCACCTCATAGTTTCATAAGATATCTAATGTTTTGGCCTCTACTTAGCACTATTCCTCCACTCTTTATGATTAATTACAATAGTCACATACTTAAAAGACATTCTTTAAAATCTAGTAACAAGCCTATTGTCTTACACTTTATTCCCTAGTCAATTTCTCTATGGCTTTTATTATGAGCCACACTGATTTCTACTTTGTTTTTCTATACAGGCTCCAGTTTCCTGAAGATTTTAAGAACTTTGGTCATGCTCTGGTTCTTTCTGCTTCCAAATGTCTCGGACTCTACTAACACGTGTTATCAAATTCTGCTAGAATAAGGAACACAGAAGCAAATACAGAAAATCTAGATTCTCTGTACAGCCCGAATACTATGACAGTCAAAGAGCATATTATTCTGAAGATAACTACAGATGGTTTACTCCTTTAAGCCATTTTAGCAATACAGAGGAGTGACTTAGAGTTTTTGGAGTTCAATTACTTAAATTGCAGTAACCTGCCCAAACCAGCAGTCACTATTAGTTCTGGCAATGCAACTTAAGTAATTGAACTCCTTACTTACTGATTTAAATCCTCACTATCATTTCCTGAAAGCAGTCTCTAACTGCTCTAGTGTTATGTCCTCAGAATTTATAATGGTTTAAATCCAGAAAGTCACCAAAGACCAAGTACTAAGGCTGATGAACTTTTGAGAAGTGTCTGAAACAAAAGTGCTTGGATCTCATACCTGGATTACCCCCACTGATAAACTGACAGTTGGGTGGGCTATTAGAAGGGAAAAAGGGAGAGGGTTCTTGAGAACAGGTACTTTAAGAATCTATCTTGTCTCTAGCCCCCCTTTATATGTTCATTTGTTTCTTGACCACCAAAAAGTAAACAGCCTTCTCTTATACACACTCAGCCCCTGTGGTGCTTTGCCTTGTTTCAGGAGCAAGCTAATGGAGCCAATGGATCATGAACTGGGATTTCTGGGACAAGAAAACCAAAATATATTCCTTTCCCCTAAGTCAGTGGTTTTCTACCTTCCTAATGCTGTGACCCTTTAAAATAGTTCCTCATGTTATGGTGACCTCCAATCATAAAGTTATTTTGTTGCTACTTCAGAAATGTAATTTTGCTACTATTAAGAATTGTAATGTAAATACTGATATACAGGGTATCTGCTATGCAACCCCAAAAGGGGTTGTAACCCACAGGTTGAGAACCACCGCCCCAAGTTATTTTCTCAGGTATTTTGCCACTCAAGACAAAGCTAATATACCACCATTTTAGGCATATGGTTTGTTGTTGTGGGACAGCGGTCTCTTATCCTGTCACTGTATTATTATTATTTTTTTTAAAAAATGCTGATTGACCAGTAGCCAGGCAGGAAGTATGGACAGGGAGACCAGGCAGGAAGTAAAGGCAGGGCAATGAGAACAGGAGAATCTGGGAAGAGGAAATCTCGGTCTGCAGTAGTGACCCAGTCATAGAGGAAGCAAGATATCGAGATGTGACTGCCTCACCGAAAAAGGTACCAAGCCACGTGGCTAACACAGGCAAGAATAATGGGCTAATACAAGCTATAAGAGTTAATAAGAAGCCTCAGATACTAGGACAATCAGTTTATAATTAATGTAGACCTCTGTGTGATTTCTTTGGGACTTAAAGACTAAGGGAACTGGGCAGGACAGAAACCTCAGTCAACAACTTGTCCCTTAACAATCATGTACTAATGAGATTACTCTAGGTTTTATAGTAATGGGAAAGCTGATTACCAGGTTAAAAATGTATGACTGACTGGTTTACCACCACTTTACTTGTTTATATGTGCGCATACACATACATACACACACACACACTTTCCCTTAGAAGATATTATGCTATTAATCCTAAAAAGACTCAGTGCTTGGCTCTTCTTTTCTCTTTTGTATGTAGCTTCCGACTGTCGTTCATGCTGTTTCTCTAACACGTCTCTTCAATTCTACATTACCGTGGTAGCCGTTTCCTCCCTAACCATATCACACATGAAAAATTAAAAAAGTACTCTGGTTGCTGTCCATGTGAAGACAACGAAGTGCACAAATCCACATGAAAATGGTCTTTAATTTAATAGAAATCACAACCATGATATTCTGGTCTGACCTATGACATCCATTTCCAGTTTCAAGGCTGCTCTTACACAGCACTGTCTGACATCTGAAGTAGCTGGAACTGCAGTTCTTATTTCAATCCTCTACGTGTTTTTCCGATGTATCATTTGTTTATCTTTTGTCAAGAACAGGTAACATATTCAACTTTCTCCTTAAAATCTAACACAATTATCTTCAATGAATAATCTCACAAAAGTTCCCAAGAAAATTAAAATGAACAGACCAAATAAATTCTCTATCTCCAACTGCTAAAAATGGCAAAGTAAATAGTCAGGTAAACCCTGCGCCAGGTAGCAAAAACTTTAATAAAACCAAAGAAAAGTTATTTAAAATAACTACTAGTCAATCAAATCTCACAGAAACCAGAAAAGAGTTTACCCCAGGAAAAACACAGTGAATTAAGAATTAAGACTTGACCTCTGTAGCTTCAATGGCAGAAAACCATCATGTTAACAACTTCATGGTTGGACAAGGAACTGGAAATGAAGGTGAAACTCCCTGTCACTGAAGAGGTAATTACTTGCAACAAAATAATTAATTATAAACTCTGCTCAAATCTTTAGCCACTCATCTGTTTCAGGAATGGAGGTAACTCCAAGGGAGCAAAGAAAGAAAAATAAAAGGTTAAAAATAATAATAATAAAAAAAAGTTACTATCCCCCAGTAGTTTAAGTCTGGAAGGGCAATCACAAAGTTCTCAAAAAAGACAATAAAAACATCAGAAAAGCACAAAAAGATACACTAATGAAAATGCCCGCTTTACAACTAAAAACTGCAAGATAGACAGAAACAAGAAAATCTGACGTATTTTATAAAACAGGAAAGCAGCTAATAAAAACATGAAGTGTTCTAACAATAAATGTGTGAGAAAGATCCCCAAAGAAAAACAGAAATAATGCTGACGAAATGATAACCAGAAACTAAAAGGAAAAATAAATCACAATATAAGTACTGCTTTAATACTAAAACCTTATTTGCATAAAGAAATTAGCCAGAAATCTGTTTAATTTTAATTTCCTAATTTCAGGAGACAGCAAAACCTATCAAATGCAACTTAAATCCTATTAAAAAACTGAGTTGTTGTTGTTTTTTTTTTTTAAAGAATCTGAAAATACTGCTGTTAATAAAATTTAGCTAAAACAAACAGTGGTTATTCATTAAGGTGGAAAAAGAGTGCTACAGACTGGAAAGGGTGAAAGAATTCTCTTAGGGGGTGCTGAAATCATGTATTTCCCCATTTTCTAGGAACTTAAATACGCTTAAAAATATAACTGGCTTAACCCTTAAGATGTAGTATTTCGCCGTATCCACAAAAGAAGGGAGATAAGGATACATAGGAAAAAGAATTGACCTACCTGAAACCTGGTCATCTGTTAATCCAAATGCTGACATGACATTTTTGTTGATTTCATCTTGGTTTTTCAAAGGATCAAAAGCTGACATACTTGCTGCCATAACCTGAGTAGACTGTTTTCCAGAAGAATCAGAAGCAGCAGGCTTCTCTTCCCTGCCATCCACAGCATCTGTAAGAATAAAGGAGTAAGCAAGTTTATCTCAAATACAATCAAAAAGGCATAAAATTGCATGTGTATAAATACTGTCAGTAATATCAGAGTGAGAATCTGTGAATACAGAACTATAGAATGTTTTCTTTCTTTATATGTATGTGTATGCTTCAGGAAAACTGGGTAAAAGGAAATACAAGATAAAGAACAGTTTTTCAAAAAGAATTGTCTCTCCCCACTCCCCCTCTTACAATTACTAGATTAAGGAGGATCAAGAGTTCTAAGCCAGCCTGAGCTGCACAGCAAGACTGTTTCAAAAACAAAAGAAAAGAAAAAAAAGAAAAGGAGAAAGAAAACTTATCATTATTATTAATTTTAAAGCTCCTTAACAAACACTATCATTTTTCATTTTACTTTTTTTGGAGTCAAGCTGGCTAATTTTTATATCAACTTGAGAAAAGGGAGCCTCAACTGAAAAACTGCCTCCCTAAGATTGGCCTGTAGGAAAGTCTGGTAGTCCTGGGTTCTAAAACAAAGTAGGCTGAGCAAGCTATAAGCAACAAGTCAGTAAGCAGCACTCCTCCATGGCCTCTGCACCTGCTCCTGCTTCTAGATTCCTGTTTGGTTTGAGTATCCTGCCTAGAAGTTCATCAATGGGCTATGATTTAGGATATGTAAGCCCAATAAATTCTTTCCTCCTCAAATTACTTTTGGTTACGGTGTTTCATCACAACGTTATAACACCAACTTGTGTGTGTGTGTGTGCGTGTGTGTGCGTGTGTGTGCGCATATTCACGAACATGCATGTGGCAGTCAGAAGACAATCTCCAGTGACATTTCCAGCTTGCTTTTTGAGATAGAATCTCTTACGGCCTGAACTCACCAATTGGCTATCTGTATATCCTGGCTAGTCAGTGATCCCTAGAACTGCCTGTTTCCTCCGCAACAGTCAGTGCTGGGTTAGGAACACATAGCATCGTATCAGGAAGTTTTCTGATTTTTTTTTGTAACACGGATTCTGGGGACTGAACACAGACACTACGTCAAATACTTTACCAACTGAGCTATTTACACAGCCCATATCCCAATGACTGCAAACATATGGAAGATACCCAGCAAACAGAGTTAACAAATGTCTTATTTTGTAAATCTTGCCTAAATTTAGGATCTCAACTCTTATGTTTTGTCTACTGCTCTACTATTAAAATAGAAACCAAGCCATTTAAAATTCCTTATCATCTATAAAACAACACAATTTTGCTATGTATCTTATTTATTAAAATACTCACATAAAAATGTGTTTAGAATGTTTTTCAAAATAATACACAAGGTGTCAAAGTTTAAATGACATGATTCTAACTTAAGGTAATTCTTCACAGTGAATTTGGATTCATTAGTGTTAGGTCTAGTTTGATAGATGCATTTGTACTATGCTCTTGTGTCTTTTATTCTATTGCTGTGAAGACAGACATCATGACCAAAGCAATTCTTAAAAAAGAAACTGTTTAGCTGGGGGCTTTTTTTTACAGTTTCAGAGGATTAGTGCATGATCTTCAACAGCAGGAGGCAGAGAGGCATGGCACTAGAGCAGTAGCTGAGAGCTTTTGAAACCTCGAGGCCCACTTACAGTGACACACTAACAAGGCCACACTTTCTAATCCTTACCAAACAGTTCTACTAACTGGTGACCGAGCATTCAAGTATGTGAGCCTATGGGGGCCATTCTCATTCGAACCTCCATACCTTGTGAACAGAAACACTTGAGAATAACCTGAATATTCATTAATAATAACCTGGGATTTAAGTAACATGACACCAAAAGCAAAGCTGATGTGGGATGTCCTTATGTACACTGAAAATATGTTACTTTTATTGGTTCATAAATAAAGCTTCTTTGGCCTTTGGGAGCGCAGAATATAGCTACGAGAGAAAAAAAAACAAGCTAAATACAGGGAGAAAGAAGGCAGGGTTGAGAGAGGCAGCAGCAGCAGTTGAGGGGAAAGATGTCAGAGCACTTATGGTAAGCCACAGGTCACATGGTGATACACAGATTAATAGAAATGGGTTAATTAAAATGTAAGAGCTAATTAATAATAAGCCTGAGCTAATAGGCCAAACAGTTTGTAACTAATATTAAGCCTCTGGGTGGTTATTTTAAAAGTGACTGGGGGACCAGGTGGCACAAAAAGCTTCAAAAGAGTAATCATTTCTAACCATTTACTTAATTAACAAAAAATTATTATTTCTTGCTATTAAGAAAACAATTTGAAAATATTGTAAATGGATACAAAGCTTACCTAAAGTTAAGATCTTTTAAACTGCATGTGTTCCTCAAACCCCAAGGCATTACATCCCAAGAGCAGCATTCCACACTAACCTTGCAAATAATCCCCTTCATGCTACTACTACTTCTTCTAATCTACTTCTCAAATAAGCCAAGTCCACCAGGAAATATAATATAGCAAAGTTCTATTTCTTAGACAGGAATGTAGGACACTTAGGCAACTGCTACATGATAATGGCTATACTGATTGAATCTTGTCTGTCCTTTATAATCTTTGACATGGTTATATAAATGCTATGTAAACTGATGCATGAATTCTTCTGGGAGAATGGTCTAAAAAGTTTTTATTCGATCCTTGATTTAAAATTGGGACTTTTAGTTTAGAAAGGCAAAGTTCATGGCTGGGGAGATAGCTCTGGAAATAGTACTTGCTTTATATATGGAAGAGGACCTGAGTTGGAAACCCCAGCATTCAAGTAACAAGCTGGCCAGGTCCTGTAAGCCCACTGTTCGCAAGACAGAAGGCCAAAACAAGCAGACTCCTGGAAGTTCACTGACCAGCTAGACTAGCCTAATTGGTGAAGTTCCAGACCAACTAGAGACTGTCATAAAGCAACAGGTGGAAGGTACCCAAAGAATGACACCCAAGGTTACTTCTGACCTCCATATGCACATGCACACACATGCTGCACCTGCATGCACATCCATCCATACATAAATATGTACACAAAAACAAACAAAAAAGAACAAAGTTCAGAATAAGCAAACTGATTTACTCTGAAACATATAAGCCTTCATCACAAGTGTGCAAGATCATAAAGTATTTTAGTAAGTTTCATCATAGTCTGAAAGAGGTAAGATTAGAAATTACTAACCATCAGCAAATATGAGCATTTACCGTTAATGTATATGGCTAGAACAAGACAAGAAGGAAATTATAGAAAATGGCTTATTTAAAACCTAATCAAATTATACAAAGTCAATCAAGGGGATAGGTCTCTAACTCAGTAGTACATGTAAGACCCTGGGTCTACTCCTCAAAGGAAGAAGGGACAAGGACCTAGAGAATCATGAAGAAATTAAGGGTATTCTGTCAATCATATTTTAATAAAACGCTGATTGGCCAGGCAGGCAGTATAGGCGGGAAAGCCAGACAGGAAGTAGGGGTGGAGCAAAGAGACTGGGAGTATTCTGGAAGCAGAAGCTCTCTCTCAGCCATTCCTGTACAGACCACCGAAGAGGCAGCATGTAACTTGCCCAGCAGAGAAAGGTACGGAGCCATTATGGCTAACATAGATGAGAATAATGGGTTAATATAAGTTATAAGAGTTAACAAGAAGCCTGACCTAATGAGCCAATCAGTTTATAACCTTATGGAGTCTTGTGTGTGATTTTCTTTGTTGCTTGCTGGCTGTTGGGGGTACTGGGAGGGACAGAAACCCCAACAAGCCAGCTCTCATACTACATTCCAAAATTATTGAATTCCCAAGTCTAAGACTTTTGAGAGAGTATAACATGCCACTTTTCCATAAATTCTCTTTATGACCCTTACAAATAGCTAGCCTGGCTTCATAAGAAGTTGCCACTTTGTATTTTAAAATTTTAAAATTATGAGTAATCATTTACAAAAACATTTTTAGTGAAATAGTTAAGAAACAAAAGTTGAAGAAAATAGTTGATTTTTTTAAAAAAAATCTTTAAATCTATGAAATAGTTTTAATTTCAAGCCATATCATAAAATACATTTTGGTGCATAAACTACATCAGCTCCAAATATGTCAATAAGCCTTAAATTATCTTTACTACTTATACATAGTACATGCCACCAGTAAATATAAGTTTTTCCTTTGCATATTTTTCAAAATTGTATTTAAAATAAACTCTAATTACTATTTTAAAGTACTAATCTAAAATTATTTTGTACTTGAAACTTAGGTTTTATGACATAAAAATCATAATAAAATCATTTCAATTCCCAAGATTCATTAGTTATCACACTACCAACAATTATTGTATGAACGCAAGTTTGAGACGAGTTGTAAAGGAGTCATCACAGCAGCACTACTGGCCGATGCCCCCACCTGTGCGCCTGTTCATTCTTATTCAGCACTAGGGACTGAATCCGGAGCACTGCACATGTCAGGCAAGTGCTCTGCCACCCAGTGACTTCCCCAGCCCCAGAGAGTGCTGTAAAAATGGGGTCCAGACCCTGTCCTGCTGTGGAATAATTCTGTACACTGTGAACATGTATTACTCCCATTGGCTAATAAAGTACTGACTGGCCAGCAGCGAAGCAGGAAACATTGTTGGGGAATATTATTTTAAGGTGTGTTGCTTTTGTTTAACTCTACAAAGCTGTGATTCTTTGCCTGTCTAAAACACCTAATGGTCTAATAAAGACAGCCAATAGCAAGGCAGGAGCAAGGATAGGCAGGGCTAGCAGGTAGAGAGTAGAAACAGAAGGAGAAACGAGGAAGAAGAGGAACAAGCAACAAGAGATCAGGGGAGGAGGACATCAGGGGCCAGAAACGCAGTCACCCAGCCAGTCACAGGATAGGAAGGAATGTAAGATATACAGAAGTGAAAAAAAGGAAAAAGCCCAGAGGCAAAAGGTAGTCGTGATAATTTAAGAAAAGCTGACAAGAAACAAGCCACGCTAAAGCTGGGCATTCATAAGTAAGAATAAATCTTCATATGTGATTTATTTGGGAGCTTGGCGATGGGCATCTCCAAAAGCCTAAAAAATAAAACATCTCACAACAACAACAACAACAACAACAACAACAAAAATAGGTGGGACAACCAAACTAAGGATGCTGGGAGGAAGAAAGGCAAAGTCAGAGAGTGATCAGGAGACGCAGGGAGAAGACGAGCATGCTGTACTGAGAAAAAGTATCAAACCACATGGCAGTGAGTAGACATGAAACACAGGTTAATTTAAATGTAAGAGTTAGCTAACAACAAGCCTGACTCATTGGCCAAGCATTTATAATTAATATTAAGACTGAGGGGTTATTTGAGAATGGCTGCTGGCACAAGAAAACTCCACCAACATCCTCCCATAGCTCTATGATCCAATCCAAGAAGTAGTATAATGCAGCTTCACAGTAATCCTAACAGTTGTGGGATGCTGAAATGTACAGAAGCAAGAGCAAGAATAAAATAAATTGAGCTTACCGTTTTCAGGAATACTGGTAGAGGGGCCTGGTTCTCCAGGTGGCTCTAAGCAATCCAATAAGCGATTCACTTTATTTCGAAGCTCTATCAGTTCTCGACGAAGGTATTTCACCTGACTTGATTCAAGGGGTCTTGGTTGGCCATTAACTAAAACAGAATCATTAATTTGCTTAAATTTTGGAGATAAAATTAGAATACATATGTCATTAAAGTAACACACACTAAAGAAAAACAAGCAGCAGAAACGAGAAGCAGTTCTACTTTCCTTCATTTATTCTAACTTGTCTGTGCATGTAGAATTTGCATGCTGGTGAGTGTTCCCATAGAGGCCAGAAGTTGGTGCTGAGTATTTTCCTCTATGGCTTTTTAACATGACTTCTGGAGACAGGTCTCTCTCTAAACAAACCACTCCTCACCAGCTGACAAGATTGGCTGGCCAGCAAGGCCCTGGGATCTACCTGTAACTTCCAAATTATATTTTGTAATATGTTATATTCTTGGAATAATACAAAAACACAGTACCCTATACATAAGTATTAGGACAAAATATGACTAACAAATGTTATCCAGCTTGCCTATATATGACTTAAGAAACAAACAGTTGCACTCAAAAGTAAGTTAGGTATGGTGACGCATTTGTTTAATCCTAACACTTGGAGGAAGCGACAGATGGAATCTTTGAGCTCAAGACCAGCATGGTTAACACAGGAATCTCAGGCCAGTCAAGCCTACATACAGAGACTTTGTCTCAAAAACAACAGTAATCCACTAACAAATTATGCAGAGCTTATGAATCAACATAATCCCTCAAACCCTCTGCTTACACAGGTACTAGGCAGAGCCACAAGTTAATTACTTAATAATCATCAGGATTCTTTTTTAAGGAAGGCAACATTATTACATTTAATTACCCATTCTCTCAAAATAGTGTCACAACTTGGAAAACATAAATTTAATTGTATTGCTTCCTCATTTCTAGATGTTCAAGATCCAGCCTCTTACCAGATGTTTTCAGATTTTGTCTACAACCAAATTGATCCTATTTGAACTATCACTTTCTGAGAAAATAGAGTTCTCCCATACTGATTCTCTGTAGCACAGGTTTCCCTGAGGCTCAAGGATAATTCCCCTGCCCCAGACTCCAAAGTTTTCTGATTGACAACTTATGTTGGAGAGGATGTGGGGTAAAGGGAACACTCCTCCATTGCTGGTGGGAGTGCAAACTGGTACAATCCCTTTGGATATCAGTATGGCAATTTCTCAGAAAATTAGGAAACAACTTTCCTCAAGACCCAGCAATACTACTTTTGGGTATATATACCCAAAGGATGCTCAATCATACCACAAGGACATGTGTTCAGCTATGTTCATAGCAACATTGTTTGTCATAGCCAGAACCTGGAAATAACCTAAATGCTCCTCAACCCAAATAATAGATAAGGAAAATGTAGTACATTTATACAATAGAGTACTACACAGCAAAAAAATAAATAAATAAATAAAAATGACATCTTGATATTTGCAGAAAAATGGGTGTATCTAAAAAATATTATATTGAGTGAGGTAACCCAGACCCAGAGAGACAACTATCATATGTACTCACTCATAAGAAGTGGTTTTTAGACATAAAGCAAAGAAAACCAATCAACAATTCGCAATCCCAGAGAACCTAGACAACAATGAGGCCCCTAAGAGAGATATGCATGGATGTAATCTATATGGGAAGCAGAAAAAGACAAGATCTCCTGAGTAAATTGGGCGTATGGGGACTGTGGGAGAGGGTTGAAGGGGAGAAGTGAGGAAGGGAGGGGAATAGAGAAAAATGTATAGTTCAATAAGACCAGTTATATACATATAATGATTGTTAATAAAGTTTCTGTATAGTATATTCTTTTAAGAACTGACTGTGTTTTGTCTAGTATGTATGAGCATGTGTGAGTACACGCATGTGCTTGTGCATACACACACACTTTTTAACCTCTTATCTGTCAAACTTCATGTAGGACAGACATTTAGTTAATTATATTTTAAAATTTTTTATTTCTAGCTCCCGTAAGAAACTACTTTTGTGTATGTGTGCATGGAAGCCAGAGTTTGATTATGCTGTCATCTACCACTTACTCTTAGCTGTAGTTTTGGAACAGGGTCTCTTACTAAAATTGGGGTTCACACTTTGGGTTATGCTTGCTGGCTTCAGAGTCCCTAAGTTGCCTTTCTCCACCCACTTAATGTTGGGATTACAGGAACATACCACATCTGGCTTTTTTGTGGGTGCTGGGGTTCCAAATTGGGGTCCCCATGCTTCTAGGGAAAGCACTTTACCCACTGAGCCATCTCTGCAGCCCCGACACTGCTTCTAACTGGTACATTGATCAGTTTATACATATTTTGTATTATTTACTTCTCTGTATCCTTCTTTATTCTCCTCACCTTCCAGCATGCTCACTTTATTACCTTTTGTCCCATTTACGAAGCATTTCAAAACTTTCAATAATCATTCTTAAAATATATACATACTTCAGTAAAACATTCTAAAGTTCACAATAAATTTCTTTCCAAACCAGTCCTTAAAATTTTTTATTCCTATCACACATTTCTTTACATAAAAGTATTGCTTATTATTTCTGCCGTACTTGTTTTCCTACTTCTAGATCTATTACTTTTTTGAAATTAATGTTTGATCTGTGCGTTTCACCCACTTGCTGAAGACAACATTAAAAATTCTAACAAGTTCTAAAAATTCTACTGGTTTAGCAATCTCTTTGAAAATGTTTTCACTTCTACTTTTGCTGGAGTTTAGCAGACTATAATTTTTTTCTTAATCATAGGACACATGTGATTTCTATTACCAGATTTAATTACTAAATAACACATCTAGTAAGGATTTTTATTTTTTCTTCCTCAAGACTTAATATGTCTCCTGAATCTAAAGCTTCATTTATCTTATATAATCTTGAATTTTTCTTTAGCAATGTTTTAATATATTTATACTCCATTTGACCCTTTAAATTCTTAATATAAAGTGTATGTTTCATTCTCATCATCTCCCATTCTCTAAGTCTGTAGGGTTATTATGTATGTACACTTCACTCTTTTAATTTTATTTTTCATTTCTAAAAAATTATCAAGCTATGTTTTTAAAACTAAATTATTTTTTCATACTTTCTTTTCCTTATACAATTATCCTTCTTTTAAGTTCTTAATAACTTTTGACACACATCAATTCTACTGACTGAAGTTTCCATCTTGCTTCGAGGTGTGTTCACTGCTTCTGGCTTACATGGACTACATTGTGTATCTTATGGATCGGAACACCAGTATACTCTGGTCATCTATGACTTAGGTTGAGATTAAAAAAATTTTGCTTTTCTTGTACTTTTTCCTTTTTTGGGTAATATGCAGGCTCTAAAGACTCAAAACTACACAGATAAATTAGATTTAAACAAAGTCCACCTAAGGACCGTGGTAATAAATTCTTAATGGATGATTCCCAAACCACCAACACCCCAGTGTATCCTTGATTTTTCCCGTATCAAGACAAGAGTTGTTTTCTACAATATTCTTTTTTTGAAAGTAGGGCCTACTGAAAGATCTAGAATCCTGGACCTACACTGCCACAAAGACATGAAATGGTAGTTCTTATATAATGCAAAGTAAAAACTTCACCATAGCTACCAAGAATACTCCAAGTTCAGGTTTTAATATTCAAGTATCTCCCATTCTGTCTCTCTCTCAGCCTCTCTCTTTCTGTTTGTCTGCCTCCCTCTGCCCCCAAATTTCACCTATTTTCTTTTAAATATTTATTTTATGTATGTGTGTCTGTATGCTATCTGTATGCCTCCTGGTATGGTACCCATGCAGACCAAAAAACGGTGTCAGATCCCCAGAGCTAGAATTACAGGTGACTGAGCTGCCCAACACAAATGCTAGGAATAGACATCAGGTCTTCTGGAAGAACAGCAAGCTCCCTTAACTGCTGAGTCATCAATCCAGACCCTTAGAAATCTCTACGTTACATCTTATTTCAAAAACAAAATAATCTTGTTGAATTAAACTTTTACCACTTTAATACATAGTTTCAAGTAATTCAATGTCTCCCAAGAATGTAAATATTTTTATTATGTAACTCTGAGTCATTAAAAGTAAAAAGCCAAAGCAAATAAAAATACATCAGGAAATAAATTCATTGTAAAGTTTGCCACTCACCAAACAATGTCAGTTTCAGTATTCTACTACACTGAATTGCAAAGGAAAGGTCAGAACTATCAAAAATTGTTATAAGATCTCCATCTGAAATTAAAAAGAAAAATAAATTCAGATTTGCAACAGTAGTTAACTAGATCATACAAAAAACTTATAAGCAAAAATTGAAACTACAGAGCACAATTAGAATCTCTCATAAGAATCAAGTATCATGTAAGAAAGATATTTTTAAAAAAATACTAAATCAACTTTGCCTACAAATTCTATAAATATTTATCATATAATCATGAGAAAACGTAGAAAAAGTTATGAAGGGTGTGGTGGTACACACCTTTAATCCCATCACTAGGGATTTGGGAGACAGAGTCAGGCAAATCTCTTAGTTGAGGATAGCCTGGTCTACACAGAGAAACTCTGTCTTGAAAATGAATCGAACATATCATTTCTTTGCTTAAGAGGTATAACAATATTACAAATTACTAGATTAGACTGAAAAATCTTTCCATTCTAAAACACTTAAATAGATTTACCAAATATGAAAACAAGATTCTCAAGGTTCAAATCCTTACTTTTAATAAAATGCACTACCACAAAACGAGGGGGATTATATAAATCAGTCACAGAGAGCTGCAAAACGGTTAACAGGGACCACTTCAGTAAACCAGAGTGAAATCTTCTAGATCACTTAAGATGATTTTCTACAGAAAAATATGTTCCTATGTAAATATATATAAAATAATGCATGCTGAAGAGTGAGATCATCTAGGGTACAAACAGTACACCTACTCTATCAACTGAAAGTTCTAAAAGCATTCACAAAGCTAAGGGAAGGATGAAGTGAGGTAGGGGAACCAGCTACAAGAGTTAATCAAGGGTGTCTTCAAAATACTGGCGATGAATTCTGTCCTGAAGCACTCTACTATACCAATTTTAAAGCTTGTTATGCATATTTATTTAGAACAAATACGCCAAAATCCAGGCATAAACTAGGTACTTTGTAATTGTTTTTAGATCTTTATAAGCAGATCCTTGTACATACATAAATATATACAGTACTCAATTCTCAGGGATTTTGATCATAAATACATCTTAAAGAAAATAATCTACAGATGGATGCAAAAAGAGCGAAACTTTCAATACCCAGTCTTATTCTTTTTTTTTTTTTTTAAATAGCAGTAACAGAATGAGTATTTCTGTTGGAATGCTATCTACGTTGATATCTTATGTAGTGGCCAATATGGACTATGAAACAACAATATGAGTAAATTAAATGATTTTTTAAAACACCACAAAAAAAAGGGAAGGATAGAGGAAGGCAAATAAATGTGGTAACTGCATATGGGGGACAGATTTCAATAAGGAAGATATCCCAAAGTGGGAACCAGAAACTACAACCAACACAACCACTCCTATTTTTACAGGATAATGAACTATGAATGTCTTTTACATATTTTAAACTGTCAAAAATGACATGAGTATGACAGAGGTGTTCTATGATCTGCAAAGCTACAGTATTTATTATCTGATCCTCCACAGTTTGCTGACTTTTCACCAACATGAGAGGGAGACAAGAGAAAGCCAGTCAATCGTAAGGTCAATTTACAATGTGCTAAGTGTTAGGCAAGAGTAGAGGTCTCAGGTTAAAATGATTACTAAAATACTGAGTTGTGCATGGTATTGGGTGAGGGTCATTGGTAAAGTGCTTGCCTAGAAGTCCCAGATTTGGTTCCCAGGTCAGTAAAAAAAAAAAAGATACAATTTAAAAAACAAATTGAGCTATAAATTCAAGAAAGAGAAGGAATTCACTCAATGAAGGAATATATCTGAATGGTATAGAGGTGAAACTATGTATTTATAAACGGAGGCAATTGTTCAAGAAAGTAGAAAGGCCAAAGGTGATTCTCAAACATTGGTTTGGGTACTCTCGGATCATACATACATCAAAAAGAATTTACACATGACCAGCGTTGCTGATCACCAGTTGATTTATAGTATGTAAGTTGCACAAAATAGGTGCCAAGAGAAGAATAATTTCCATTTGTAGTCTAGCAAAGCCATGTGACCCGGTTCTGATCCACACTTTGCATACAAATGGACAGCATCTCAAACTCTAGCAAGTAAAATCTCTTCCTACTCTGTTATCTGTATGCCGGAGGCTAATGCTCAGGGTAAGCCACAGGATGTGAGATAATACTTCTTGATTTCTTGAATGTTGAACCACTGAGAACATAAGGTCTCTAAAACAATAACCATCATGACTTAAAGCCAGTCGTCATAGAAATGCAGCTATGAGTGATGAAAAGACAATCCGGAAAAGCAGTGTTAGAGGTAAAAGGGTGATGCTGTTTCAGCAAGGACAGTACAAGCAGCAATGCTAAATGCTAAGCCCAAGATGAAACAGACTGAAGATAATGGTAACAGGTACAACTGACACTGGTAACCATCTAATAGGAAAATTTCAATAGTAATGCTAACAAAGAAGCCTGATTAAATAGTTAAATAGTCTGGCAAAAATTATCTCTGTAAAAAACATCCATGGTCAAATGAGTCTAAGAGCACTGCACACAACGAACTGACAATGCACATCAGCATAATGCACTAATGCACACTGAGAACTCCTGCAACAAAGAAACTCATCTAGACAGGCGTAGACAGCCTCGAGGCCATGTCAGTCTTGGACTACATAGTTAAGACCTTGCCAAAAGAAAAGAAAAAGAATAAAGAGACACAACTGCCTCTGTTTAAGCCAGCTTTCCCATATTTAGTTAGTAAAGAAATCCTCTCAAAAAACAAAACAAAACAAAAAAAGAAATCCTTTTCCGTCCAATACAGTGTGAGAATCCTTTCAACTTTGAATATACATGTGGAAATCTGAGCAGGAGGTGAAAGAAAATATTTGTAAAAATGTCATGTGAATATGTCAGACACGACCTTCCAATAATAAATTACATTTTTAATGAACAAAAGAATTGTATAAACTATGCAAACAGTAAATAAAAGTGGTCACTTATGGTGAATAGTTCACTGAAAATAATGGTAAAAGAACTTAATAGAACTATAATACTTAGACCTAAATCTAGCCTTAAATATGTTCTTACCTTCATCCTTATACTTTATTGTAACTTCATCATTACTCAGAAGTTTTCCTCTGAATACTCGCTGCATCATTAACACTAACTCATCATAAGTAATATCTTCATTATGAATGGGAATTCGGCGGATATCTTCTCCAAGTTGAGCTTTGATAATTAGCTTCCCACTTAGGTCCAACTGTCCATTCATGGTGGACTCCAGGATGCTCTATATACACACAACTCTAGGAAAAAAAAACTGAAAAAATAGTTTTGATGATTAAACAATGAAACAAGTTAAAAATACAAAGCATTAGAATGTTATCCCCTAAAAGTGCATAACAGCCGGGCAATAGTGGCACTAGCGGGAGGCAGAGGCAGGAAGGAATCAGAGTTGGAGGCCACCCTGGTCTACAAAGCTAGTTCCAGGACAGCCAGAGCTGTCACACAGAGAAACCCTGTTTTGCAGGAGGAGAGTGTGTGTGTGTGTGTGTGCTAATCTTGTTGTTAATATATGTTCTAAATGGTCTGGAAGTGTTTTATTACTAATGTAATTTCTATTATTATGTATAGTATTTTTTTTTTTACTCATATACTCAACTACTTAACAAACAATACCAATACCATCTATCTAAAAATAAATTCCTGATTTTCTACCCCAAGCTGCCTCTCCTAAAGCTTTCACATCTGTTAGTGGCAACTCCTTTCTTCTAGTAACACAACATAAAAAAGGCCTTGTGGTTTCCTTTATCTCACAACTTACATCTAAAGTGGCAGCAAAGCTGGTTGCTACCACCACCTTTAAAATGTTTTGGGAATCCAATCAATTCAGTATCTTCACTATCATCAACATAATCCAATTCAACATCTGTCTGACTTATTTTAGAATGCCTCCAACAGTCTGCTTACTTACCTCCATCCACGTTCACTGTATTTTCAACAAATAAATTTGTTCTGTAAAAAAAAAAAAAATCTAATGCCATTCTACTTGGAACCTTCCAATGAATTCCCACAGAAAAAGGAAAACTTGGTGTTCCCAGCCTCTGGCCTAGTATTTAGCCACATTTCTGACTTCTTTCTCTTACTTACATCTGCTACACCAGTGTTTAAGACTCCCCTCCCAACTCAAGGTTTTGTGCTTACTCTGCCCTTTGCCCTGAACTCTTTCACACCCCTCACTGAACCAGACTGCTCATTCCATGTCACCTGTTGGAGTTTTCACCTAACAATCTAAACAAAATGCCTCCTCACCACTGTCTTCTCACTTGTTTTATTTTCCTCACTGCACTAAACACTATGAAACATTATTTTTTATTATATAAAAGTTACTATTTTGTCTGCTACCTTCCTAGAGTCTAAAAGAGACCTTGTACACAATAGTTATTCAGACAGACAATGGCTACAAAATTGTAACTCTAACCTGGTAGAGGAGGCATGTATGAACATGGAATTACAATCTCCTATTTTTTCTAAATAGGATCTCTAGAGTACTTTTTCTAATTTCCTATTTTGGAAACTCAATGCGAAAGGACAAATGAGTAACATTCTCCTGAGCTTTCTAACAAAACTATCCACGATCAAGCTACACAACTCCATTAACCTGCCAACCTACATTCCCACCAATCAGAGTAGGTGTGTATAAGATTTGTTTTATTTTTAATTGTGTGCTGATGCTTCAGAAAGTCAGATTGTTGGGGATTGCCAGGACCTGAACCATAAGTGGTGTGAGCCCCCTGGTATGGGTACTGGAAACTGAACTCAGGTCCTCTGCAAGAGTCGTACATGCTCCTAACAGCTGAGACATCTCCCCAGCTATGCATTCTTTACTTTAAAAAGAAGAAAGAGAACTAGGTGCAGGGTGGGCAAGATCAGGATCTCAAGGCTGCCTCAACTGCAAAGTTATTCAAGATCAGTCCAAGCTACTGGTGATTGTCTCAAAAGACAGAAAAAGGGATACAGATCACTGGCAAAGTGCTTGCCTAGCACACATAAGGCTTTGGGTTCAATAAATACCGGGTACCACATAATTAAAAAACTTAAAAGTGACCGAATTAGCTACTTAATACTAGTTTGCTACAGAATTTTCCTTTCTTGGGTTTTATTTTCCTCTTACTACCTAACTTCAGGTATTCAGTATGTCTTCTGTCTTTATAAACTTAAACTCTAAACGCTAAGACCTTTAATAACTCAAATCACTACTGTAGAAGTGCATATTTAGGATCATATAATGGGTTAACATCCCTTTTTCTCAAGGCCCAGTAGTCCCTGAACATGCTTATCTATCCACACAGAACGTTCTTCCCATCAGCTCTTTCATCTGTTCCAAGTCAATGACCACTGAGAGCCATTTAAGCTGTCCTAAACCTCCTGCTGGCCATTTTGCTTTCAATCTTGAACTTTCACTACTGGCAGCTTTCTGTTTCCTTCTCTACAACTTACGGAATCTCCAACATCACACTTCTCTTGCAATTATTTTTGCCCTGTCCCTTTAATGTGGAAAAGCCCTCACTCACCAAATCACCAAACTATTCAACTTGGGAAGTTTTTAATCAATCCTAACTTACGTCATGACTATTAAATATAAATTTCCCAATATTCCTCACATAAATACTCCAGTTTTTTCATCTAACCATCCCTTAAGTGAATAACTCCCCTTCACTATCCTGTGAGAAGATTACATTTTTACTAGTAACTCTTTAATGAAATGGGGCAGTAACCTAAACACAACACTACAAGGTCAAGGTAGAACAGTGTGAACTGCACACCACAATCTAGATGCCATGCTTATCTTAATACAAAGAGCACACACAGTTTTTTAGTGGAGTTCTCATAAGAAGTGTAATGACCTGAAACCTCTATAGAATTAACTCTTCACTTGTTGGCCAAATTGGTTCTCTGCCTTTAAGAAATATTTACAGAACATCTACTATAGCCCAGGTATAGTTAACTTTAACAAGATGGTAAATACACCATGCTTTCACTGACAGCCTGAAAGGAAAGATCTTTCAATAAATCTGCATTTACTGCCTTCTATCTACAGGCCATATAAACCAGCAATTTCTATAAAGGACCGGTGCTTAGTTTCAGTAAAACACTAGTATATATTCCCAGAAGCACCTAAAATAGTACCTGACATACAAATGCTACTTAAGGATCTTTGTTTCTTGCACAGAGGGGCCAATGAGCAAAGACACTTGGAGAAGAAAGCTGGAACATTCTGTCAGTTCCAGATGTTTTGGCCACCTTCTTTAGGCCAAAGGGGACACCTCATAAGTCCCAGCACAAATATACTTGGTAATATGCCCTCTGATGGGGCTGGAAACACAGCTCCCAGAAACCTAAAATCTAACACTGAATATCCTTAACATCTGCCATGATGGCCTCGACTCACTTCTAGTATTCCCTACTGACTGCAAACTCCCTGTAGTCTTTGAGAAAGCTGTCCCCCACTGGTGTAGTGATCTCAGGTAAATACACAGACATCACAGTTATTTCCTGTCCCAAGAGAAAACCTCATCCACACATCCACAGTGTCAACTGTGGTACTGTTTTTCACTAATAAGGTAGAAATGAACATGAATTCGTTCCTAGAACTGCTGGCGAGATCCCAATGACATTTTTTTTTTTAAAAAAAAATCTATCTTGTTGCCATCTTACTACTTCTGAAGTTCAGAAGTGACTCAAACACTAACGTGCCCCTCCATCCAGTAAATTTTCTGATTACTGGGACAAACTGCTGTGCCCAAGGACATAAAGCCTGCCCCCTACAGTAGCAAGTATAGAACAGTCAAGCCCCAGGCTCCTCTTGCTTATATGCCCCCCCCAGGGTAACGCCTTCTAAAATTCAGAAGCTTCTATGGAACACACCCTCAAAGGAAAGCAGTTTTCTTTAAGGAAAAATAAACAGTCTTGATTATTCTAAAACTGCCTAGAGTCCTCAAAAATCTTTCTGACACGCCTGTGGCAAGAATGGTAACCATTTTCACCGGTAGCTATGCAAGCTCAAGTTCTCTACGTTGTACTTTCTTCACGTGAAAAAGCAGAGAAATGGCTAACTCTGTATCATCTTTGAGATCAGGCATCTACGATTCTTCCTACAGTGCCCAGCGACAAAACTTACAAAAGTTAGGAACTGTCATCCGTAAAACTGGGTAAGGCCTCAAGGGGACACTAAGCACGACAGTGTAGGACTGACCGGGGTTTCTTTTTGTGACCACGGTCTTGGCATTCCCTCGGGATCCACGCCAAACCACTCTAGGGGTTAGGTGCCAAATGCCCCGGGCCTCCTCGAACCCCTTTTTCTCTGCCTTGAACGACTCACTCAACTCTCCACCGCTCTGGAGGTGGAGGGACCAAACGCCTCAGACCTCCTCAACCCCCTTTCCTCTAATCGGGTAATTTGACCCTCTGCGGCCCCGAGAGACCAGGAACGGGTTATCAAGGGGCCCAAACGCCCGCCAGGCCGGGCCGGGCCAGGCCGGGTGCCCTCCCCTCCCCCTCCCAGCCGCCCCTCCCCCGCGCAGGGCCGCTCGCCGGCCTCCCCCGGCCTCACTCCCATCCTCTTCCCACGGTCCCCGGCCCCACCCTCCGGGCGCTGGGAGGTTCCAGAAGCCCACCAGCCGTGCCGGGTCCCCCGGCCTCCTCGGGGAGCGGCCGTACCCGCTTGCCGAGGCCGCTGTCACCGCCGACCCGGCCGCTGCGTGGCCGCCGCGGGCTCCTCACTGTCACTGGGAGGCTTCGGACCCCACTCGCCAGGCCGCCCTCCGCCAAGCCTCGCTGAGCTGAGCTGCGCGGGCCTGGCCAATCGCACACACCCAAGAAGCCTAGCGAGAGCCGCGCTCCCGTACGTGGCAGGTGGGAAGAGCAGGGGCGGGAGCAGAGGAAAAAAACCCAAAAACCCTGTCCCGTCGCCCCGCCTCGAAGCGGCCGGGCCAGCCCAGAACGCATGCGCGGCAGGGTGAGGCGCCCGGCCGGCGAGGACCCGGCTGTGTCGGGTGCGCGGCCCCACGTTCTCACTGGATGACCGGGTGTAGGAAGTGCGAGCCGGGGCGGGCACGCATGCGCGGGGGGGGGGGAATCACCAGCGCTTCCGGTTTTCCAGCCAGACAGTACTTCCTAACTCTCTCCGGTGGGCGGGGCGGGGCCGCTGTGCTGCGCTGGTTCCGAGGGAGCCTGGTTGGCAGTGGGCAGCTGCCCAAGGACGCTTTGGGTCTTTTTGTTAGTTTGTGGCTGTCGTAGTCAGCGAGCCAGCCGCATCTCGAGAAAGCGAACCCCTTTCCCGCCTTCTTCCTACAAATCCATTCATTCATTCACGGTCGGGCGCCTACGCTTGGCCCAGAGTGCGAGGAATTCTGATGAGTCAGTTCGCGAGCTAGGAGGTACCCGAACGTTTAGGAAGGCCACAGCGTGCCGAGGACACCCCTACGGGGGGGAAAGGACAAAATGTGGAATTAACACCAAGGGTTCAGGAAGGTTTGGGGAGGATAAAGGTTTGAGCATACCCTACAATTGCTTAAGTTCATTTTTTACCTAGGGCGTTTGCTTTAGGTGGATCAACCTCAGACTGATCCCTGAAGTTTGTAGAGTTTCCTTCAGAGTGTTTTTGCCACTATAACTGTTGTTTTTCACAGTTTCATATAATGTTGTTTCAGCAGTTGCCTTCAGGGATTGGGAAGCAGGGCACTGCTGAAGGGATAAAAGATTTCCCTATTTTCTCTAGGAACTGTTACTCAATGCTTCCTATTTAAAACCAAATAATACGGATTCAGAGAAGTGTGCTGCTGCAGGTAATAGCATTCTGCTGTCTTTCTGATGGCTTAGCGTTATTAAAGCCACATTTCTATGCATAGAGGTAAAATTCCTTCTGCCACTATCCTAGATTTAAGTCAGACTCTAGGACAAAAGGAGTGTCGCAGAGAAACCTGGCACATGAGAGCATGCATACCCACTAATGTTTTATTTTCAAGAGAAAAGCTGTAGAAGATTGAAAAGAAACATACATATGTAGTTAAACCTCAAAAACATTTTGAGTGCACAAAGAAAGTCTCAAAAAGTTATCCAGGCATGCCGAAAAGAGTTACCATAGTAGCAAAAGAGTTCAGGTTTTAGAAAAGACTGTTTACAAGATTGGCCCCTAGCTCGTGTCTGAACAATTAGAATTCAAGGAGACTTTCACTATTCTTTATTAAGAGCAGTGCATTGTGTCTAAAGTGTTTGAATAAAAGTGTTTCACGCTGAACACATCTGCTTGCATTCTGGGTGCCCGGGATTTCAGTACATGGCAACTAGTGGATGCCCACTGCCATCCAATAATCTCTTTAAACAACATGGCAAAGTACAGCAAAGTGGAGTGGAATAATCCAACACTGCTGTCTCTTACAAGATACTTCCATCAGATGATTTTTCACAGGTTTTGGGGATTTGTTGCTCAAATAATTAAGTGTGTCCAGAAAGAAAACTTAGATTCACACTCTGGTTTCATTCACACTTTTCCCCTACATGATTTGTTCCTTTGCTACCTTTCCTTCTTATCCTTTCTATAATGCCACATTTGTGGAACTTCAGAGTGGTCCTAGACATGTCATGGTTCCCTATACATCTATGTTAAAAACATACCATGATTATTGGTATATAATTTGAGTATACCCTTTTTTTAAATCTAAATGAAACACCGAGATCTCATTATCAGAATAAACTGGAGAGAAGAGGGCTGTAAATTTAACAGCTGACTCAGAGAGGACTTAGTTCTGCCTTTAGCACCGTGGTTTATGTGTTTTAAGGACAATATACAATCTATTACTTAACTGGGGGCAACATTTTGTTAAGAATAATTTCAGCCTACTTTATGGTCACAAATTTTAGTGGTGGTAGGAAATTCAGGTCTGGCTTGGCTTTCTTATTCCTTTACAGCGTCTTGTGCTCTTATCTCAAATCACATGACCTGTAACTGAGGTCCAGATTCTAGTCTGGGAGAACAGTTCCCTTCTTTGTTGCTGCCTAGTGAATGCTTGGTGGTGGTGGTGGGGCATCTTCGTTTATTATCACCAAGGTCCAGAAAGTCTCAATTGTGATGTTACAGCATCATGGTAACTTGTATCAAAGTCCAACAAATTGTAAAGATCCTGCTTCTGCTTCCACACGTAGCAAAGTGCCACTGGAGCACCAATGCAGACAGGAGCTGTACCATAGGTCTCTGAGAGTCTTGTAAGAGATAGCAGCATTGGGTCATACCACCCCGCTGTACACCACACACACACACACCGCATCTCCACCTAAGAGCTGATATTCAGAAACATGATCAATGGGCTAAAAACGAATTATAACTATGTACACTTCCTGGAATAATTAAAAAACCAGAACCTTAAAAGTTAATGCTAAATTTCTACATTGCCGTTGGCTTTGTAAAATAGGTCAACCATATTAGGAAACAGCTCAGCTGTTGTTGTTTGTTTTAATAAAGTGTTTTTAAATAAAGTTTAAAAATAAAGTTTCAATTACTCTGTGACCCGACAACACCATGCAATATTTTAAAAGAAAATAAAATGTTAGTTCAAAGACTTGTACAAAAATGACCTAAAATTTTGATTCATGATAGTCAAAACTAGATGAAATGTTTTTATCTTACATGAAGGAACAAGCACAAAAATTCTTAAGTAGATGAGAACTTCGGTGGATGAAGCTGATAGGAAAAATGTATTTGGATGGAAAGAAGGCTGATAAACAGAGCTGCTGCGGGCCTGCTATGTCCGCAAGGGGCACGGGTCTCCAGATGTTCACTGCAAGTTTACCTGGCAGTGCGGCAGTGTGTGTGAGGAGGTGGGCATCAGGACGTTGAAGAGGCAAGGCCTCATGATGGGCTCTTGGGTTCTGAGGGAAGCTAACCTCAGAAGGGATTCAAGTCTTCTTCTTCTGGAGACCTTTGAACTCTGCAAAGACTGGGTTGTTTAAGAACAAGCCCGTCCCCAGAATTGCTAAAGACATGTTAATAGCTTTCAACACATTTATCCAAGTTCTGAGAATTTATCTTAAGGAAATCATTTAAATGAAGGAAAAATTGTATCTGTGCCCATTTATTCATAGCTTTTCCTACAATGCTAAATATTGAAATCAACTAAATAGACAATAGGGAAACAAATTAGTGATTCAAGTTATATGCAATTATTATTATTATAAGGACTACATTAGTATGTAATGATAAGTAAAATCATATACAATTTCATTTACTGTTAAAGTTACAAGGGCTGTAAGGAAAATGGAAATGTAGATAATAGTTTTAAATTAAGACATTTCATATTTTGTTTTTATAAAAATATTTGTAAAGATGATTATTCAATACTTTAATAAGGTATAAAATACAAATTACATATCTAAGGTATAAAATATGACATTGACCTAGGCAAGCAACTACCACAATCTTGTTAACTTAGCCATCTCCTCACACCATATATGTGTGCAAAATCAACTGCTTGAACATTTGGGGAAAGCACTCCGTGATGTCATGAAGTCCACTACTATTAGCTATAGTGGCACTGCTGCAGTCCAGTAGAAAACCAAACTTACCCCGCCTGTGGCTGAAAGTTTGCGGTACACAACCCACCTTTCGTTCTACCACCCAATCCATGGTAGTAGTCTACTTTCACCCTGTGTGTGGCTGTAGTTTAGAGTCCACACAGACCTGAAAGTACATACAGTATTTCTGCAGCTGGGTTCTGTGGAGTAATCCATGGTGCTGCAAACAGCAATGCAGAGTCTCCCTTTCTTTCCAAAGGCTGAGCAATAATATCACACTGTATAAGCAATATATAAAATTTCAATTTATGATGTCATTCAACTTAAAAGTTTTTGCTTGTACTGGTGCAAAAAAATATGAATTTAATAGAAATGGAACTTCAAATTTGATCGTTTCTTGGGTAAGTGATATGTGGTATGACAGTTTCAAAATGTTGGGCATCACCTTATAAGCCACAGCTCCCAGTCAGCCACACAGTCATGACAGTAAGCAAATGGAACTGTCCAGTTTACCCTACAGTATTCAATAAACTATATCTTTATGTATAAAACCTTTATTATAAAACCAGCTCTGTGCTGATGTGTAACATGAGGGGCCTTGCTTGTTTGTTGGGGTTTTCTGTTCTGCCCGGCCCCCCAGCTATTTAGTCCCAAAGAAAATAACACAGAGATTTCTTTAGGTTATAATGCTGATTGGCCCATTAGGTCAGGCTTCTTACTGGCTAGCTCTCACATCTTGATTAACCCATTTTTCTGATCTATGTTAGCCATGTGGCTCAGTACCTTTTTCAGTGGGGCAGCTCACATCCTGCTGCTTCGGTGATCTGGGCAGGAGTGGGAGGAATCAACATCCTCCTCCACAGAATTCTCCTGCTCTCCTTGCATCATTTCCACTTCCTGTCTGGTTTTCCCACCTACATCTCCTGCCTGGCCAATCAGCGTTTATTTAAAACATGATTGACAGATTACAGACAATTCTCCCACACCACTGATGATTTTGTCCAAGTGTCCGTGAATGTACATGGTCTGGACATGTTCCTGTAGGCTGAGCTATAATACTTGCTATTCATTTTATTATGGTATTTTTAATTTACAATGAATTTACCTTGATTCAAACTCATAAGGTAAAGAACATCCTTTATCCAATCCAAAAAAAAAAAAGATTGTTAGGTAGTTTCATTAGCTTTACTGTCGTGAATAACACTCCATAAATATGGAAGTAGACATCTATCTATCTATCTATCTATCTATCTATCTATCTATCTATCTATCATCTATCTATCATCTATCTATCTATCATCTATCTATCTATCTATCTATCTATCTATCTATCTATCTATCTATCTATCTATCTATGCAGGTTTTGATTTGATTTTCTTAGGGTATATACCAAGGAGAGGGACTACTAGATCTTATAGTATTCTGTTTTTAATTTTTGAGGGATATTCCTGCCATTTTCAATCATGGCTGAACTAGTTTACATTCCCAACAATAGTGGTATAGATTCTCTGTCCACATCCTGCCAACCCTAGTTATCTCTCAGAACCCTTTTTAGAATTGCCAGTTTAGCTGGTGTGCATTCATATTCCACTGTGTCCTGATTTTCATTTCATTAATATTTCCACATGTTAGCTCTTAGGGAAAGATCTATCTAGGTCCTTTGTTGACTTGTTAATCAGTTTGTTTGGGGTGCTTTAAGCAAGTGTTTGATTTTACAATTCATGTGTTTATCAATGCCTTTTAAAATGGATACTGTTGAATTGGGTTGATTGTAACCCAGCTACCAGCAACTTTTTCATCATATTAGAACTCATCTCTGGAGACAGGAATGGGAATATGTCTTATGCATTACATTACATTGGTGAGCCTCCACAGACATTCCTAGTAGTTGACAAGCTGATGTATCAGCTGCTACTTTTTGATACCAACTTTTCAAGTGTTAAGTATGCCCAGTTCTTCTAAATGAAGCAATGAGTTTGAGAGGGATTACAATTTGCTACTGACAAGATCAAAAAAAAAAAAAAGCAAGATAGAAGAGGTAAGAGAAAAAACAAGATAGACTGACAACTGAACAGTGAACTTTGAACTGTCAGTTAAGATGCAGGCAAGAAAACACAAAGGTCAATCAATGATCTGTTTATCTTGACACTGAAAAAAAAAAAGCAACCAGGAACTGTTACCACACAAATGTAACCAGGAAACAGAAATTAGGAACTGTTCATACACAACAGCAACAGCATCTTTCTTATTACACATTTTATTTCCTTTAAATTCACACTTCACAGTTCCGTATTTACTCATACCCAACTCCCCCTATGGATTCTACTGATGGTCCGTCCAAACCCAGTTCAGACAGAGATGACTGATCAGACTTCGACTGGCTTATTTGGCAGCAGATATTTATGTCCTATCAGATGTAGTAGATTTTTAAATTGCTGTCAGCATCTCTTCTAAGATGTAACTGTCCGTTATGCATGGTGTTCAACAAGCTTCTGTCACCCAAATCATCCCCAATCTCTCCATTGGGTACTGGACAGATGCTACACCAGCATTCCTAACAAACGTACATGTCCTGGGTAGGACATGCCAGCTCTGGGCCTGCTGGTCTTTGATTCCCCTTGCCCACTATACTCTTCCAGAGGGCATCCTGCGCTCCACAGATCCTGTCTTTGCTGACTTTTTGCCGATTGCATCCAGTGTGAGATGTGCTGGGAAGCTGTGGGGTGGGAGGAGGTGACAGTCAAGGTTCTTCTCTGCCGTTTTGCTACAGAAAGCTGGCTGATCATCCCGAGCACACAGCACCGGGAAGAGGTGTTTACAGCTCCAGCTCACAGCTTCAGGTCTCTGGCTTAAAAGAAGAATCGTCTTCTCTCCTTACTTCTTTGCGGCTGTCTGCTGCAGGTCTCATTTTGTCTGTGCTTTCTAAGTGCCGTAAAATAAGTGGTCTGTCCTTGAGTCCCTCTATTTTAAGCCATTCTGCTTCCCACTGAAACAGTAAGTATAATTAAAGCCCAGTAGGATTTGGCTTGTGGTTTGCCACGAGGAATAAAATCCCTCTTCTTGTTAGATCTTAAGCTGTAGGGTTGGGAGTGCCATATTTGAGAATAGTGGTAAAGAAACACATGGAAACAGGAAGAGAGGAAAGAATCCTGAAACATTGTTATCATCCTTCCTTCTAACTAGACCTGGAGTTACTGTTACCATGCAGGACCTTGAGAGTTAAAATAGCTGTTTTTAATGTATAAGCCAGGACAATGAACAAAACCTGTGATTGCACCAGGCAAATGGAACATAGAAAAGTTATCTGAAGCCAACGTGGCCCTTGAACTTTACATTTATTAAGCCAGTAAATTCCCTTTAACCTTTAATCTAAATTTGAGTTTTATTTGTGTCACCAGACTTTAAGATTGCTGACTAGCACCCAAGGTAAAGGTTCAAACCAAAGGTTTCCTGACGGCAGGATTTCAGGGTTTCGTGTGAATTAGTCTCCACCATTGTATGTGGACCTTGCACATTTGAAGGAAATTATATGAATTATTTTTCCTGGAATTATACTCCCAAGATACTGAAAAAAACTCACAAAGAAACAACTGTAGCCATCAAGGAAAAGTGAAATCCTATCCTCAAGCTGAATATAGTTTTTGGTAATTTTTTCTCACATTTATAGACCTTAAGGGTTATTTTTATCTGATCAAATTTTGATCTGATCTTATTTATCTGATAAATAAGAAGGGTCAGTCATCTTATTGTGACTGACCCAGCTCCCTGTCCAGCCCATATCTAGGTGTAGCAGTATAATACCACTGAGAGTCCTGCCCTTCAGAACTGCCCTTCTAATGTACTTTCTTCTCTTTACTTTGTCTGCTCTCCCATAAAAGTCTCATTAATGCTACAGATCAAATAAGCTTGGCTTGGTTTGCCTAGGAGCCCAATTGGCATTTGCAACCGTTTCTGCAGAGAATACACATTCTTTGAGGAATGGTAAGAAAGATTTACACTTAAGAGCTCTGCCTGCTATTCCAGAGGACACAGGTTCAAATCCCAGCACCAGTGTGTCTGCTCACAGCTGTCTGTAACTCCACTCCCAGGGGGACCTGAGCCCTCTTCTGACTTCCACAAGCAATGCATGCACATGGTGAATAGGCAGGCATGCAGGCTAAAAAAAGTAGATATTTAAAAGTTAAATAAAATTAGAGAATGTAATCTTTAAGGAATGGCGAGAAGGCTTTGACAAGCTCACGTGAAATTTGTTAGTCTCTTAGTTCATACGCTCACACCAGCTGCCTGGTTTACAGCAAAGCAAAAAGCAACCATTCAGAGATGATATCTCCTAAGTCCAGTGGGGGTATTCCCACTCCAATGGAAGCTGTTCACAATTCAGTTGAAGTTCTAGGAATATCTAGAGCTTCTAAAAGCCATACATGTGATTGTCACTACATTTCTTTTTCATTTTCTGAGTCCCAGTACCACTACATCAATTACACACACACACACACACACACACACACACACACACACACACACACACCACACCACTTATTTATAAAGGGGTTTGTGTATGTAGTAAATAGTGAGAGACTTAGCAGTCTACTAAGACATAATGTTGCCTATTTATTACAGAACTAATTATTCTGGTCACAAAACTTTTATTTTTTAATTTTTTTCATTTATTTTACATCCCATCATAGCTTACCCTCCCCCCCCCCCATTTCCTTCCTCCACCTCCCCTATATCCCCAACCCAACCTCCTCCACATTTGATCAGAAAAGGGCAGGCCTCCCATGGGTGCCAACAATGCATGGCATATCAAGTTGAGGTAGGACTAAGCTCCTTTCCTTGTATTAAGATTGAGCAAGGCAACCCAACATTAGAAACAGGTTCCCAAAAGCCAGCCCGAGTGTTAGAAACATGCCCTACTCCCACTGCCTAGGAATTCCACATATGCAGAGAGCCTAGGCCAGTTACATGCAAACTGGCCACTGGTCCATAATCTGTGAGCTCCCATTAGCAGGCCAGTTGCTTCTGTGGGTTCCCTTGTGATGACCCTGACCCTCCTGGCTGATACAATCCTTCCTCCCTCTCCTCGACAGGATTCCCCAGGCTTAGCCCAGTGCTTGGCTGTGGATCTCTGTATCTGTTTCTATTAGTTACTGGATGAAAGCTCTGTGGTGACAATTAGGGTAGTCACCAATCTGTAACTACAGATCTGTAGTTACAGGAGACGGCCAGTTTAGGCTACCTATCAACTATTGCTTGGAGTCTTAGCTGGGGTCGTCCTTGTAGATTTGTGGGAGTTTCCCTTGCATTAGGTTTCTACCTGACCCTAAAATGTACCCCTTCAAGTCATTTCTTTTATTACTCTCCCCCCTCCATCCACACCTCAACCTGATTCCTGAGACCTCTTCTATTTCTCTTTCCCAGGGAAATCCACGTGTCCCCCTTGGGCCCTCCTTGTTACTTAGCCTCTCTGTGTCTGGATTGTAATATGGTTATCCTCTACTTTACAGCTAATATCCACTTAGGAGTGAGTATACACCACATTTATCTTTCTGGGTCTGGGTTTCCTCACTCAAGATGATTTTTTTTTCAAGTTCCATTCATTTGCTTTCAATTTGCTGATGTCATTGTTTTTAATAGTTGAGTAATATTTCATTGTGTTAATATACCACACTTTATCTATTCTTTGGTCGAAGATCATCTAGGTTGTTTCCAGGTTCTGGTTATTACAAATAATGCTACGAACAGAGTTGAGCAAGTGTCCTTGTGGTGTGGTTGAGCATCCTTTGGGTATGTGTTGAAGAGTGGAATAGCTGGGTCTTGAGGTAGAAGCTGCATTTTCATGGAGTCCCATTTTTCAATTGTTGATCTCACTCTCTGTGCTACTGTGTTCGACATCTTTTCATCTTCTCAATCCCAGTGTCTCTTCATCCATTGTGTGTGTGTGTGCTTATGTGTGTGCAGTTTATACAAGTGCTTGTGCAATATGTACAAGTTTGCTCTCCCACCAGCAGTGGAAGAGCATTCCACTTGCTCCACATCCTCTCCAGCATAAGCTGTCATTAGTGGTTTTGATCTTAGCTATTCTGACTGGTGTAAGATGGATCTCAGAGCAGTTTTGATTTGCATTCCCCTGATGGCTAAGGGTGTTGAACAATTCTTTGTTCCTCTGCCATTTCAGATTCTTCTATTGAGAATTCTCTGTTTAGATCTATATCCCATTTTTTTTTAACTTAAATTATTTGCCGATTTGATGTCTAGTTTCTTGAGTTCTTTATTTATTTTGAATATCAGTCCTCTGTCAGATGTGGGGTAGGTGAAGATCTTTTCCCATTCTATAGACTGCCATTTTGTCAAATTGACAGTGTCCTTTGCCTTACAGAAACTTCATTTTCAGGAGGTCCCACTTATTAATTGTTGATCTCAGTATCTATGCTAATGTTGTTCTACGTTTTTCCATTTCTCAGTCCCAAAGTCACTTCATCAATAATATATTTACCATATATACTGAACATATATTATATATGTGATATATTTGTATAACACATATAAATGATATATATGGTAAATATGGTATGTATATATGTATCAATTAAAAGGGTGTGTGTGTGTGTGTGTGTGTGTGTGTGTGTAGTAAATAACTAGAGGCTGAGGCTTAGCAGTCTCCTGAACAGTACCTCTAACCATTTCTTACAGAACTGATTACTCTGATCACAAAACAATTTTTAAAACAACAAAAAAATATTTTCCTAGAGGTAAAACTGGTTGCGAAATTCTTCATCTGCAAAAGTATAATGTACGCAAACAACTCCCTGTATTTATCAGTAGTCATTTTGTTCTAGAAGGTAATTTTTCTTCATGTCTTTTTTAATAAGTTGGGAAGGAATTTGTTGTAAGTTCTACATTACTGTCAAAGTATGTCAATGCAGACCTAATGACATAACAATGGCCATCTTGAATACTGTGTAGGATTCTTGATTTGATTCACGTAATAGGCTAGTGAAAACCACACAAAAAAAACACCCTACCAAATACACTATTCCTGTGGTAAGAAACAGCAAGTTTTAACGTGTCTTTAGGAAGACATTCTAGGAGAAGTAGAGAATGACATAAACAGACACAATTCTTAGGAGTTGGACAGAAAGACCATCATAGGGAACAGTCTTATTAGGCACTTGACTTTATTTGTCACTCTCAAGATAATGATGTTTCCTCGGACACTCCAGATGGCTCCAGTAGCCTAAATCGTTCATTCAGAGATGGTATGGACCTGAGCATATTGTACATCCTTACACGCAGTCTCAGCGGGATCCATGAAGCCGATGGCTTCACTCTGTCAAAGGATGATGACAGTGACTTCAACACCTTGGACGCTTCACTCTGAAATGCTTTGGTTCGAACAGTGTAGAGGATGAAGATTTGCAGTCCCTGAAGAGAGAAGAAAAGTTTAATACTGGACAGTACAGAACAGTAGACAGTACTGTACAGACTTCTGCATCACAGAATGGAGATGTTACTTCACTCTCCCAGCATGAGGAGGAATAGCTGCCCCACAACTGACGTCCACATTGCTGGTCATGTGCATGTCCTTCTCACATATACAGTAATGCATATTCAGAACGCCAGAGTTTCTGCCCTGGCTTGCCATTTCTGCTGTACATGTCTGCTCTTTCCCTAATCTTTGCAGCCTTCAGTTTCTAAAAGTGTAACGGTTGCCGGGGGATACCCATGTGTTCTTCAGTTCTAACATTCTGGGACTCCATTTCCTGGGTATTTAGTAACAGCTGGAATTTCATCGACTTAGTAATCCCTTGACAGCACAAATTTAAAACCCTCTACTCATTGCTTTCCTGTACTTTACATAAGGAGATGAGACAGTCATAAGAAATTAAGCCACAAAGGGCTGGGTAGTGTTTTCTACATGTCTTTAATTTGTCATTTACCAAATTGACTTCAGATACTTCTCATTTATTTCTCATAATTTGATTCTTCTCATTTAATTTTCATACCAGCACTATAAACTAAGGCACACAATCCCCAATTTATGGATATGAAAACTAAAATTCAGATTAAATAAACAATTTGCCCAAGATTATCCATCCACTCATAGTAGAGCTTGGAACTGAATTACTACAGCTTTCATTTCAATCTTCCTTCCTTATCCAGTGTATGATGATGTCTCTCACTTGTAACTGTAACAGAAAAGTACTACCTAGAATATTATAGCCTCTAGACAGCCTTTCTAATGCTATTTGTAACCTAGCTGATAATATTGCACCAATGCCCATTCCTTGATTTTGACAATGTACTGTATTAGAGAGGATATTGCCACTGGGAAGCACTGAATAAAGAATGTATGAAAACTGTGTGTTTTTCCTAGGTTTAATTGTGCATTAAGCTTACAGAAAATATTACTTTTGGATTACAAAGATGGGTCAGCAGTTAACAGAATTCACTGCTTTCCAGAGGATCTGGGTTTGGTTCCCAACACGCACATCATGGATCATAACCATCTATAATTCCAGTTCCAGGAGATTCAATACCCTTTTCTGGCCTCCATGGACACCAGGCATATATTTTGCGCACAGATATATGTCAGGTGAAACACTCACAAAATAATTTTTTTAAAAATCCTTAAGATGTTATTATTAGTACTAAAGGTTGGTGATGGGTACTTGGGCACTTTGCAGTATTTTGAAACTTCAAATAGTCTAAAATATATTCAAAATTGTTGTTTAAAGGAAGAAGAATAACAATGATGAAAGTTAATTAATTTTGCATCAGCTCAGACTTTTTTTCTATAAGCATGAAATTTATTAACTATGGAATTCCAAAGGGGGGAAGATCATCAATAATTAGATTTCAAACAAATTTGTGTAGTTCATGTGCCATATCTAAAGAGAAATTACCACCTAGAAAACTCTTCAATAATCCTTATTCACAATCTACTAAAATGACTAATCAAAGAAATACTATCACTGATGTCATTAATTAAAACAAAGAAGTCCAATAAGACAATCTCATAAGATACCATGGAAATATTTAAAATGGAGCGTTATGTATAATAAAATTCAGTTAACACAAATATCATATATAATTTAAGTATTTAAAATTTATTAGGAGAAAGTATTGCTGACGATGTGAATTGCATGGTAAATTTTAAAGTGTGCCAATAAAATTAGGAGTCAATAAACAATTACCCTATGCTAACAGTATTCTTTTCCTCAGGTCAGCTTAGCTTCACTGTGTTTGCCTAGCAAGTGAGAGGCCCTGAGTCAGATTCCCAGCATTGCAAAAAGAATTTGCTCTTGCACACATTACTTTGAAAGGGATGCAGGGATCAGCACACACTGTTTTACTCTGAAAAAGTTGAATCTTCTAGTCATCATTAACAAACAAGGATTGTATTAATAAACTTCAGAAATATAATTAAAGCTGGGTGGTGGTGGCGCATGCCTTAAACCCCAGCACTGGGGAGGCAGAGGCAGGTGGATCTCTGTAAGTTCGAGACCAGCCTGGGCTACAAGAGCTAGTTCCAGGACAGGCTCCAAAGCTACAGAGAAACCCTATCTCGAAAAACCAAACCAAATCAAACCAAACCAAACCAAAACAAAACAAAAACAAAAAAACCCTATAATTAAAATGGTCAAAATAATTAGAGAAAGGTATATGTAAAAGTGATAGTACATGTGACACAATATATAAAAACAAGGAGACTATGGTGATGTATGTAACAAAAGATGACAGAATAGGACGAATATCTTAGTCTCTTTCATGCAGACAAATCTTGATTTATTTATTGTGAATGTGTGGGTGCACGCACACCACATTGCATGTGTGGAGGCCAGAGGACAACCTTCTGGGAGTCAGTTCTGTCCACCATGTGGTTCCAGGGATTGCACTCAGGTCATTCAGCTTGGGCAGGCACATTTTACTTGCTGAACTATCCAATCAGCCTCTTTGTTTCTATAACAAGGTCTCATTATGTAGCCCAGGCTGTCCTCAACATCCAAGGTGTTAAGACTATGGGCCTATGCTACGACAGCTAATTAGTTTTCTCAACTATTTTTTTCTTTTTTTCCTTTTTTATTATTATTTTTATTGAGCTCTACATTTTTCTCTGCTTCTCTCCCTATCTCTCCCCTCGCCTTCAACCTTCTCCCATGGTCCCCATGCTCCCAATTTACTCAGGAGACCTTGTGTTTTTCTACTTCCCATGGAGATTAGATTTATGTATGTCTCTCTTATCGTCCTCATTGTTGTCTAGGTTCTCTAAGATTGTGATTTGTGGGTGGTTTTCTTTGCTTTATGTTTAAAAAAACCACTCATGAGTGAGTACATGTGATAATTGTCTTTCTGGGTTTGGGTTACTTCACTCAAAATGATGTTTTCTGGATCCAGCTATTTGCTCGAAAAATTCAAGATGTCATCAAATAGTTAAAAGTTATTTTTAACAAAATGAAAAGCCACGAGAAAACTATCCAGACCATCAAAATATGTGGGCGCAAAGTGTTAAGAAATGAGCTTAAACATAAAACTAAGTGTTGGGGAGACGGTCAGGGGGTATGGGTGCTGCTGTTCAAGTATGAGAACCTGAGTGTGGGCCACAGCACCAACATAAAAGCTAGGCATGGCCACACGTATGCCAGTAACCCCAGATGGGAGGGAGAGAAAGTGATCCCGAGACATGCTGGTTACCAGCCCAGCTCCAAATTCAGTGAGAGCCCCGAAATAAGAGGAATAAGGTGGAGCATGGTAGCACATGACATCCAAGGTTCTCTTATATCCTCAGCACACAGGTGCACATGCACACATTCATACACACTCACACATAAACTAAGGGAAAATGGCATTGATACACTTAGATAAATGAGATGAAACCTGTAAGAAAGATATTTTAGTTTCAGTTCAAGTTTATTATTTGCTGAGCCTGCTCTTGATAGGAATATAACAAAATGTGGATTTGCCCTACTACACTGCTTGTAATATGCAAGAAGCAATCAAAATACTACAAAGAAACAGTAAAACATGACCTGCCCTAAGGAAAACCAACAAGGAGTAGAGAGTGGCCGAAGCGACCAACACAGGCATTGGATTTAGCAGCTGATCTTTGGGTACTATTCCTGTAGAATGCGTCAGAAATGTGGTTATAACGGGGGAAAGCAGAGAATAAATCAGAGCAAAGCTTTTAAACTGAGTAAGTGTAACATCTGCAACCAAACATACTGACAGGGTAGCGACAGCCACAGAAAACTGAGCGAGTTTTAAAATAATCTAAAGTCTTCTAGTGTAACTATCAGCAGAGAGAGAGAGAGAGAGAGAGAGAGAGAGAGAGAGGAACAGTTTGCTGTGACCTGTGGGACAGCATCCAGTGACCTAATATCAAGGTAACTGGATTATCAGAAGGAGGAGAAGGAAGCAGAGCAGGAAAAAATAATGGTGAAAACCATAAAAGATTCTAATAGTTCAGCAATCCCGAGAAAAGTACGTGCAAAGAAAGTTAAGAACCATTTTCATACCACAGTTAAACTACCGAACATTAAAACAGAGAGAAAGCCCTGACCCAAGCAGAGAAAAATAACCCATTTGTATGCAGTAGAACAGTACAAATGGTTGAGGACATCCCATTAGGAAATGTATCGGTGTGTGAAATTGCTTCTCTAAAAAGGAACAAGAAAAGAAAAAAGAAAAAAGGGCCTCTGTCAACCTATTTTCATAAATAAAAAAAATATCCTTCAACAATGATAGCAAAATTGATGTTTTCAGTTCAAAGAAAATACTTTGCAATTGCATTAAATACATTTTGGTCACCAAAAGCCAAAAATTACAAGAAATATTAAGAAGTATCTTTAGGCTGAAGAGAAATGATAGCATATGATATTTAGATCTTCAGAAAGGAAGGAAGTGTTCTAGAAATGGTTGATATATGGCCAAATATAAGTTTTTACCCCTAATTACTTAAGATGTGTATGTCTATTTAAGGGAAAAATATTTCTTTTGGGGGTTTATTATGTATATACATGTGGGACATAAGGAAATTGCCATGTGTCCCCTCTACACAAGGATTAGAGAGGGCAGCAAACAGACTTCTATTGTTATAAGACTCTTAGATTTTATTGGGTGTTCCTTATGAAAGCTGTGAATGTATACTGCATCTGTGAACTTGTCTCCAATTGCAAAATCACATTACTGGAATGGGAATTAAAGTGGAGTCATAACAATAATAACTCATACTTAAAAGTGAGGAGGGAAAGAGGACCAGGGGGATAAAAACAAATGACCACAGAAGACAAATAGTAAAATGGCAACCTATATCAATTAGTATATTAGATCCAAATTAGCTACCCTCTCTGGTAAAGTGATGGATCTTGTCACAATAGACAAGAAGGTAAAGCTTATGTATTTGATGCCTGCATAATAGAGACTTAAAATTTAGAGATACAGAGGTTCATAGCAAACATGCTCACACATGCCACACGCACATATATGCATGCACACACACGTGATCATATAACCAGTTTATGTAACAAGACTAGGTAATAGATAAAGGGTACATTATGGCAAAAGATATTATCAGAAATAAAAGGATATCTTAGTGTAAGTGATAAAAGGGCTAGTTCCTCTAGAAAATAAAATAATCATGAATGTATATCATGAGGATGACTGTTAAGTCTTCACTTAACATGAATGAAGCAAAAACTGACAAAATGGAAAACAAGGGAACACACAGACTCAAAGTCCTTGGTGGGGATTTTTAGTACTCTTCACTAAACAGGGAAAGGAGCCAGATGACAATGCTGGTAAGGAAAGAGCCCCATTGAGCCTGCGCTCTTTAACTTTAATGGCATTTTAAATCTTCATACCCAGCAACTACGGAATAAGAAGGATTTTCTTTCCAAGGTGAATATTTTTCTTCTGGGCCTGTGAAATGACTCAGAGGGCAGGGTACCTGCCAACACGTGTGAGGCTCTAAGCTCGAGTCACAGGACCCACAAGGTAGAAGGGGAGAACCGACTTGCAAGCTGCCCTCTGACTTCTACACACATATATTCAACGGCATGCATGCCCCCATAGTACTTCTAATAAATGCAATTTAAAATTTGCAGAAAAGATAGCTCAAATCCTGGGCCTAAATCTAATCTTAACACACTTTTTTTAAAAAATATTTTATTTATTTATTATGTACACATTATTCTGTGTGTGTGTCTGCCTGCAGGCCAGAAGATCTCATTGCAGATGGTCGTGAGCCACCATGTGGTTGCTGGGAATTGAACTCAGGACCTTTGGAAGAGCAGGCAATGCTCTTAATCACTGAGCCATCTCTCCAGCTCCCCACATTTTTTTTTAAAGAAAACTTCGGTAAACCCACGGAGTTCCAAGTTCAAGGAATGACGACCATTGCCCATTCCAACCAAAGTAAACTCGTCGCGTGGAAGAAAGGAAAGGGCCTGTTCTGCCTCATGTAGTATCTTTTCTTTCACTCAGAGAAGAGGAATTGTGCACCAACCCTGTGGAGAGCTTACTCTGTGACTTCCAGGCCAGAAAAGAATACAGAAAGCTTTTGTTCCTCTCATGAGGTCAATGAATAATCGATCCCCCTAAAGGTAACTAAGCAATGGTCTTCAGAGAGGTTTACAGGAAGGAAACAGGGGTCCAGGATGATACTATGTATCATGTGCCGCGAGTTCTGCTACTTTCAGACCATCTATACCATACCTGAGTGGTGTTGAAAAGGCAGAAAATGTAGCTGAAAACAATCCTGATGTTATCATCATTGATTAGCATAGCATATGCCAAAATCCAGGTAACTCCAAAAACAACAGCAATAGATAATGTGCTAAGAATCTTCTTTAGGGACGAAACTTTTTTTGTGCTACATGAAAGAAAATGAGAAAGAGAACACGACTGATTAGGCTTTTGCTGGCTAATGTCCTCACTGCCAGTGTTTAGCGCTACCTATGTACCTTGTTCACTTAACAATGTTCTGTCATACCTTATGTCACCCTGACAAAGTGTGACTCGACTGTCTGTCTTAAAATACTTCAATGCCCACTTCAAAGCTCAGACAAATCATTCCTTTTGTACTGCACAGGAAATTTCATGAGGAAGCAACCGTGTTTTTTTTTTTTTTTTTTAAGAATGGGGCTCTGGCTGATTATTACTAAAAGGTCAGCTAGTGAAGAAATCCTTTCTGTTAGGGAGGCTGGGATGCCCAGAAACTTCTTGTGCCTTGGATTATATGGAAATAAGGTATTTAGAAGCAGCCTGATTCCCCCCTCTCATGGGAAGCCTGTCCCAGAATCTGGTCTTAACTATGTGACTTATTATGGCCAGGAGAGCAAGCCAGAGACTAGAAAGCAATCAATCACTCATGGAGTTTGCCGTCTTTTGCTGCTCTTGAGACCCCTGACGGTGTTGGTGACTGAGCAAGGAGCAGGCCTCTTCAGGACCAGACTCCCATGTTAGCATATTCTCACAAACATCCTTTTCTTCATGTTCAGTAAAAACTTTGTAGTACAAAAATACAAATTTATTTCTGTGTAGATCTATTATGTACAGATCTATTTCTGTCCATTCTTTTAATCTTCTACATATGTGCTCTGAGACATTGGGCTAACTATAGCCCAAATATGTGTCTGCTATCTTTTCAAATTATGACCCTAAATTGGGCCTCCTTGTGAATTGGCACCACCCCATGTAAATGTGTATAGGCCCTTGGATAAAATCCCCATGTTTAATTTGTTCAGGGAAATTGGAACTTATTCTCTTTCTCTCCTTGCTGATCATACTTCCTCCCATTCTCTCCCCCACCCCATTTCCATTGGGCTTTTTTTGGGTGGGGGTGTTCAAGAAAGGGTTTCTCCGTGAAACAGTGCTGGCTGTCCTGGAACTCACTCTGTAGACCAGGCTGGCCTCTTATTGTGTAGCAAGAGATATTCGAGATAACAATAAGAGCACTTACTGGGGCTAGAAAACTAACAGTAAGGGTGGGCCCTGGTAAGCCATGGAATGTGGTCTCTATGTCACTAAATGTACCATATTTTTAAAAGGCAGAATACATTTGTAAGTGAAATCTCCAAATTTCATATCCGTGCAATGAATTTTGAAGGGTTGGAAGCTACCATGTATGTAATTCAAGCACTGTCAGCAGTGATTCTTACATTGAAAACTCGGATGCCAGCATTTCCCTCCTTACAACCTTCTCATTTCTTCAAGTATTCAAATTTTTGCTTCCTGAATTTGGGGGATTTTCTTGACATTGTAGGGTTTAGTTTACGCTTGGGCCCACATGACACAGAAGTGTGGTCTATAATTCTGTATGGCACACTGGACTGCTGAGGTTAGCAGAGAAGCTGAGCAGATCCTGTTTCTCTGTCAAAGTTCATTGGGATATCACTCCTGAATACCACATGCCCATGCCTTGTGCAGACTTTGAAAACCTTTGCAGGGCTTTGGGATGTAGTGAGATGCTGTGTTACACCTACATTGGTCTCTGCTGGGATGCAGTGAGGTGCTGTGTTGTTACACCTACTTTAGTCTCTGCTGGGATGCAGTGAGGTGCTGGTTACACCTACATTAGTCTCTGCTGGGATGCAGTGAGGTGCTGGTTACACCTACATTAGTCTCTGCTGGGATGCAGTGAGGTGCTGGTTACACCTACATTAGTCTCTGCTGGGATGCAGTGAGGTGCTAGTTACACCTACATTAGTCTCTGCTGGGATGCAGTGAGGTGCTGTGTTACACCTACACTAGTCTTTGCTCACAACTTCCCACGCCAGGGACTCACCTCGTCAGGTTCTGGTTGTTCTTCCACAGCACTTTGACTGTGATTATGATGAATATAACAATATTAGTGATGAGGATAATGGTTACAGGGATGATGAATGACCACAAAAATGGACTTTTTACAAAATTATCACTCTCGGGAATGGCCAGCCAGCAGCTGTAGAGGAAAACAAATTATTTCAGCAGACCAAGAAAAGAGCCAATACCAATTCCTTTTGTTATTTAACATTATTGTCATTCACGGAACGGATGTCCCTGATAATAATATTCCTTGGTGTCTTACACATCTGAGGTCATTTACAATAATTCAGCCCATTAGAAAAGTTGTCTCTGTCACAATTTCCTATGAGTCAATATGCACCAGGTAAGTCACTGAGTCAGGCAGAACTGAACTATTTACTAGTGTTCTTGATGCTGCTTTCGTTATGGAGAGATGAAACCCCAGTCTTGGGGCATGCTAGGTAATAGCTCTTCTACTGAATTGTGATTTGAATCAGAAATGTTGCCAGAAGCTCAGGTATTGACCTCTTGGCTCCCAGTCTGTGGCACTGTTTAGGGAGGTTGTGGAACTTTAGAAGACAGTCTTGCAGGAGGAAGCAAATCAGTGGAGGTGGGCTTTAAGGTTTTATAGCCTGGCTTTACTTCCTGTTCTTTCTCTACTTCCTGTGTGTAGATGAAATGCCATGTGTGGCCCTGTTCTGTGACTTTCAGAGCGGCCTCTTGCTGTTGCTGCCATCCATGCCTTCTCAGCCAGAATGAACTGTTTCCCCGTGCAACATAAAGCAAAATAAACCTTTCTTCCCTAAGCAGAATTTTGTAAAGGCATTCTATCACAGTCACAGAAAAGGACGTAATACCTGTCCTCCTAAACCCACAGTCTTGCATTTAGATGCTGCTCCTGTCACATATGAGGGACCTAACTTTAGGCAAGCTATTACTATTGTTACAGCTTTGGATACGTAGCTTATCCTGGCTCCCAATATGAAAGGTACAAATGGCTGTACCATATTTCCAGTTCCAATATCCACCAGTGTTTTGGGAGTATCCTTACTGATTTAGGCTACACAAACACTAGCAAATACACAGTTTCTTTCATGTTTATTAAAACAAGTGACAACATTCAACTAATGCTTCTGGAGCTCACTTAGCATATCTTGGAGATCATTGGAGAATATAAAAAGAAACTTCGTTAATTTGGCATTGTATGTATTACTCTATTACTTTGATATTCCGTAACTTAAACAGTTTCCTATTGCTAGTGATTGGGGCATGTGTGTGAGTGTGTGAGTGTGTGTGTGTGTGTGTGTGTGTGTGTACTTGTATGTATAGGTACATGCCTATGGAGGCCAGAGGATAACCATATGACTGAATCAGTTAGGCTGACCCATGAGCCTTAGGGATCTACCTGCTCCAGCTTTCCAGGCATGGGGATTGCAAGTACCTGACACCACATCTGCCTTTTCTCCAGGAGCCTGGGACCAGCACTCGGCGCCTCATGTTTACACAGCAAACTGAAATGCTTTCCAACTGAAATGCTTCCCCAGTCCCTTGATAGATATTTAAAAATCTTAATACTCAAAAAGAGTTTTCAAAAGTTAACCCCATTGTGCTGTTTTGTTTTTATAGATTGTCTATCACGATCTTTGTTTTGATGAAGGAAGTTTGGATGGGTTTTGTTCTTTTCCTTTCTTATCTATGTTGAAAATTATGTGGCCACCTCATAATATTGTTGAAATAATTTATTCACTTAAAAACCTTTGGAGAAAACATACTATGACCAGGTGGTCTTTTAGATAGCAAGGACTTAACAGTAGAAAGGACTCCATAATTTAGTGAGTAAATATTTTAGTTTAGAGATGCAGATAAAACAAAAAATAAGACTGATAATAATATGTCAGGTAGTGATGAGCATTGAAGATAAAATATAATTGAAGATAAAATATAATATATATTATATATATTTCTAGACTCGTTGCTCACTATATATGTGTGTGTGTGTGTGTGTGTATGTGTGTGTATGTGTGTGTGTGTGTACAGGGGGAGGGTTTTAATTTAATAGAGTGGTTGGGGGAATCTCACAGAAAAGTACTACTTGAGCAAAGACCTGAAGCTGATGAGGAGGGAGAGTATTCTAAGCAGAGATGGCATCATGTCCTAAGGCCCTGAGGTATCTGCTTTAGAAACAGAGGTTAGTGTGGCTGGTAACACTTGAGTAAGTGAATGAGGTTTACGGAAAGATACAAACTATACTGCGGCTTATCGGGCACTTGCTTGCATTCTTGATGAGGTGGTGAGACATGAAATGATGCGCTTTAAGTTTAAAAAGTGTTACTCCAGATGCAGTGATGAGAGCATGACTTGAGCAAAAGTAGGGAATCCTCTGGAGCTTATTGTATTGTGACGGGCGTGCAATAAAAGAAATGTGCAAGGAACAGTCTGACTGAAGATTGTTTAAAAGTAAGGAGAAAGACCAGGATGATGGCACACACTCGAATTCTTAATCCTTGGAAGACAGGATTCTAGAGCATCCTTGGCTCTATTGGAACTTCAAGGCCTGTGGACCCTATCTCGATAAAGTAAAAAGAAATAGCTGAATGACAGTTTGACTGCTGAGTGGAGGAGGATTCGGGGTGGTATCATTATTCTGAGCAGTTTTTAGAGGAAAGACAAGGAGGCATTAGCAGACAGAACAGCAGACCATTTACAAAAATCACCAAGGACTGAAGAGATGGCTCAGGAGTTGAGGGCTAGTCTTACAGATGTCTGGGGTTTGATTCTCAACCACTACACTATACAGCCTCTATAACTCCAGCTCCAACAAATCCAAAGTATTATTCCAGCCTCTACATGTATCTATATACACAATAATGACTTGGTGTCCAAAAGACTGACTGGCATATACACAGACACACACATAGACTCTTTTTCTTAATTAAGCATTACAAATTAACCAGCAATCCCTGGCTTGAACCTGTGCAGGCTTCGTGCATGCTGCCACTAAGTCAGTTTTCTCTAGCGGAATCTCATGGATATATCAGCTGCACTCCCCAGGCAGGCCCCATGCCCGGGGTCAACAAATTCAGTGGGATTTTTTGAGAGCTTTGGTTTTGATTTTTTTTGTTTATTTTTCTTATTGGCCATTTGCTTTTTCTGCTTGATTTTCAGTTTCTGTAGTGTTTTTATGTGTGTTTCTTGTTTATTTTGTTTTGATTTCTTGTTGAGAGAAGGAGAGAGAATGAGAACACTATGTTGGATGGGTCGGCAGGAATGTTCTGGAAGGAGTTCGAAGAGGGAAAAGCATAATCAAAATATATTGTGGACATTTCTTTTTGGAAAAATATAACCAGAAGCCTAGTACATATTTGGTTTTCAATTTCTATTCCTTTCCTTACCTCTGGAGGCACAACGTTATGGTATATGACAAAGAAATTTTAAATTTAAGGTCCCTCTTGCACTAAAGCTATAAAAATAGAATTTTCCTTCCTGGTACATATTTTCCAGTACATGCCGGCATCTCAGTATGTGTCTCTTCCACGTCTTCCCATCCTTGGTTCACTAGAGATGCTTACAGTCATTTGGGTCAGTGCACACACAGCAAATGGTGCTTCTCCTAACTTGTATCTGTGAGCACTGCGGTGGGAGCTTTGTATTTAAACTGTAACTGTGATCCTCTGTAGTTGGTTGGTTTTTACTCTTTCTCAGCAGGGGGAGCTCGCCATCCAGTTCCCAGATACACCACACACAGGCTTATTCTTACTTGTAAATACCCAGCCTTAGATTGGCTTGTTGCTAGCTTTTCTTAAATTATCCCATCTATATGTTGCCTATGGGCTTTTCTTACTTCAGTATATCTTACTTTTACTTTTACTGCGTGGCTGGCTGTGTGGCTGGGTGACTGGCCTCTGGAGTCCTCCTCCTCCTCTCATTCCTTTATCCTTTATTCCTGAATCTCTCCTTCTATGTATTCTCTTTGCCTGCCAGCCCCACCTATCCTTTCTCCTGCCTAGCTATTGGCCATACAGCTCTTTATTAGACCAATCAGGTGTTTTAGACAGGCACAGTAACGCAGCTTTATGGAGTTAAACAAATGCAAGATAAAAGATTGCAACATATCTTTGCATCATTAAATAAATGTTCCACAGCGTAAACAAAAGTAACACATCTTAAATAAACATTCCACAATCTAATCCTCCATTCGCAGATGAAAGGAAAGGGATGATAGGCATCTTTAGGATAAACTTTGCACATCCTCAGCATTTTATTTAGAGACGGGCCCATTCTGTTAAAGGTGGACATGCCTGCTCGTTTATTAGTGCATTGCAGACTTGAACATCATCTCAGTTTTTATCACAGGCCATTCAGATTAGCAACATCATTTTCAACAGTTTAAAATGAATCTTCCAGTTCCCATGATTAATTTCAAGTCTCTCCCCATCAGAGAGTGGAATACAGCCCATCGGATGACGGTATAGAGAACTGGGGTAGTGCTTTAAGAAGAATGTGGCCTGCCCTACACCTGTTCCTTCACTAGACTTACACAGAGAAGCAACAGGTCAGGGCCTCGGGCCAGATAAATAGAACTGGGGTCAGTGAAGTAACACGTGAGACATCGAGGAGATGCTAGTGGAAGAATAACTCGGGGAGAGCACAGCAGCCCCTCTCCTTTCTCAGGAGATGAAGAAATGTGATGCTGACAGCACGTGTGTATGGCAGAGGCAGTAGGATGACCAGGATGATCTCATTACTAATCCTTTCCTCTCCTCCAACCGCCAATCAGCAGTGGCCTAGAGCCGTCCTCAGCATCTAACCCTGTGCTCAGCGAAGGCTCTGCTGTAAATTATTGATAGCCCAGTGCTAATATACTCAAGCAAACTGGCTTCTCTCCCAGCTTTCATAGAAATGGATCTAGCCGTTTGCCTGGGTTACAATAAGAAATTAATAATGGGCTGCAAGTAAGGTACCTCTCCTGTGATGTATTTGTGCCTCTTACTTCTAATAGTGAGATTTAAACTTTAAAACTCAAAATGATAATGAAATCTAATTAAACAGAAAGTCTAGGTTGAAAAATCTAGCCAGGCAGTCAGCCCTTCAGTCAGTCCTACAGCTGCCACACCAGGTAAATCTCCTGACACCATAGTCTTCCCTGGGGTCATCAAGTGCCCTTAGGACAATCTGGTTTCCAGGTGAGTTGGGGATAGGAATGGCAGGGTGTCACAAGAGAAGGATGGATGAACTACAGGGCAGCTGCTGTCTGGTGGGAGAAACACAAGGACAGTGTGGAGCCTCTGTTCAGCTCAACTCAACTTTCCTCTCCTTCCCACATAAAAAACCAAAACGGTTTCAATAAGAACAGTTAATTATCCATGCTGGTGGCCTAGCAAGAATCTGTGGTCCAGGAAACATCACCATGAAATAGTCATCACAGTTATGTTTAACATGAGGAGTTCATCTGCATGAGACATGGAGAGTGATTTGTGAGTTATTAAACGATTTCAGGGTTGATTGACATCCTGCAGAGCAACCCCTGAGCAAAATCACTCTAACTGCTAACCCCATACTAGAGGAAGGAACCAAGACACAGGGCTACTAAGGATCATAACTATTATTCTATATGATTTTCTCACTAAGAGAATTTTAATATGAGAAACGTCAGATTTATAAGATCAAATAGTGAATATTTCTTTTTCAGGAATTATCACAGTAAATTTCTGTGTCATCCTATCTAAAATATGGTGTATTCTTTGAGAACATAAAATACCCATTACAAAACAGGACATTTATAAAGTGAAACTTGGAGGCACTTGGAATTAATATCAACGAATTCATATTTTGTGTCAAAGAAGTTTAAAGAGATAAAACTTACATTTCCTCTTGCCGATAATCTAACTCCCAGTGTAAGTTGTCCCCACTCTGGGCATAAATAATCCCCACCGTTACACCCACGATTATAGCTGGGACTCCTAAGGGACAAAGACAGGCAAGGAGTTAATAGGGTGGAAATTAATTATAAAAGACTTCAGGTAAATTATACATCTACCTCTTAAGTTGCATGCTTTCTCCTCTTTGGACAATCTACTGACCAATGAGCAGAAGACGATTAAAAGTTGACAGATTTTTTTTTTAATCTGTTCTCTCTCTCTTTTTTTAAAGCGTTGTTTCTGTATACCAATCCTATCTGATTGTTCATTTCTTTCCTGTATCTCTGATCACAATGTTCATCACCAAATGTCTGAAGTCCTCTTTTACTTGAACAATTTAGAGTTTCATTGAGACAATTCTTCCTTTTGTCTTTGCTGGGACACAATATAGCTATCAAGAATTCTTTATTAACAAGACATTCTGATTACTTTCTGGGAAACACTCCCATTGCAGTATCTAGGAGATTAATTTCATATGTTCTAAATCTAGTATAACTTAATAAAAAGGATGTTTTTAAAAATTAACTTCTTTAATTTAGCTTACACTATGACTGGTACAGCAGTCTTGATCCCTCACTGGAGAATAAGCTACTAGACAGAAATAGTGTTTAGTGATTACTCCATTTTTCCCCTACCTTGAATTATTAGCCCTCCAATGGGTGTTTGTTTACATTAAACAATTGCAACAGTGTAACAAAGTGAAATGACTGAACTGGTGTTGATGCAAACACTTACCCCATCCAACTAATGAGATGATCGCAATGAAATGGGGAGGCAGGGGCTTCATGGTTCTGATCAGAAGGAAGTAGAGCTGCGTGGCGCTGAGTCCGTTCCAGGTGAACGTCACCAACAGAAAATAGTGGAGGAATGCAGCCACGGCTGTGCAGGAGGGGTTCGGGGTGTCGACCGTGTCTCGTGCAGGTATTTCATTGTCATTATCATTAGGGATGTTAGTATCACTTTTCACTAAGTTCTTATTGGAGTTTTCAATTCCAAACACAAAGAGGAGGTTAAAAATCAACATTGATGTACACAAACTGACCAACACCCAGGTTACTGAGGTTTTTCTGATTTTCCTAAAAGTAAAGAAAATAAAAAATTATGCGGAACTACGTGATAGGTGAAAGCAAATCAACTGAAAAAAAAAACCCATCAGGACTGCAAAGATGTCTCCACTGCTGAGGACCCAGTCAGTTCCCAGCAGTCAATGCTGTTTCCCCAGCTACTCCAGTTCCAGGGGAAATCTGATGCCCTCTTATGGCCTCTGTGGGTACTGCTTGCATGTAGTGCCTTTAAATATATGTAGGCAAAGCACTCACACATACCAAAAGATAGAAAATAAACCAAAAAATTCACAATCCTCAGAGAAACTATGAAGGAAAAGGTAAATGTGTTGCTCAATGTAAGTCCAGTTCAAGACCTGGTGGGCCTGCTGGTAAACCTTCCTTCTCTCACATCAGGAAAGAATTTCTACGAAGCAGAGAATTCGGCAGACACATTGAGGAACCGCTGCGTACCGATTAAGAAGAAAAGATTGCTAATCTCTGAAGTCAGTGGGCGGTGATCCCAAACTCCTAGTGTTTGTGCCCTTTAGTGTCCTTTTCCAGGGCTGTCCTTGCCTTGATTTAACTAACGGAATGTAACTAAAGTCCGGTGGCCAAGGCTGGCTTATCTGTTGAGTACCATGATGCTCGAGTCCTCCTTCCATACTTTTAGGACCCTGAACAAAGTTCAACTCAAAGAAAAAAAAAATGGAAGTCTAAGTCTGAAGATGCTAATATACTTATTTTATATCAATAAAGTCATTAAGTTTTTTAATTTTTAAAGTTTCTTTTAATTTTATTTGTTTGTTTACTTATTTTTAGGAAAGTTCCACAGAGTTCAGGTTGCTTTGAGTCCCAGCACAGACTCCTTGTCAGTTTTTTTGCTGTGCTCCTTGGAGTTCTTGCCCACCATGGGGGAAAACGCCACTATCCTGCTAAAGAACCCACCCAGACACGCCCTGGGTCTACATACATAGCGAAAGATCCTGCTGTTCTGATACCCTAGAGCAGTGGTTCTCAACCTGTGGGTTGTGACCCCTCAGAGATCACAAATCAGACATATCCTGCAAGTCAGATAGTTACATTACAATTAATAACAGTATCAAAATTACAGTTACGAAGTAATAATGAAATAGTTTTGTGGTTGGGAGTCACCACAGCTTGAGAAAGTGTATAAAAGGGTCGCAGCATTGGGAAGGTTGAGAACCAGTGTTCTAGAGGAATCTCCAGGGCATTCACCCCAGCTACTGTCTGGCGACCATCTCCTCCAGGAGCTTAGCTAGACCACACGGGCCCTAGTAAGTCCCAGACTCATGAGAGGTAATACATGGCTTGACATCCCTGAGCTTGGACAGCTGCAAACATACACAAAGGCTATGGGGAGAAGGGCCTTTACACAGCATTTTCTCCCTCAAAATAGGACATTACAAAAAAATGAATCCATGTAGTGACATTTCAAATGTAATAAATAAAGGCTGCCTGAAGGTCCGAGAGTAAAGCACTCCCCCTGGTTAGCCTTACAGACCAGATTATGGTATCACACACCTATAATCCCAGTAGCCACACTAGTTGCCATAGAAACTGGGCGGTACAGGCCTTTAATGATGGTGGTTCACGCCTTTCATCCCAGCCCTAGAGGGAAATACAAACTGGGGGAAGACAGCTCTCAGACACAGTCTCCTGAGATTCCAGGAGGCAGGATCGCCATTTCAGACTGAGGTCGAGGTAAGAGCCAGTGGCTGGCTGCTTTGCTTTTCAGATCTTCAGGTTGTACCTCAATTTCTGACCCTGAGTTTTTGTTAATCATGCTTCAAACCCATGTTTGAATGTAGAGAAAAGTCTCATGTTTGTAGCCAACATTTGTTTTTAAAATCACCTGTAAATTTTACATTAATGCCAAACATACTCTTAAAAGCTAAAAATACAATAGTTGTTTTTTTTTAAAACACTTTTTTTTTAAAAAAGAAACTGTTAAGCTATTTTGCTTATATTTTATTTAAAGAGCAAATCTCCAACAGTTTCGTAGCCCGTTTGTGGGACCCCTGGCAGTGGGACCAGGATCTATCCCTAGCGTATGATCTGGCTTTTTGAAGCCCATTCCATATAGTGGGATGCCTTGCTCGGCCTTGATGCTGCAGGGAGGAGTGTGTGTCTGACCTCAGCAGAATGTGCCAGGCTTTGTTGACACCCCATGGGAGGCTTTACCCTTTCTGAGGAGTGGATGAGGATGGGTTGGAGGGAGAGAAGGTAGCGGGAGGAGGGAAGGGAGGGAGAAGTGATTGGTATGTAAAATGAATAAAATAAAATAAAAATGAGTTAATTGCCCATAAACCCATAAAATTAGGCAAAAATGTTTTAAATTTGTTTCATATTGCTACTGGTGCTATTTTCTTTTTGAGTAGACTGGTGATTATTGCCTGTGACATCTACAGAACAGAGTCACATGTCTTTCCCCCAAGTTAGAATTCTCTTTCCACATAGCGCCTCGGAAGGACAAGAGTTCCAGGGTCATCCTTCGGGAAATTCGTGCTGATTGCATTTGAAGATGGAAATTCTGGGTGCAGAAGCTGCTCTGCAGAAGCCACCCCTTTCCTGTTCACCCAGTGTGCTTGCTCTGGAAGAAAAAGATTTTGCTCTGGTGTTATCTACAGACTGGCCATGCTTACCAGCAACTTTTAGAAGGTGATATGATCATGTTTGCCTTCCTGTCTGGGTGTGCAAGTGCGTGATGTGCAATGTGGCGTGGAAGAGGTATGTAGTGTATGCATGTGATATGTTGTGCTGAGGGCATGCATGCTCTGGCACATGGGTGTGTCCTGTATGAGCCAACACATGCACCTTCAGGCTGGCAAAGGAGGAATGATGGAAGACCTGATATTCTATCATATGTGCACTGTTTTCCTTCTTCTTTAATCATAGTTATAGCCTTGTGCCCTCTCCAGTGGCATTTGGCAGTCCTGTGGATCCTATGGCATATAGTTCTGTGCCAATGAAGACTATCCAGTGCCCTCTCATTCTTTCTAGGCTTTCTAGACTTATAGATTTCTTTAATGGTTGTCTCTCTAAATTTATCCTAGATTTTACAGTTCTACTATCTAGACATACTTTATTATCCTTACCCTGTAATTTAATGATCAAACCAACCCATTTTCTAGCCTGTATGGTTTCCTAATACTCCACATAACCACTGAGTCGTTAGATTTCTCCACTGACAGAACTCAGCCCATTAGATGTGTTAGTTGAGACTTTCTTGATCATGAATCTTTTTACATATTTTGAGATGTTTAGTAATAAAAACTGCAAAATGTCTTCAGAGAAATCATCATATATAAAAGTAACATGAGGGGCTAGTGCAAGGGCTCCGTGGCTACAAGCTCTTCCACCAAACCTCATAATCCGAGTTATACGCACCATAGAAGGGGAGCATGACTCCCATAAATTGTCCTCTGACCTCCACATACACGCAGTGGAATGCTCCCTCCAAAACTATATTTTTAAAATACAACAAAAGCTTACAATAGTTACTCTCTAATTTTGAACATAAAATATGACCTACATGTAGAACAATAAGTTTTCAAATAGCCTTATCCTTTGCTTAGAATATTGCTATATTCTTCATGTTATTATCATATGGGGATTTATCCAAGAACAAAGAAAAGTATTTCATTCAATATTTAAAATATCTACAAAATGTTTTTTATTATTTTGTAAGAATATGTATTCTCATGAATTTTAGTAGCAAGTATGATGACCAAATTGGGGTAGGAAATGTTATCAAAAGAAAATATATCTAATAACAAATGGAAGGGTAATGTTTTAGGTGGAAAAAAGCTAGTTGTACAGTAATTACAGATCATCCATAGTGAGCTGAGCAATTATCTGTCTAACTGTAGTGCTGGAAGGAATGCAAATGAATGGACAGATATGAGAGCTGTTGAATTTCCCCCATCAAACTGGGAGGTACACAGCACATACTTTCACTCCAACACGCTTATCACAGTCTACAACTATACATTTCACTTTGTACATACTTGTATAGTGTCTTGTTTACCCCTGAAAATTTAAGACAGGAACTTAACCTTGCTTATCGCTTGCTATTTAGCTTCTGACATGGTGTTTGGCAGGAGTAATAAATCGATTAATATCAAGAGATATTAATGAACCAATAAAAAACTCATTTAGTGTGAAGGGTGAAGGAAAAAGCAATTCTTCTCTTAAGAATGACAACTGAAGGGATGGAGCGGAGACACTGAAAGATGAGCCCAGTCGTTTTGCTGTCGTCAAAATGAGACAGACTTAAAGTGTGGTAGAAACACGGCAAAATGGGCTAAAGAGTTCGCTATGGCTTTTTATTACTGCATCGTCAGGTAACACAGGAAGCATTAAAGAGTATGAAGTCATCAATTCGATCTCACTCTAATAAGGATCCCTGTGGATCTCACCAGGATCACTGTGAGAGATAGTTGGAAAGCAGTTGGGCATTGAATATTCTCAAATTCACACTGTAAGAATAACCTGTTATTTACACACCGAGAAAGTGAACGGCGAAGATATAGAAATCTCTCAGTTACCCATTAAACAGCACTGAAACTTACAACCAATAACAGCAGGACCGCTACCACATACGCCTTGTGATGTCACCCTGAGAAAGAGCCAATGACATGGGATTTACTCTAAAAATCCTTAACCTCAGTCAAGCAGTGAGGAAAATGTCAAACAGATCCTAAATCAAAGAGCAGTCTTCAAAATAACTGTCCTGGACACTTCAAAGACTTTAGTGTTATAAATGACCAAAACAAACAAAAAAGAAAAAGGAATTGTTATAGGCTAAAGGTGAATAAAGTATCATGGTAGAAAATTAATTTAGAGAAATATACCCAGCTGTGATAGACTTCTGGGTGAACAGAGATGGTTGATTGCGGATTAGGTAATTTTAAATTTCATAGATTACATTTTCGGAGTGAGGATAGTGATACAATGCTCTGTAAGAGAATATAGAGTGTTGCTCTCTGGAGATGCACAACTGAAGAATTTAAAGATGATTGTCTCATGTGCAGTCTACTTACAAAATTTCTGGGGAAAAGTTAAAAAAAAACATAAAATGTTAAGAATTGACAACTGTCATTGAGGTTTACAAGGACATTCAGTTTCCTGTTTCTGCTTTGTTATACACTTTATTTGTTAAGTAAAACAATCTGGATTATAATAATTATAAATAACAATATCTATATAGTTAAATTGGCCACACATTTAAGATATAATTGAGAAGGAATTTAGTGCAGAAAATTGATTCTAGAGAAGTAGTGAATTCACCTTGGTGCAACTTGGGTGAGGGAGGAGAAGCAGACTAGCACGTTTGATAGATCAATTTATTTTATAGTTTTATAAAGTTTTCTAAAGGCCCAGTATGGCGCTTAGTCCTGGGGAGCCAGGATGAAAGACAAAGCAAAACATAGTGACAAAGGAGCCAAATGAGGCCCTTGACTTGGTAAACTGTCCTGCAGGCTCTAACCACAATGATAAAACCCCTCGGAGGATGCAAAATTAGATGTTCAGTGGAAAAATAAAGTGAAAAGAACTATGTTTATAAGTACTTATTTAAAATTTAAAATAAGGTTTTTAAAAAGCAAGCAGCTGAGAAACTCAATAACTTTAAATGTTTCACCATTCGAAAGCTTTATTTTAAAAATTACTTTCAAGATATTGTTCAGCAATGGTTTGTTCCTTTGCAATCCAATTTGTCAGACGTGTTCCTTTTCACATTAGTTTCGGGACCTATGCACTATGTGCTCATATTGGTTTTGCTGTCAAAACAGTTGTCTTACTTGAAATGTATGTTTACTGTGACTTTATCTCAGCCTCTTTGAGATTGTGCCTTCTAGTTTAGAGAAACTAAGTTCTGAGATGAGTGTACCCAGTAAATTACAGGATAGCAGTTTCTCCTGGGAAAAGCGCCCTTCCCCTCCCCTCTTACCTGGTGACAATCTGGAATATGATAGTTAGAGCCAGGCCAGCAATGGACAGGGCACAACCAATGTTGGACAATATGTCTAAGGATTTCGGGTACTGATAATCCTTTTTGAAAGTCTGAAAAAATAATGTGAACATAGATTTTTAAATAAACTGGCCTAAGCCCTTAAAATATTAATATAAGTCAGTATTGTAGAATTACACTGGCTAAAATAACAAACTAGATGCCAAATATACCTTCTTTTATATAAAGCCCCCTGTACAGGGAAACTTGACCATTGGCAGGCTTAAGGAAGGGAGAATGGGCCTATAGAAAAACATAAAGGAAAAAAAAAAACAACCAAAAAAAAAAAAAAGAAAAACATAAAGGACTGAAGAGCAATCTCTTTCCCACTTATCAGCAAGAACAGCAACTTGGACAGCTCCAGTGGAAAACATTCTCAGAAATCAAAGTGGCCTACATATGGCCAGGTATGTATTAAACGGTTCCTCTCCATATGAACCTCACTCTTAGTTCATCCCATGGGATGCACCCATTTCTCTTTCATACGTATGCACCCTTTCCATGCGTAAAAACACGGTGCTAACCTAAATTTGTCTATTTCTATCCCAAGACCACATTGCAAACAACAACAAACTGTAACTTATTTATTTATTTATTTATTTATTTATTTATTTATTTATTTACTGTGTAGCTTTGGAGCCTGTCCTGGAACTCTCTCTGTAGACCGTGCTGGCCTTGAACTCACAGAGGTCCGCTTGTCTCTCCCTCCAAGAGCTGCGATTAAAGGTGTGCATTTCTTTCTAACATGTTCCTTTTTACACCTACCACTTCATTCATTCCCTGCATTTCCCAATTTTATCTGAATTTATGATCTACATAAATTATATCTCCTATATAAATTGCACATTCTTACCATCAATACTGCGAAATTGGTTGTGTGGTTGCAGCGGCAACCAAGGAACCCTTCAGGGCTCTCAGTTTTTTGGCAGCCATGTGTGTCCCAGTCATTTGTAGAAACATTCCAGTAGACACAGGCATAAGAGTGAAGCTGGAATTCTCTTTTGTCATACTGTGAATTGATGACATATTCAATGCTTAATTGGACAGAAAAAAATCTAATAGGATAAGATAGTCCTAAGAGAAATAAGTGCATATTAAATAGCATTAATGTCTTCTCTGTAGACTGAAGGAAGAGCCAGGGCATAAGAAGTCAGGTGTGGTAGCATACAGCTAGAATCCAAGTACATATGAAGATGAGGCTGCAGGACTGCTCCAAATTCATGACCACCTAGAGCTATATAGTGATAGTTTGTTTCAAAAACAAACAAAACAACCAGCCAATCAAAGAAAGTGTATAACGATATAAATCAAATTAATTTACTTTCTACTTAGATTGTCAGAAATTTGGATAAGATTTAAATAATTTCTTTAAAAGGCTTTTCAGAGACTTTCTGTAGAGTTTTTCTTACTTTATACCATAGCTATTTTTTTAACTTATTAATTTTACATTAATATTTTACATCCTGACTGCAGCTTCCCCTCCCTCTTTTCCCACTCCCCCCCCCCCCCGCAGCACTCCTCCAACCCCCCATCTACCCCTCCTTACTATTACTTCAGATAAGGGCCCCCCCCCCCCCCCCCCCCACCACCAGGGGCTTAAGCAAAGCATGGCATATCAAGATGCCCTAAGACAATCACCTCCCCCTGTATTCAGGCTGGGAAAAGCAATCCAGCAAGAGGAATAGGCTCCCAAGAGGCAGCCAAAGCTTCTATTCCCATTGCCTCGAGTCCCACAAATAGACCAAGTTACACAACTGTCACATATATACAGAGGGCCTAGGTTAAAAACAAGGACATCAGGAAATTTGAAGGCAAATGGGTAGAACTAGAAAAAAAAATCACCCTGAGTGAGGTAACCTAGACCCAGAAAGACAAACATGGTATGTACACACTTGTAAGTGGATATTAGCTGTAAAGAATAACAGGTCACAATCCACAGACACAGAGAGGTTTCAAGGGGGGACACATGGATCTCCCAGGGATGGGGCAATACGAGATCTCATGGTTGGGGCAGGTAGGCATGGGAACTTGAGGAATCAAATCGGGGAGTGGGCAGAGAGGGGGAGGGCAGAGAGTGATGACTGGAAAAGGGGCTTGGGTCAGGTAAAAGGCTGATGAAAGGGAAACTCCCATGAGTCTACAGGGATGGCCCCAGCTAAGACTCCTGGTGGCAGTGGATACGTAGCATGAACTGGCCATCTCCTATGATAAGATTTGCGACCACGCTGAGTGACTGATGGAAACCGATTCAGAGACCCACGGCCAAACACTGGGCTGCACTCAGGAGTGCTGCTGAAGAGATGGAAGAGGGACTGTGGGACCAGAGACCTTAGGGACGTCAGAGGAAAACCAACAGAAAGGGGTAGTCTGGCTCATGGTAACTCTCACAGACTGAACCAACAACCAGGGAGCCTGCATGGAACCATAGAACTCTTTTATCTAAAATATCTCCAGTTTTGTAATTATCTCCAGATTTTTTTTAAAATTCCATTAAGGGGGAAACTTACCGCAGGATTAAATACCATTTCCACAGAAACATCTGGGACTTGATCACTTGAATTGATTTTGCCTGAGATAATTTTTTGACTAAAATCTGATGTAGCAGTGAAAGTTTTTGATTGGAAAAGTTTGTGGTTTTGGTACACTACAAAACCACATGAATTTTTATCTGTGGAGAAAAATACACATTAATATTCAACAAATGTACCTGGTAGTTATCAAAAATAAAATTTTCAAGTCATTGTGGAACTGCATGGTTGCTTCATCTTTGAGTAAGGTACAACAAAAAATAGTTCAGCAGCTGAACTTTTATTTGATTGCAATATAGTATGGTAATATTACAGTAGGGGTTGATTATAGTTGGTATAGGGTTGGGGGTTGGGGGAAATTTTATAGGCTCAGTGATATCTTTAAAAAAAGGCAAAATTGGATGGAATAATAAAAGCGAGTAATAGAGTGATTACTTGTGAGTTATTATTTATAGGCAATTACATTGGTATAGATTCTTGTATATTGATACAAAGTTAAATTATATTGAATATTATATCCATGCATGCTTCTACCTCTGCTTAAAACATTTTTATATATTGATATATATTTATCATATTGCAATGTACATTTCTACCTCTGATCAGGATACTTGCACATTGTTTACATTTTGAGGTCATTGTCCTCATTTGTTGCATAGTTTTTTATTGTATAATATTCTAATATGAAGTCTTAGTCTTTAAGTTAAATAGGTATTAAGGAGTATAGATCAATAGTCATCTATGTTTGTCATATTTATAGTTAGACTAATCAGGTTCTTTAGATACACAGAGATTATATTCTGCATAGATAGGTAATCTTCAACCACTTCAAAGAGCTGTAGAATATGGCATTTAAATAACTTAGGATTCTGTTGAAGTGAGACACAACTGCTCCTGGCAGCACCAATCTATTCCTGAGAAAATGTTGATAACCGAAAACACTCCACTTGGAGCTTGTTTTCTTCTTGGCAAAACTGGCCTTTGGGCAAAGAAATGCCCATGCCTCAATCACTGACAAAATACATGATATTTGGAAATGGATAAGCAGTACTGTGAAATCTTGCCAAGACAGGATAAGATGGCTTTGAAAAATTTCCTGTCTCTGAAAATGGTATGTCAATAATTCTAGGCCTTAGCCAAAGTTGGTTGCTTCAATGTTGCAAATGAGACTTTGGGTGATTGCTCAGGTAGCCAGTGGTCTCTGTCATTTGTTTCACATTTTGGAAGTTGCTTGATTGCATTTCCTGCTTACTCAAGTAATATTATTTCCCTTCTCAGATCTTTGGTGGAGTTGAAGACTAGATAGTTATAGTAACTTTCCTCTCATGACTTGGCCAAGTTATTTATTATAGAAGACTTAAACTAGTTAGGATAGGATAATTATTGAATATATTTATTCTTATTGTAGATAATTTTGTATTAGGCTTAGAACTCTCTTATTTAAACAAAACGGGGAGGTGCTATAGGAAGTCTTACAGCTGGTGGTTATCCGCCCACTGAGGCGTGGCCTCTTATTCTATATATGCCGATGTAGAGTATGCATCCGGCCTCTTTTCTGGCCTCTTTGTTCCGGTTGTGGGATTTGCTTTCTGATCTTTGTTCAAACAGAGGATTCTGATTTGTAAGTCTACCCCTAAATAAATAACCATCTATTTCTAAAAAAAAAAAGAATTTAGAAAAAAATTACTTTTCTTCATATCTATTTTTCTATCATCCCTTTCATTGAACATATATGTCTGTATATGTCTATATAAATAAAGTTTAAGTTTCCCACAATGAACAATGAATTTTCCTACAGTAATCTTTGAATTTTCCCACAACAACAACTCCACCTGGTTGCTATGACATCATGATGCTGATAGCACTACTACAAGACCTGTTTTGGGTACCAGCTGCTCAAGATGGTTCCGACTTGGTTAGCTGAAATGGTGCACTTTTTTTTTTTACAACATTCTAGCCAGAACTCCAAATAGAAACCCCAGAAAAACCCTACCAAATACTCAGAGACTATCTGCAATTATACCAGATAGTAATCTTGGAACTTAACCATCATTTTACTTTAACAGGATCCCATAAAAAGAACATCACCCTCATGGCAGCTGGAAATAATTTTAGAAGATGATGATCCCTCTCCCAACAAAGTTTGTCCTCAGGGTTAGGGATATCATATATATATATATATATATAATTATATTATATATATTATATAATATATATATCTCATTACTGTACACAGCCATTGTTTCATAACTACCTGCACAAGTCAAGCCATGAGAACTGTGTGTCTCTTTTGGGTTGGTCATCAGGACAGTCTCTAGGCCTTCTGATCTAGTAAATTTTAGGATCCCATCTAAATAAATACCTTAACCCATGTCCAAGAGGCAGGGATGCTTCACAGAGTTGAAGAGGAGTGTCAATAGACAGGCTTGTTGAATTTCCCTATTCTATTTATGAGCATTAGATCATATTCTTTGTCCAATCACATTTCCACATGTACATCTATGCTTCAATTATAGACAAATATGCAATTAAGGCTCCATGAAAACTCAAAGGATGGAGTTCAGAGAGCTTTGGAAGAGTAGAGCATGTGGAGGTTCCCAAGTGTGATACACTCCCAGAGAGGGTATAGAAACTCTGCACCCCTTCACTCAGACCTCATCCTGTTCTTATTTCAATATGTATCCTTTGTAATAAGCTAATCGATGTGTCTACCTGAGTTATATGAGTTGCTAAAGCAAATTAAACCCAAGAAGAAGATTATGAAAATCCTAGTTTATAACTGGTCAATCATAAGTGAAGACTAAATTCTCTGGAGCTTGTGATTGGCAGTGTGTGGGTGGGTGGGGGAGGGAGAAAGAGAATCTTGGCATACAGACCTATGTTGCAAGCCTGTGGTAGATATAATTAATATATGTAACCCATGGTTGACTAATTGCTAATTTTCCTTTGATAAATTTCTTCTTGAAGTTTACTTTTCTTATCTCCTATGTGGGGAGACAAATTTCTACCTATTCTTCCTCATTTATAAACATGTCACATTTTTGCAGTAAGATATGGGTAGACCTAGCCTTTGGTGTTTCCTCCATAAGCACAACACTGAACAAGAAATAGCAAAAGGTTACTGTCTGTCAAGATGGCTGTGCCTCCAAAAGCTTCCATGAGGTCTGCCTGACATTTGATGACAGCAGGGCATGTGTCTTAGGTCACGAGACAAATTTGAAGGAAGCTTTGTGGGAGGACTTGGCAAGGGCACCCCTCACCATCTCTGCTCCAACAATCATCAGCTATCTGAGAGGCTGGAGCGCTACTGTGAAAACTTGTTGTAGGAGGCTACTTGTTTGTTTCCTGGCTGCCCAGACTCCCAAAATAACCATACAGAAACTATATTATTTAAATCATTGCTTGGCCTATTAGCACTAACTTCTTATTGGCTAGCTTTTAAATCTTAATTTAACCCATTTCCATTATTTTATATTTTACCACAAGTCTCGTGGCCTACTGGCAAGGTTCCAGCATGTGTTTCGGTCATGGCTCCATGGTTTCTCTCTGCCTCTGCCTCCTTTCTCCCAGCATTCAGTTTAGTTTTCCCTGCCTAGCTATACTCTATCCTATCACAGGCCTAAGACAGTTTCTTTTTTAACCAAAGATATTCACAGAATACAGAGGGGGAAATCCCACACCAGAACATCAGAGAATAAAGCCGGCTGTTCATGAGGGCCCTGTAGTGTTGTAATCACGAAAGTTGTGCCTACCTGGCCATGGCACTGGTCAAACAGAACTAGCTGAGGAACAGTTCTTAACGTTTACACAGTTGCTAGGCACAGGAAGCATAGCAGAAGAAATAATAGAAAGTATACATCTTTTGGTGTGTGTGTGTGTGTGTGTGTGTGTGTGTGTGTAGAATACTCACACATCTGTATGTGAGTGCACACACCTGTGCAAACATGCAGGCCCGAAAAGGATACTAGGTGTCCTGCTCTATCTCTCTCTGCATTACTTCTTGAGACACGGTCTCCTAGTGAAACTGGAGCTGGTCTAATGGTTAACAAGTTCCAGAATTCCTCTTGTCCCCTCATCTCCTGGCTTTTTACATGGGTATTGGGGATCCAAACTCAGGTCCTCATGCACACAAAGAAAATGCTCTTACCCATTGATCCAGATCCCCAGCTCCCCAAAGTATATTTTAGCAGAAGAATTGCAAAGATTGTACTCTTTCTTTCTTAAGTGATTTGACAAAAATGACAGCCATGAAATGTGCCTATCCCACCATGTGACTTGAGAAGACAGGCAAGGCTCTGATGGCCTCTTGGTCACTGCTTCGTCAATTATTCTTCTCTACCTCTCCCAGGGAGGAAATGTATGGCTTTCTCACATCCTTCACAGCAAACTGTCCTCACCAATTTTTCCCCTCCCGGATACTGGATGACAAAATTAGTCCCATTTTTATTTTATTTTGTAGGAATAGCTATTTTAATCCTTCAAAACAAATTTATATTTATGATTTCTAAAAGTAAGACTAGACTTTTCCAACCCTTAGCACTTACATGTATTATAGTCTTCTAAGCCAAACACAGATGCTGGGGAAGAGAGTTAAGTTTTCTCAGGGATGCACTTCCTGACATGCTACCCAGTCACAAGTACTCAGCTGTAAACACACCTACATACAAGCAATACTAAATGGACTTTGTAGTTTGTGTATGCGTGCATGTGTGTGTGTGTGTGTGTGTACACACCATTACACACAAGTTAATAATTTGACAGAAAGCAGGGAGGGGACACAGGAGGAGTTGAAGGGAGATAAGAAAGGGTTGGAAGCCAATCATTTAAATACAGTACTAAAACATGAAAGTCTCAAAAAAACTTTTTAAATGTAAATAAAAATTAAAAAAGCAAAATACAGAGTTCCTGCTCACTCCTCCCCTCAGTGCTATATTATTTTGAGCATGTTACAAATCATAAGTTTTTACAAATACTTAGATTTATTAGAATAACGTGTTCACATCTTGTGTATTTTCAAGTCTCCACATGTTCAGCTATTCCTTTCCATGCCTCCTCCTTCTTCTATCCACTTTGGTAGATGCTTGTTTCATTGTCTTTCATGCAATTAATTTTCCACTTTGTTGACCAAACCTAGCATTTGTTAATTTATAATTTTATTCACTTATAACCTCATGCTTACTCATCCTTACTCCTACCTTTCTTTATTTTACTTTTATGCTTCTTCAGATGAGTGTAAGGGTCTTATAGAAACACAGGTTTGTATGCCTAGTGCTAATATTTCAATCTGTTACTCTCCAATGTGTTTTTAGAATGAAGAGAGATTCTCTCTCACATAAAATAGTGGAATTGATATTACTGTAATATATTTGAACCTAAAAACACTCAAACAAAATTATTAGGTATAAATCTAAGCAAGGATTAATCTCCCTTCATGGATTTCAAGTAAGTAATCCCTTGAATTTAAGTGTGTTTACAAAACAATGCAGAAAAAGGTTCGAGACATACTTTTCCCGGTTTTAAGCAAGATCTGAAGTTCAGTCTGTTCGTTTGGATTGAGTCTGTCTGCAGTTTTATCAATGGATGTTCCACCAGAAACTAGAGAACCACTCGATCCTACAAGAAAGGGGAAAGTAGACTTTTAAATACCCGCATTTTGGTGACCCAGGAACTGCTTGTGATTGACAATGGACTCTTCTTTACTGTTACAAGTGCAGGAGACCAACAGCTTACCTTTCTGTACGGAGAAAAGAACACTTGACCCTGCATCATCGCCTCGTGTAACTGACTGGATTGCTATGTTAGGTTCCACTATTGTTTCATCACCCAGAGAAAAGGAGTAAGACTCCATTTGCTCAATAAGCCTGCACAGAATGAAACATAACAACTCAACATTTTGTCATAAACTCAGAGATGTGTTGTTTTCCTCATTACTTTAGAAAAGGCGTGAGCACTAAACATGCAGTCATGGTGACATGCCAATTAACTATACACGTGTGCATTTGTGTGTGTGTTTATCTAATTATGTACCTGCTTTTCTTCATCAGAGTCTTATTTTATCTCAAGTACTTTTTAAAATGTTATGATGATTACCCCACAAGTTTTGTGCCACCATTGTATTAGCATGTTTTTGCAGGCAGGACAGCATTGTAGATCAGAGAGTTTGCGGCTGGTTTGATATTTAGGTTTCTCCTTTGGTAGTATGCAGACTAACTTCCTGGACCAAAGATGTTAGCACGTAGGTGTGAAGGCTCTATGTAGACACAAGCTCAACTTCTCCATGGTCAGTGAGTTTTGTAGATACTGTCTTCAGCAATGGAGCTTTGCCTTCAGTTTGTGGAGAGCAACCTATAGTATTGGCAATAGCCTGGATTGTTTAGGAATTCCCATAGTACCCCATTTGGGCAACAACTTAACTAGACATAACCTATTCCTGATAAAGGATGCTTCATTTGATGGTAAGAATTTGTAGGAGTAACCAACCATGACCTAATTTGACTTAAGGCCCACTCCACAAGATAGAACTCATATCCGACACTGCTTAGATGAGCAAGAACCTGAGACAAGATAGCTTAGGTTCCTAGGGTAAAATCAAATACTATAGCTTTAAAAGCAAACAGAAAGATATAACAATATTGTAACTCCTAATGACATTCTTCTGTAGTCATAGATCAGAACCTTTCTCAGCCATCATCAGAGAAGCTTTCCCCTACAGCAGATGAGAAGAAATGCAGAGACTCATAGCCAGACATGATGCAAAGGGAGAGACCTTGGAACACTCACTCAGCCCTAAGTGGGATGTCTCTGTCAAATCCCTCCTCTCAGGGTTCAGGGAATCCCACAGAAGATGAGGCAGGAAGAATGCCCTTTGAGTACACATTTTGGCTTTCAGTCAGTATGAGGCAGCCAATCTGAGGAGGCAGTCAGAGGACAGGATGCCCCTTTGGTCTGAGCATTGGTCGAGGTAAGAACTCTAGCGGCTGGCTGCTCTGCTTCTCTGATCCTTCAGCTTTCACCCTCTGATAGCTGATTCCGAGTTTTTATTATTAAGAATTTGTACTACAAGACAGTTTTACATCTCAAATTAGCCAACTAAGGTTATATTAACCTTCAATATAACAACAAGGATCCAGAGTTATAGATCAGCCTTTGCAACCAGTGTTCAAAAGGAGAGATGAAAACCTAATCCCGTTGGCTGCACCATATTACAGTCGCCAGCACAAACCCTAGCCAGAGCCTCAGAGCTCTGGCTACTTGGGCATTCTGCTCCTCCCAGTTTAGAAGAGGAGAGTGCACATTCTACGATGACGATGTGATGGGGTTGAAGCTGGGCTGGACGCAGTCTTTCTTCCCCACCGTTCTTCCCCCATTTACTTTCATCTTTTCTCATTTTCACTTTTCCCTCAAATGAACAGATTAGATGGGGAATTCAGAAGTGGAGGGACATACAAGGAAAGCTAGGAGTAACCGAAGAGAGAAGCAGAACTGAGATGGGTGCCTGAGCCCTGGCTCAGGAAGAGACCCTTGCTCCAAGGCCTAGCTCAAGACATGGGAGTTTGTTCACCCAGGCTTGCCCTGAGCAAATTTAATTTCCTTCCCTTGAAAGAGGGAGAAGAAAGGGAGATCATCATTGGAAGTTTAGGGGCACAGCTTCCCCTCAGTTTCTACGGGGGGTTGGTTTCAGCGCCTGTGGTTTACATGGTAGAAGGCAAACTGATAGAGCCCACTCAGAAAATGATGGGCTGGAAACAGAGAGTGAGGTGAGGGGATGTGGAGACTGGTTGCACAGCTTTGGGAAGATAATGAGTGAAATCTATGCCCTGGCAAAGCTGAAGCATGCATGGATAGCCTATATATGGTGGTTTTGTGGAACTCGTCCACACTGGGTTTCATGGTCTAAGTTGATGAGGACGACTTACCAGGTGTCATCCTCAAGATGACACCAGATCTCATTACAGGTGGTTGTGAGCCACCATGTGGTTGCTGGGAATTGAATTCGGGACCTTTGGTAGAGCAGGCAAAGCTCTTAGCCGCTAAGCCATAGTTCAGTGTAATCTATATTTTGAGGTTTATTTCTCCTCTAACCACCTTTGTTTGAAGCCATTAGGATGTTATACATAAATTATACAAGATTATCTTTTTATCCATATATGAGCCAGTAAATGCATAATTGTTTCTTAGCAAGGTATTGCCACCTATGTCATAACCTATAAAATTATCAGATAAATCCTACATTTTTTTCTTCTTTCTTACTAAGCACATCCACCCCCCCATCCCCACCCCTTCCTCTAGCAATAATCTGCTACCACAGATCCTTCTCTGACTGGTGGGGGAAAACTTTCTCTGTCTTTCATTTCTATTTTCACTGAACATAGACTTTGGAGCTCATGGATACCTCCTTCCGCACTTTAGAAAAAAAGAGGTACCCTCAGCCCCAGGAGAAGGATCCATCTTCCTCTGAAGTCATGAACTATACCAGTCCAACCATTGACATGACTTCTGCCCCATTTCTCAGAACTGTGATCTTTCGAGTTCACAGTCTCACCTGTACCCTTTCTACTCTGAGGGTGCAACCCCAAGTAGACGTTGGCTGTGCTCAGTTAGGAACTGAGAGTTACGTGGAAGAATTTCCCTTAGGGACATGTGGTCAGACAAATAATGTTTCTGTACAGAATGCTGATTGTCCACAATACCAAAAGACTTGATATAACCTAAAATCTACCAGAGGCTTGGTTAGGTAAAAGTTTACTTACCACTGTAATGGTCAAGTGTTAAAAAGTGTTTATGTATGTGGGCATGTATGTACACATGTGTGGAAAGTACAGGGGCATGTCATGAATGTGGAGGACCTGTGAGGGCACTTCCAGGAAGAATTAACCAAAGGGGGAAAGACTCTCTGTTAGAGTGGGCAGCCCCTCCCCCGAGGCAGCCCAGGTATGAAGAGGTTGGTGGCGAAGGGAGCGCTGCTTGCTTGTCTCCACCTTGCTGGCGAAGGCATCTGCTTTGCTGTAGCTGCCACCATTCTGTGTTGACATCAGAGCACAGCTTCTTAAGCCTTTCAGGTGAACCGAAGGCCAGCAGTTCTCCACGAATCCTCCAGGCCTTCAGGACTACCAAGGTACCAACCTCGCAAACTGAGCAGCTACTGGCTTCTCAGCCTCTGTAGTGTCTTATGTAAGTCAGTCCAATAAATACATGTCTGTAACACATATTCATTCTGTCAGCTCTGCTCCTCCAGTGAGCCCTAGTATACTCGTACGATGCAGTAATCTGAAATTATGGTGTACATGTATAGATACTCATATTTTTAAAATGTTCTAAGCTATCAAAGAATAGGTTAATATATTATGCAATTACTTGAGTGCATGAGAAAATATTTGGAGCATGTGCTAATGAATTAATAAAGGCTTCAAAAGAATTTATTCAAAAAATTAATAAAAGTTTTAAAGAATTACCCATTGTGTATTTTCTTATTTTTCTGAAAGAAGCACATGTAAATGTAAAGGGGGGGTTAAAAGTATATTTTAGTGAGGGCCTCTGTGAATAAAGAAGATTTTTAATATAAATATCGAATAAAAAGTAATCAGGAACATAGTCTTAATAAGAGGAAACAAAGGAGGGGAGTTAGATTCCTTTCTTTCTTTCTTTCTTTCTTTCTTTCTTCCTTCCTTCCTTCCTTCCTTCCTTCCTTCCTTCCTTCCTTTCTTTCTTCCTTTCTTTCTTTTTTTTTTTTTTGAAGTAGTTGTAGAAAAACTGGAAAGAGCTTATCAGACAGCTGAGGTGTGGGTTGGAGGCTGACAGTAGGCTGCATCTTATGCTCGGCTGCTTCCTGCAGCACTGTGCATTGAGAAGGGAATGGGAGGGGCACCTTTGTGCGAAGCAGCTGCTTTGACCACACCAGACCCAGGTGAAGGGAATAAGCTGCAATCTGAATTTTTTCTCCTAGGCCGTGACCCCCTGGAACCAAGAGGTAACACACATCACTCTATGTAGGAACAAGATAGCATGGGAAGTCCAAGATTTTCTCTTAATGCCCAAAGTGTCAGGCAGTTACTGCACCCAAGAGATGTAGACCCTCCATTTGTGTTTTAACCTGAAAAAGGTAAGTGATACTCCCCAAACTTTGTTCCAAACGGTTGCTTACGTGGAAAAGGACTTGTCTTCATCAATCATGGCGGCTTTTTGGAAAACTTCTTCACTGGCATCCAGAAGCTGACTCACTGTGGTTATAGCGATTCTTTTTGCCTGCGAGGGAGAAGGCACGTCACAGAAGACATGTGTCATGCATAACCATCACTATGATCATGAGGACTTATCGTGGTAGCAAAGAGCATGACTAGCATGATAATCCAAAGGAAAACACTATTAAATCGAAGTTCCAATTTATTTAACCTATGTAAAATAAAAGAAAGAGCCAAGATAAGAAATAAAAGCATAAATGAAGGTGGTGAAGCAGAGGTTTAGGATTTTGAATTTGAATTCATGATAAGATCATTTACAAAGCCCCTTTCAGCCATAAGAACAAAAGAAAAAGCGCTTGGGAAAAGTAGACTCAAATACCACTGCAGGCCTGCCTGTCCAGACATCAGAGCTCACAATACATAGCTCACATAGCATAACTTATCAGTTGTGCTTAACGTAACTATCAGTAAAGTTTTCTTTAGTTTCTTATAATTGAAAACTCTGGAGTGCATCAGAGAGATAGTGTCTTGGCATTTCATTTCTGTCTTTACTGACTAATTTTTCTATAAACTTTACAGTTGGAAGTACATATCTTTTGAATTATGTCTTCCATTACTTTATTACTTAAAATCTACTTCTCAAAGGACCTTTGGTAGTTAAAACAACTTTCAAAAGAAGATATATATATATATATGTATATATATATATATATATATATACATATATATATATATATTGAGTATACTTCTGGCTTTTATGTTTCAGAATTTAGCAGGTCATGACATTAGACATGTAAACTCGGTTTAAGATTCCTTAGGAAGCCAAATGTAGGGAGCAGCCAGGATGTCGCCTTGGCGAGATAGTGCCAGCAGTCCTACAGCCTTTGATGCTGCCATCCAGGTCAGTGTGCTTGGAGCCTTGTTTGCATTTCAGAGACTTGGTTTCCTGACCTGTCCTGTGGCCTTGGGCCCTAGCAGAATGGCATCAACCAATCAGCATTCAAGCCTCTCCACTGTTTAAAAGCAGCTGCCTCTGGGCTCTGCTTCCTCTCTGGCCTTTTCTTCCTCTCTGGCCTTTTCTCTCTCTCTGGCTTCCTCTCTCTAGGTTCTCTAGGTTCTCTCTGGCTTCCTCTCTCTAGGTTCTCTAGGTTCTCTCTGGCTTCCTCTCTCTCTAAGCTCTCTCTAATCTTTCTCTCGTAAGCTCTCTCTAAGCTCTCTCTCTAAGCTCTCTCTAAGCTCTCTCTCTGGCTTCCTGCTCTCTCTGTCCTTTCTCTCTCTTCCCTTCCCCCAATTTTCCTCAATCGAGTGCTCCGAATAAAGACGTGATAGGGAAGGAATTCTCGTTTTCGTGGCGTTCATTCCTGCTGGTCAGGAAGCGCGCCGCAGCCAAAGACCAACCTGCGAGTATGCTTGGCACAAAGAGCAAGCAGAGCTTAAGGTGCAATTCATAGCAAGGGTCTAGGAAAGCTATCTCTTTGGGAAAGAACATGTATATCAGAGTCTAACACAACTGTCAAACTGTATACAATAAAGCTAGAGACTTGTTCATTCCAGAATTTTCTGGGATATTTAACATAATAACAATCATGTCAGTTCCAGAGAATGATTAGAAAGGAGCCCTTGTTCAATTTCTTTGAGCATCTTCCAGAAGGTGTACTCTACCCAATGGTCTTAACTTAAATGCCATCCACATCATAGGCTAAGGAGGAGAATTTTGGATGTCCCTCCCCATTCTAAAACGTTTGGAGTCAAGCCCAAGGCCCTGCACGGACTAATGAAACACCATCAACAGACCACCACCCCAGCTTTCTCTTAAACTTTAAAATCTTGAGTTTTACCTGCTGCTCAGCCCTTCTGCTTTCATTGAAGATTTGTCCAACCACTCTAGTAGCAGACGTGATGTTCGCAGGAGTTAATATACTGGCATTAGCTGTTAAAATCTGGGCTTCTGAAGAAATGGTCTTAGATTCTGTGGTGATGTTGTCTATCTGTTTAAAAATGTTTTTTTTCAGAGTCTAATTTATACAAGTATTCTTAAACATTTTTCAAATGACTGCAGTTGAATGAGCTGAAATTTGGCTGAGTCTCAACCTCCTGAGCATCACACCCTCCCACTTTTTCTTGTTTACTTCTTTATTTGAATAAACAACACAGTTCACAAAGAGCAGGGATTTCATTTTCCACTACCGGCTTGGATTCTATCGAGCCTAACAAACTGCTATAGTCATGTTGTGTAGCTGGGGTCAACATGGATGGGTGGAATGAACTTAGTTTTACACTAGATGGCACCATCACTTCACAAATCAAGCCAGCACTCACTTGTAAGGAGTCAAGACAAATTCTATCAGCAGACAGAAAACAAAACAAAACAAACAACAAAGCAAAGACGGTTGACTTCACAGCTAAGTCTCTGTCACGTGCTTTCACTGTGCTCGGTGATTAAAGGTGTGATCATATACAACGCATAATGGGAAAGGGCTCTGTAAACTGTGCTCCCTCATAACAAAGACTAGGAGACGCTTAACCCAAGTTCACACAGCATGGAAGTTGCGGAGATGAGAGTCAAACACTGGTTTCTCAGATTCCAGAATCTGACCTCTTTCTTTCAGGGTGTGTGATAAACAGCTACCTGCACATCCTATTTCCCTTCCCCAACCCACCCACAATCTGCCCATCTGTGATTAGGGAGTTGGTGTGATTGGCTCCCTGTGGATTTTAAATCCAACAGTAGTAGCTTTGTCACAGCTTGGTAGTGGTCCCTGGCCAAAGCATTTCATCCCTCATAGCTGCACTATTTCTCACTTATATTTGTCTGTGGTGTTTATAGATTAAACATGAGTTAGAAAACTTGGCAGTATTCATTAAATGTTTTAAATGATAGGCAACTACCCAATTAACCAAAGGGTTTTTTTTTTGTTTGTTTGTTTTTTTTTTTTACTTTTTTCAGGGTGTTACAATTATACATAAGTGATTTACTCAGCACTAAAACACATTGAATTTTTATTTTGGTCTTTTCCCTTATGCTAAAGATTTGCAAATGTGCTGTAGCTCCTTGGTTCTGACAGACAGCAAATCACAGATTCTAGTCTTCCAAAAGATGGTGAGGATGAACAACTGACAACTTTAGAGTGTGTTACATTGGTCAATCATGGTGTCGAGTAGATTGGGTGAATTAAATACATCTTAAACTCACAGTGGGCGTATAGGTCTTAGCCCTATCTTCTATCCAGGATCGTCTGTATTTGATAGCAATAATGCTCACCAATTAGTGGTAGCAGCTATAATTACCTTTAGCATGGGAATGGTACTCAATTTGATAAAGAAGATGTAACATCCTGCACACAGAAGTACCTCCATCAAAGTTTACAGTGTCTTCCTCTTCTGTATGATCAATCGAGTTAGCACTTCCAAGCATGCTCGCTTGCCTAGATCGTCAGTCAATATAATTTAATATGAATGGTAACTCATCGAGCCATAAATTCTTCTTACTTTATTAGCTCATTGTACAGTCCAAAGACCAGTATCAATCTGGAGTTTGTCTGTGTCTAAGGTTCATTGGTCACATGGTTTTTCCATTCATTTTGATGGAGTAGACTACCTTTGGTTTCTGAAACTGGGGATCTACATTCACTCAAAACTTGAACAATCTACAAATATAAGGCCGTTTAAAATATTCTCTAGGTTACCATTTGTTGAAATGTTATGAAATAAAATGTCAACATTAAATGCATGTTGACTTTAAACAAATAAGAATGTTTTAACTTAATGGGTTTTCTTAGTTTCTAATTTGAGAGTTTGAAAAGCGTTGATTTGACCATCAGGCTTCTGAAGACGAAACAGAGTGGCCTAGACCCAGAGCGTCCCCTAATTGTCTGTCAGATGGGCTAGAAGACATACCTGCATTTCTAGTGTCTCCAGATTTTCTTCGCAGTTTCCTACCAATGCATCTCCCAATTTTATCTCTCCATACTCAGAAACATTGCACAGCCGAGTTGCTCTAGGAGTCCCCGCTTTAATAAAAGGGAAAAATGGAAAAAAAGTATGTAAAGACAGACACAGCAATCACTGCGCGCTTTCTCCGTGCCAGCGTGACTCCGCTGCTTCTCCCAGGATGAGCATCTGTTCACTCTTGATTATGGGTTTAGGTCAAGAATACAAGGCTGTTCTAATACCCAGAAATAGAAAAGTGAAGCAATCCCTGCAGCATTCTAGGCGGTTGTCTTGATTTTTGAAACTGGACTTTGTACAGAGACCGGTTACTATTCGCTTCCTTCTCTGCCTTCAAGAAAGATTTACATTCTAAATCGTAGGAATGAAAGGACTTTAATCGGACACAATGAAAATCTACTAGGCTGAGACTGGAGGCAATGTGAAAAATTCCTACAAACTATGAAATATATCAATCTTCTATCTCTATGTAAACCTGGACAGCTCCTCCAAGACCAAGAATTCCAGGGTATTGCAGCAGCTTCTAGATGTTTTATTGGCTCTCAATGAAGTAGTTCTTTGGGCAGTTTTATTTTTACAGGCTGTCACCTGAACGTTCCACCCCATGTCCCACCAGTAACTGATCATTATGTAATATCTAAAGACAAAATCATAATCAGTAGGGAAGCTTATCACAGGTGAATTTTTCCCTCAGGATTAGTACTGAAGCAGCTGCTTTTTGAGGAATGATAAGAAATATTGATATCAGAATTGCTTTACTAACACTTAAAATAGAAGGTTGGAGTTTTCATTAATTTACACGATGACTCCACCTCTACTGCCAGACAGAATGCAAAGTTTTAACACATACAGGATTTATATCTCTTCGGCAGCCACATGTCAAGTGTGTCTCTTCCATTATTCATAGAAATATGAATGTTTCTACTCAAACATCACTGAAGTGCATTGTAATCACTTGTTATATAAAATAAAACAAAAAGAGTTCTTAACATAAAATTAAGTGCATTTGTTAATAGTTGAAATATATATCTTTAAAATGATATGGAGTCGGTCTGAAATTCAAAGATAGGTATAATAAATATTTCATAACAGTTGCTCAAAAATCAAATAAATGTCAACTAAAAGATGATAATGTGACTCTTATTTATCCCTTGGTATTATATCAAACAGCTGTGATGACCTTCATGAATATATTACAGACACTTTTCCCAATTCATAGTACACAGTTATGCTTTGTAAGTTGTACCTGGTTTATAGAACATAAACAATGTAAGGTACCTATGACATAGAAAATGAAGACAACAGTCATTTATAGGCACCCTATATAGCGTGGTCTATAAAATATGCACAGTAAGAACAAATCTGCAGAAGCTCCCCTTTGGGTCTCTGAAATTTAAAGAAAAGGCTTGTGCTATCTTATTTTATGTCAACTTTACACAAGCTATGGTTATCTGAGAGAAGGGAACCTCATTTAAGAAAATGCTCCCATAAGATCTGGCTTAGGCAGGCTTGTATGATATTTTCTTAATTAGTAATTGATCAGGGAGGGCCCAGGCTGTAGTCGGAAGTGCCACCCTTGGGCTAAAGCCCTGAGTTCTATAAGAAAGCAAGCTGAGCAAACCACGAGGAACAAGCCAGCAAGCAGCAGTCCCCCATGGCCTCTGAGTCCATCCCTGTGCCTCGAAGTTCCTGCCCTCCCTGCTTTTGATAATGAACTGTTATATGGTACTGTGAGTGACATAGACTCTTTTCTTCCCAAGATGATTTTGATTATGGTGTTTTATCACAGCAATGGTAACCACAAGTGAGAAGGCTGGGAAGGGAAGGACATGTATTATATAGAGTAGTATGATCATGGATATGTGAGCAATCACTTAGATAAGGAAGGAAGGAAGGAATACAGGAAAGAGCAATTCCTATAGCATATTTAGAATTTCAGTGTAGTCTGGATATGCACAAAAGTGAGTATCAAAATAATGTGAAATTCTCATTGTTACTGCTCTATCAAAAAAATTTTTTTATAAATAATTTAAAAGTAACTGCATTCTTAGCACGAGGATTTATCTCTACTGCTTATTCTGGCTTTGAGGGAATGCATTCTCTTTGGATAGATACCTTGCTCAGCCTAAATAGAGTAGGGAGGGCTTTGAACCTTCCCCAAAACAATGTGTCTTACCCTCTCTGAGAAGTGAATGGGGGGCACAGTGGGGGTAAGTGAAGGGAGTGGGGGAAGCGAGGGAGTGGGAACTTGGATTGGTATTATAATAAAAAAGATAGTTTGTTTTCTTTTTTAAAAAAAGGAAAAAACGTGACTGCATTCTTGAGACATCCAGTTATGTAAGAAATGGGGGCACTGGCAACATTAATAGATGCAAATTAATGCAATCAAAGAATAGGTAAGATGTAGAAGGAGCAACGGTCTGCGTTCTCGCCTGGATCCTGGCCAGCTTACCCCCAAAATAATAACACGGAATCTGTATTCATTTAAACACTGTCTGGCCCATTGTCTCCGGCCCCTTATTGGCTAACTCTCACATATTAATTAACAAATTTCTAGTAATCTGTGTGTCACCACAAAGTGGTGGCTTACTGGGAAGATTCTAACCTACATCTATCTTGGGCCGGAGCTTCATGGCAACTGCTTCACTTCCCTTCTTCCCAGCATTCTGTTCTGTCTACTCCACTCACCTATGTTCTGACCTATCAGGTCAAACAGTTTCTTTATTAATTAACCAATGAAAGCAACACATAGAAAGAAGATCCACCTACATCAGTAAGATATTTAGATAAAATTACATGACTAGTAGACTTTAACTATTAGGAAGGAGCTCTATGGATGAATAAAGTCTACACTCAGAACATATTAGCCAATGTGGTGCTCATATAAGTCATCAATATTCTGGATCTCATCTGCAAACAATTAGAAACAGAATTCGTTGATTCTAGGAATGCCTCAATGCATAGAGGACTGTCGTAACCATGAGAATAGAAATGTGCCAAGATAAGGAACCAAGATGACCAAAGAAATAAAGGACTGCTGACAACAGACCCACTTGGAAATACATCATCTGAAAGAAGGCACAGAAGGAGTCTGGGATATGTATTGTCTCGAAAATAATGTAGAGAACCGATACCACTCCAGGTTTACAACAAGGAAGAAGTATTCACTTGAACAAATGCTATGGGACAGAGAAAGCTTGAGAAAATTTTCCAATTAAATAAGGATAAGGAAGAGTTCACAAACAACTGATCCATACTAAGGGGGAGAGATATGGGAGGGGGGTATGAGTCTATGCAGCTATATACTGAACTTCACACACTGACATTAAAGTGAGCCAAGCTTTCCTGGCTGTCTTGTCCAGAGACCTAACAGTAGCTAGGAGAATAATAGGTATGGCGGTCTAACAGTTCCTCTGCTTAAACAGAGATCCCGGGGGAAACACATACCGTTTGCAGTGCCCACACCACATGTTTCCAGAGAAGGTCCATATCTGCCCACTGCAATTCTGGCAAAGGTAAAATTCAGAGCAGTACTGTTTTCACAGAAATTAGCTGTAAAGAAAACAAATTTCTCTCATTACAGACTATGTATTTTAATTTTGAAATTTCAAACTAGGATGAAAGGTGAAGTTTAGAACCTTGGCAGTGTACTTTACAGAAGAATCATAGAGTCAACGGGCTGGTTTAGGAGTTTCCAGGCATTCTAGCTGATTAAATGTTTTCTGTTATAGTCAATACACTAGATAACAGGTTTAGCCGCAATGTACACCACACAGACTTGAGTTAGAGGGAAGGTATGAACTCTAACACACTAACAAGAGCTATGTATTGATTAGTTAGAATTTAAAGAATTGAAAAACTGCAATCTATGGTGACAAAGGACTTTATGAGGATTTAAATCAAAGTAAAAAACCCAAATCATGGGTGGGTTGGTTGCTTAGCTGCAAGGAATAGAGACAGTTAATGAGAGTGGCTGGAGGAACGCTGTGCTCCAAGCCGGAAGCATGAGATTGAAAAATGTTGGGAAATACACCTTGATCCAGAAACTCCTGAACTCGGATTCTTACATACTATTTAGTGAAGTCAAACCATAAATTTAATAACTCAATAGAAAGAAAGGCACCTAATTAATTAAACATATACTTAATATAAGCATGTGCTTAGATGGGAAGATTCATCCTGATTCAAAAAAATTATGTTAAGGAGCTGGAAAGATGGTTTAGCAGTTAAGAGCACTGGCTGCTTTCTTCCAGAGCTCCTGAGTTCAACTCCCAGTAACCACATGATGGCTCACAACCATCTATAATGAGATCTGGCGCCCTCTTCTGGCCTTCAGGCATACTTGCAGATGAAACACTGCATACATAATAAACAAGTAAATCTTTAAAAAAACATTAAAATAATTATGTTAAAACTCTGCCATTTGAAAGAGAGTCAAATGACATATAACCCCTGGAAAGTTCTGAAAAAACCATATTGCTAGTTGCCCTGGATTAAAGGCTGGAGTCTAAAAAAAAATTATACCTGTGAATTATAGAAAAAAATGACATTTGGAAAATGAATAAAATTGTCTTGACCATATAGAGCCTAAGAGGAAAACAGGACTTTGGTTGTTGAAAAGAAAAAAGTCCTCACACTTTTCATTTACAACATTCTTCATGTATTTATGTATATGTGCTTCTGTTTTTGACAGTTTTATACAATTACGTACTAACCTTTAGAATATTTTTCATCCCCACTTCCGTCTTGTATCCTCCATCCTCTAATATCCTTTTCTCCAACAAGTCCTCCTTCTATTTGCAAACCTTTGCGTTGTGTTTGAACCACTGACTTTAATTAGCATTTCTTGCACAGGGGTGTTGAGTGGGAGGCAACTTACTGGAGAAGGAGCAAACCACGCCTCCTCTCCCCCTTGACAGTAGTCCCTTAGGGAGGGGGTAGGACCTCATAAGAGCCTCCTCCATCCCTGATGAAATGTGGGCTGACCAATCCTACGCAGGTCTTATGAAGATACCCCTAGCTATAGAGGGTTCTTGAGTACACATCCTAGTGCTACTGTCTTTATGCTAACTGTGTCTATAGTCTTTAACCAAAGCTTCCAGAATGCTTGCCGTTGTCATTATTAACAAAGGTTCACCTATACATCATCATAGTATCAGCTGAGTACCTTACCAATTGTACACCTCAGCCCTGTCCACTCTTCAGTACAAATGCACCTGCTGTTCTGCCAGGTTCCACCATTCCTGCAGAACTGTACAGAGGTGCTCGGCACAGAAACAGATAGGTCTAAAAAAAAAACACACACACAGTAAACCACATCAGAATAGCATGGTAATTTGTCTATTAGTTTTCCTTTTAAAATCTGCAGTCACCCAATTTTTATATGCAGAACCAGATTGTCATTGCTGGAGCTATCCTTTATGATATCCTCAATAGTATGTGGCACTATGGAAACCAAAAAGATAAGATTTAAAAAGCAGACTTTCCAATGATACTTCTCTAAGAAAAAGGAAGTTATGCTAGCTTGCTAGTTAGATAGATGGTAGGTAGGTAGGTAGGTAGGTAGATAGATAGATAGATAGATAGACAGATAGACAGACAGACAGACAAGTTAGCAGCATGCAGATTTCCAAATATGATTTGAATAGTATTCTGGCTAATTTTATATCAACTTGACATAAACTAGAGTCATCTGACATGAAGGAACCCCAGTTAAGAAAATGCCTTCATAAGATTGGGGGTGTTGGCAACCCTGTAGTACTTCTTCCTAATTGATAGAGAAGGGCCCAGATCCTGTTGGTGGTGCTATCCCTTGGATGGTGGTCCTGGGTTCTACAAGAAAGGAAGTTTAGTAAGTCGTGAGTTGCAAGGCAGCAAGCAGCCCTCTGCCACAGCCTCTTCATCAGCCCCTGCCTCCAGGTTCCTGTCCTCACTTCTTTTGATGATGAACTGTTACATGGACCTGTGAGTGAAACAGACCCTTTCCTCCTCAAACTGCTTTTGGTCATGGTGTTTCATCGCAACTATAGAAACCACCAAGACAAATACAAAGGCAATAAGGAGGACAGAGGTCATATCACCAAGGAAGACTTTCCTAAACAGTCAATATTTGAGTTAGACTGTGTAATTAATTCAGATAAACATGGATAAAACTGGTGACCAATTTTGGAGGCATAGAAACAGCAACAGGAACAGGGGTGGGGTGCCCAGTAGGTAAAGTGCTTTCTATGCAAGCCTGAGTTCAGCCCCCAGAACCTGTGTGGAAAAGGTAGACAAGATAGTGCAGCATTCCAGTGCTGTAAAGGTAGAGTCCTGGGCCTCACTGCCCAGAAAGATGAGTTAAATCAAGGAGTTCCTGGCAAATGTGATACCCTGTCCCAAACATGGTGGATAGTAGTGAAGGAATGACGACACTAGAAGCTGACCTCTGACCTCTACAAGCATTCGTACATGTACTGAACTCACATGCATCTGCACACAGACACATAACCATGTATGCATACTCCAAAACAAAGTGCAGCATCACAAAGCATGGACAGTTCCCATGTGTCCCAGCAAAAGAGTAGAACTTAACACAACAGCAGTAGTCCTGTGAGGGGTATCAGCAGGACACAGACTAGATTGTGAAGAATATTATATGTGAAACTGAGGAGACTAAATTTGGAGGGAACACAGAGGGGTCTTAAAACAAAGGACAAAATGGTAGCCTACAGAGTGGGAAGAGATCTTCACCAACCCCACATTGGACAGAGGTCTGATCTCTGAAATATACAAAGAACTCAAGAAATTGGTCATCAAAAGAACAAATAATTCTATAAAAAATGGAGTACAGACCTAAACAGAGAACTCTCAACAGAGGAACTTAAAAAGGCTGAAAGAGACCTAAGGGAATGCTCAATATCCTTTGTCATCAGAGAAATGCAAATCAAAACAACTCTGAGATTCCATCTTACGCCTGTAAGAATGGCCAAGATCAAAAACACTGATGACAACTTATGCTGGAGAGGTTGTGGGATAAGGGAACACTCCTGCATTGCTGGTGGGAATGCAAGCTGGTACAGCCCCTTTGGATATCAGTATGGTGATTTCTAAGAAAATTAGGAAACAACCAACCTCAAGACACAGCAATACCACTTTTGGGTGTATTCCCAAAGGATGCTCAATCATATCACAAGGACATGTGCTCAACTATGTTCATATTAGCATTGTTTACCATAGCCAGAACCTGGGAACAAGCTAAATGCTCCTCAACCAAAGAATAGATAAGGAAAATGTAGTACATTTACACAATGGAGTACTACACAGCAGAAAAAATGACATCTTGAAATTTGCAGGCAAATGGATGGATCTAGAAAACATCATATTGAGTGAGGTAACGCAGATGCAGAGAGACAAATATAATATGTACTCACTCATAAGCGGCTTTTAGACATAAAGCAAAGAAAACCAGCCTACAATTCACAATCCCAGAGAACCTAGACAACAATGAGGACCCTAAGAGAGACATACATGGATCTAATGTACATGGGAAGTAGAAAAGGACAAGATTTTCTGAATAAATTGGGACCATGGGAGAGGGCAAAAGGGGAGAGGAGAAGGAGAGAAGGGAATGGAGAAAAATATACAGCTCAATAAAAACAATAAAAAATTTAAAACATATGAACAACTTTTAAAAGGCTCATAAGGGGCCATTATCTAATTCTAATTTTGTTACATTTGAAATGCTCTTTAATATAAACAACAATAAACACCATGTAAATATAAAACTTTAAAAACTATGTAAACATCACAGTGAAACAAACAGACAAAATAAGCAAAAAAAGGAGATGCATTATTAGGAAGTTTTCTAGTGTGATTCATCCAGTAATATGGGAAGTGGTTGGAGCTGACAGGCAGCAATGACAGCAAAACAGGAATCCAGCCCTCAGCAGTGGTACTAAGATGTCAGCATTCAGCACATTCAGGAAGCGGCAGAACTAATATGGTAGCCCTTGGCACATTCTGGAGGCAGTAGAGCTAAGATGGTAGCAGTCAGTACGTCTAGGAAGCACTCCTGAAATAGGAAACCTTGAGAAAACCTAATTTTCAGTTGGGGACGCTAGTGTCTCTAAGTTTGAAGAGTAGGCGGTGAAAAGTTACCAGTTCCAACAATGAGAGAGTGGGTTGAATCATGTTGAGCCTCCCACAGATGACAACTGTACAGTCTCAGCAAAATCTACAAATGCAGTACCACCAGCATTGTCGACAAAACCTGCTCGGGAGTACTGGAAAGCAGAGAGAAATATTCAGAAGTGAAAGGGAATTCTGTTTCTATAGTTTTCCCATGACAGGCATAACTGAGTCTAAGTGACAATAGTGGATGAAAACTCCAACCAAAAGCTGTAGTCTTAATAGGTTAAGGTGTGAGATGGCACCCACTGATGAAGGCAGAGCAATTGGAATCTAAGTGGGGTATCTAGCAACAGAGAGAGACAAGGAAAGACAGCTCCACATCTGTATATAAAGTCCCATTAAATATGGAGAAAGAAAATTTTTGAAAAAAAATAAAGAGACTTATAAGACCCTATGGATCTAATATGTATGTGTGAGTGTGTGTATGCATACGTGCATGTACGTGTGTGTATGTGTGAAACTGGAGTCACAAAACAGGAAAACAGGGCTGGAGAGATGGCTCAGAGTTTAAGAGCACTGGCTGTTCTTCCAGAGATCCTGAGTTCAATTCCCAACAACCACATGGTGGCTCACAACCATCTATAATGAGATCTGATGCCCTCATTAGGCCTGCAGGCAGAACTCTGTATACACAATAAATACATAAATCTTAAAAAAAGGAAAATAAAAAACCTTGAAACTTTTCAAATTTAGCTAAAATTTTTTAGTTTAAGAGATGCAAGAAACTCAGAAAATTACAGAAAAAATGGATATGCATATGACCAATCTGCAGAAATTCAAAAACTAAGAAAAATGCTGAAAGATATCTATTAACAGCTGACAGCTTTACTGATTAATTAGGAAGGCAAAAATATCAATATTACATAAATTCTCTGATAAAACAGAAACGAAACTACCCAAGTCATTTCATAATATAAAAGTAACTCTAAAACCAGGGCACAGTCATAATCAAATCAGAGCAAAACCAAATGCCAACTGGAAAAATAACTCAGTGTCCAATGTCTGGGGTCCAGTCCTGTTCTTCTGAGCTTCCTGAGGGCTTGGATAGCCATTTGCAGCACGAACTTAACTTAGGCTGGCTCCACTCCACAGCTGCCGCTGCTCTTGGGGGTTGTCCCATGGTACCAGTGTCTCCAAGATGTTGCGCTCTCTTGCAGCAACTGAGCTGCACTTCCACCAATAGCCTCTCCCAGGTTCTCTTCATGGTGTCAAGCCTCAACCTCTCCGCATGACCCCTTCAGTCCTGGGCCTTCAACTGCCACTGAGGCTTCACCTTCACCAAAGTCCTCTCCTGGCCTCTGATAGTGCCAAGCCTCAGCTCTTCATGACCCCTTTCATGCCTTTAAAGCCAGTACCACCTGAGGGATTCTTCTACAAGACTAAGTTCGGATACCAGCATGAGGTGCAACCTTGGCCACCTCTGGAACACAATTTCTGTTCGGACTCTCCTGACTATTTCACCTGGGCTCTTCTTACACACCACTAATTTCTCAGGTCCACTGTCCAGACTTGACTATCCCAGCAAAGTTTTCTCTTTAATGCTTCTGGAATCTTGTTAATCACAGCCGATTCTCCAGCCCCAGATAACTAGAACCACAGATTCTTAACTCAGAATATACAACAGCCTCTATAGAGTCTTTAAGGAAGTCCCAGATTTCTCTCTGGCACGTCACAACCTGGGCCTCCATCGCCTGCCTTTCTTTCAACCCTCTTTCCTTCCAAGCTCCCACAGAACAGCTCTCCAAGCTTTGAACACTCAATGGCTTTTCTAGTTTAAATATCCAAAGTCCTCCCACGGTCCCCCCAGAAACAGCATGGCCCGGCCTGTCACAGCAATACCCCACTATCCTGGTACCAATTTCTACCATAGTTAGGGTCGCCATTGCTGTGACAGAACACTATGACAAACTAACTAGGGGAGGAAAGGTTTATTGCACTCACAGCTCCATGAAACAATTTATTATCAAAAGCAGTGAGGGCAGCAACTCAGAGCAGGAACCTGGAGGCGGGAGCTGATGTAGACGCTACAGAGAAGTGCTGCTGTCTGGTCTGCTCCACATGGTTTACTCAACCTGCTTTCTTATAGAACCAGGACCACCTGTCCAGGGCTGTATGCCCCTACCATGGGGTGGGTCCACCTCCATCAATCGCTAATTAAGAAAATGCCCCACAGTGTAATATGAGGGGGCCGACTTGTTGGGGTTTCCCTCCCACCCGGTACCCCACAACCGGCATACCTCAAGGAAAATCACACACAAGACTCCATAAGATTATAAACTGATTGGCCCATTAGGTCAGGCTACTTATTAGTTCTTATAACTTATGTTACCCCATTATCCTTATCTACTTTAGCCAAACGGCTCAGTACCTTTCTCAGCTGGGCAGTTTGCATCTTTCCTCTCCGGTGGTCTGGGCAGAACTGGTGAGGGAGCTTCCTGCTTCCCAGAATATTCCTATTCTGATGGCCCTGCCTCTACTTCCTGTCTGTTTGACCCACCTATACTTCCTGCCTGGCCAATCAGCGTTTTATTAAAATACATGATTGACAGAATACAGACAATTCTCCTGCACCACTACAGGCGTGCCTACAGCCCTATCTTACGGAGGCATTTTTTCTCAGTTCAGGTTCTCACCTCTCAGATGACCACAGTCTATGTTAAGTTGACATCAAACTAGTGAGCATGCGCTTTTAAAGCAGTCACAAATCAAATCGAGCAACAAATAAAACAGATACCACAAGTAAGATTTATTCCAGGAATGAAAGGTTGGTTTAAAAATTAAAAATCAGTTGGCTAATTAATCATCTGACCATATGATAGAATAAACAGACAATTGTCAATACAGGGAGCAAAATATCTCACATACTAAAAGCAAAACCCCTAGCAAATGAATCCTAAGAAAAGAATTTCCTCAAACTCATAAAAACCATCCACAAAGAACCTACTTCTAATATATTACTTTAATACGTAATGTCTTCCTCTGAAGTTTCACAGAAAAAAAGTTCAATGTAATTGTGCTAACCACTACTAATGAAGATTATCTTCAGTGCTTATCAGAGTGGCAGATGGCAAAATGAAGAGGTATAAAGTTTAGAAAGGATATAGTCATATGTAAATCAAATCTGTTGAATCTCCCAAGGTGTATCCAAAACACATTAAAGTGATTAAGTCCATTAAAAAAGATTGTATGATGCAAAAATATTTATTATACATGTTAGCAATAAATAATTAGAAAATACTTTGCATTTAAATTATTATAAAATCATCAAACTATTGGAACTAAGAAGATATTGGTAAGACTTCATTATTAAGAGAAAATTTAAATACCTAAATAAATGAAGATATAAACAAAGAGGTGAAAGCCTCATTAGCCAAGCTGTCCTTTCTTCTCCAAATGACATTTAAAATCTAAATCAAAGGGGCTGGAAAGATGGCTCAGTGGTTTGATTAAAAGCACATACTGCTCTTTTATAGGACCCAAGTTTTCTTCTGAGCACCTATGTCAGACAGCTCACGACTGCCTTTAGCGCTCGGGGATCAAACACCCTATTCTCTTCTCTATGACCGTCTGCATACATGTGGTGGCACAATACAGTTATGTAAATACAAGGAGATATACACACAAGCACATAGATAAAAATATTTAAAACAATTTCTTTTCTGTAGGGATTTATGAACAGGTTTTAATTTTTTGGGAAATGGAAAAGGCAGAAAGAAAACAAGGTTTTAGAGATGAACATGTCTTAATACTTTCACTACCAGTTTTAGGTTGTAACATGGATAATGGTTGGGTAGAATTAATGTAAGGACAGAGGTATCAATAAAATAAAAAGTTCAAAAATAGATAAAACAAAGCCGATGATGTAGTTTGGTAGTAAACATTTGCCTAACGTGCAATGCTGGGACTTGGCCCCAGAATCACAAATAAATTAAAAAGACAAAAAGATAAATTAGAAGAGACCTGTTGATCTTTCACAGATTTGCTAAAACTAAGAACAGAGAAAGTTGTTGATTTTCTTTTTCTTTTTTTACAAGTGGAAATACTCTGGACTAAGTGAATATATCCCTCTTAAAACTCAATTTAATATGGATCACACACTGGAAACAAAGCTAAAACCATAACACTTTTACAGTAAAATGTAGAGGGTTGTATTTGCAACCATGGAGCATGCAACTTCTTTTGAAGGGCAAAATAGTATTAAATGTAAAATGAAGAAATGAATGACTAGGAAGAACTAACTTTCACCACAAGTTGACCTCCACATACACACGCGCACGTGCACACACACACTCAATAAAACTACAATGTGTAATTTAAAATTTTTTATATTGATGAACTTAAACAAATACATTTTTAGAATGACTAATAAAAGAAAAACTAGTAATTTAACAATATGAAAAGAAAGTCCAATGAACAGAAGTGGTATTTAAGCAAATTCATAAGGAAATACCGTAGAAAACGTTACCTTTGAAAATATATACACTGCATTTAATAAAATATTATATATATGATTATATAAATAATATATGAACTGCATTTAATCTAAATTAAAAACATCTGATCATTAAAATGTATTTTCAGAAAATAAAAATGATAGTCACAGACTTGAAGAAAATAATGTGTGTGTGTAAGAGAGAGTATGTGTAAATTAGAATTGCAAGTTAAGCTGGGTGGTGTGGCGTCCACCTTTAATCCTAGCACTTGGGAGGCAGAGGCAGGCGAGTCTTTGTGAGTTCAAAGCCAAACTGGTCTACAAGAGCTAGTTCCTGGACAGGCTCCAAAGCTACAGAGAAACCCTGTCTTGAAAAACCAAAAAAAAAAAAAAAAAAAAAAAAAAAGAATTGCAAGTTAAATGTTAAAATTGTAGTTTATAAAGAGTGCAAACCACACAGTTTTTATTTTTCATGGGCTGGAGCTGTAAAAGAGGTCATATAGACAGTCATTAGCACAAGGAAATGCTCTTTATTTAGTCATTAGAGAAACAAGCTTTCAGGGAACGGCACTTCACATCCCAGTAGCATAAATAAGTGAACCTCTGGAAAGAAATACAATTCATTCACAACCCATCCAAGAATAGCCAGGTGTTGTTTGAGAAAGAAGCATTATGCTCAGTTGAGAAAAGCTAATTTTCCAGCAAATGTTGCAGGACATCCAGAAACAAAGACATAAACAAATGGATCTAGATACAGATTTCCAGTTTTCAAAAGTTATTTGAAAGCAGATCATACACCCAGTGTAATTTGAATAAAACTAATAAAAGAAAATCTTCGTGGCCTGGGGAACAGTAATGAATTTTTAGATATTTTATGAAGATCACAGTTCACTGAAGTGTGTATGTGAGACTTCAAAACAATTCTGTGATGTTCTTTCTTCCTGTCATATTTTACAGTACAACCAGTGACATTTTCATTTTTATACAGGGCTTTTAAAAGCTGCTTATTCAATTATTCAAAAATTTAAATGACACATTATAGTTTTAATGTGTGGATGTGTGTATGTGGAGGTCACACTAAACTTTGTGGGGGAAACTAGTTCTTTCTATTCATTTATTTGTTCATATGGAGACTATTCCATTTGACTCAGCTTATATATTTTCAAAGGTAAAGTTTTCTATGATATTTGCTTATGATTTTGTTTAAATCCCATGTCTGTGTATTGGAGTGCCTTTCTTTCTTTATAATTGTTGAATTATTAGTTTTTCTTTATTAATCATTCTAAAATTTATTTGCTCAAGTTTATCATTGCAAATAATTCATTTGACTATTGTTTGCTTTCATTTCTTTGATTTTAATTCCATTAATTTAAAAAATATTATCACCAAGAATACTTGTTCCAGAATTTGCTGTTTCTTAATTTCTAAAGCATAAACGACTTCTGCCTAAGATGTTGATGTAGAGTCGGTCTCTATGTGAGCTGGTCACAAAGAGTCAGAATAAGTAAAGATGGATTTTTATCCCAAAAAAGAGAATAAAACATAATAAAAGGAATCTTCAGCAAATCTATGGAGGAAAATGAAAGGATCACATCAAATGCAGGTGTGGGGGTAGGGGCAGGTGAGGCAGGTGTTGTAGAGAACTAAGCTGAACGCGGTTTCGGTGCTGGCACAGGAGCAGACACAGAAGCTGTTTCCAGAAGGTAAGCTAGACAGAAGTCTAGAATCCCACCTTCCGCACAAGCCCACAGGAGGATCAGGAGTTCAAGGTCATCCCGGCCTAGGATAACCGAGTCTCAAATCCACCACAGCAGAACGTGTAGGTGATAAGAGTTATCTAATGTTTCTGTGGCATTGAGAACAGATACCGTCTAAACTACTTGTTATGGTTGATGTGACTCCTAAAGGTTTCAAGTGTCACACTCGTGGCTTCGGTCCAACTTCCTCATTACACAGTCTAGCACCTTACCTTCTGTCCCCATGGATACACCAAACCCTTAACCTCTAGAGTTTACAACAGCGCCTACTCATCGTTATGGTATCAACTCTTTGCAGTGTTTCGGTCTCCTGGGATTTCCCTTTAAGTACAGAAGCCTGTTGGTGTGTTTGAACATTTAGTTATGATTTGTATACATTTAATAAGCAAGAAGAAGCATCTATGCATGCCTAGTCATTCTGCCTTTTAATTACAAGTCTTCTAGTTAAGGAGTATACTGAATAAAGGTCATAGCTTGTATCTCTAGATCTTAGAACACTGTTAATGAATAGAAAGTTAATAAGTGTTTGCTGAATGGCTTCTCTGTCACTTGAGTTCTAGTTAAGGACATCTAGCTGAAGCCGGACTACCCGCTATCTGTTAGAATGGTATATTTAACTGTGTGTTCTACCTCATTCAGACTCTTAGCCTTTAAAGTACCTAAATCACACAAAAAGTCACCCAAAGTAGCACCAGCACCTTTCAGGCTCTATCACAGCTATAAAAGATAAACTCAAAAGGATGAAGTTGTTCATATAAATATTTTCACAGTTGTAGTTGCAAAAAGGAGACATTAGGCTGGCCATGTTTAGGAAAACATATTCTGTGGGTCAGAGAAAGAAAGAGAAAGAAGAGAGGAAGGAAGAATAGTGTATGCAAATAAAATAAAGTGGATCTTTTGTTAAGATAAAAGTTGCTCAGTATTAACTATATGGTTAACACTTTCAGTAAATATAATAAATGTTTTAATAAACTGTCTTTTACTAACGACGTAGCATAAACATTGAGAAGCAAATATTCTATGGAAGTTCCTGAAAGACTTTCTGTTTCTCTTTTAGGCTAGCCAATTTAACTTAATGATTAAACCTATTGTAGACTGTTGATGCAATAACTTGAGTCTCAATCCAAAGGTCCAATGTGGGTCAATAGTATCCAGTCAAGGTATAACTCAAGAAGTGGACAAAACTGTGCTTGGTACTAAATGACCCAAAACTTCATAAATTAGAAAATAGTTGCCCAGGTGTTCTGAGGGCTTAGAAGAAAAAAAATAAAGTCTTGAATCTTCAAATGCATTGACTCATTTGATTTTCAAAGTAGCCCCAAGAGGCAGAATTTATCATCATTCTTACAAGAGGGGGAGAAACTGAGGCACAGAAATATTGACGAATCGAATGTGCCCAGTCACTCAGTTACTAAGCAGCCATGTTGAGATTTGAAGTAAGACAGCTTTGCTTTAGGGCTCTCTTCCTACTCACTCACAAAAATAGTCCTAGCCACTGAATTCTGGAAGGATCTTTAACAGCTTATCACTAGAGTCTGACCCAGACTTGTGGTCTTATCCCTAAAAATCTAACACTGGAAAGCCCAGGAATAATCCATTAAGCCAAGAATCCAGCTTCTTAATGACTTTTGAAATGTGATCTGTAAACATCACTGATTTTTTTTTTTTTTTTGAGACAGGGATCCTCTGTGTAGCTTTGGGCCTGTCCTGGAACTAGCTCATGTAGACCAAGCTGGCCTCGAGCTCACAGAGATCCACCTGTCTCTGCCTCCTGAGTGCTGGGATTAAAGGTGTGCGCCACCACCACCTGGCTGCTGATTCTGAAATTCCGATAATCCTTATCATTGTCCCTCTGTCACTTGCACAGTAAAACTTATCCCTAGAGTTTTGTTGTGCAAGTGCAAGTTTATCTCCCTCCCTTTTCAGAGATAATTTTGTATTAAAAATATTTAGTGTGTGGACACGTGCAGAAACAGGAAGGGGGAAGAAGGAGTAGGAGAGGAATTTGTAAGTGAAGAATTGAAACTGGACACCACTCTCATCACCTCAACATACTTTCCTCCATTAACACTAAAATGGCCCTAGTGTTCCAGGATCCGTTGCAGGAGTTCATTTATTACTGTGTAGATGTATTCTGTGGGAAGTACTAAACTGAGTAAAGAATAGAAAGACAAGTGTGTGTGGGCAGGTTAGTTTCTGAGCAGCAATAAACTCACCGTGACTTTTCCTGATAACATACATTTTCTACTGAGTGAGAATTATGAGTGTCATAAAATATGACCTCGGGTTTGTGACTATATAAACCTTCTGAGGCCCTTGATAAGCCGAGGAACAAGTTTGTCCTGTGGTGGGGAAGAAAGGTTACGGCTGGTGTAGGAAAGGAACAGAAAGCAGGGAAATCTTAGAGGCAGAACTGAAAGATACAGTTAAATAAGGTGTCACCATTGTATATTGAGGTTGAGGTGCCTTCTTATTAATACAAATTAAAGAAAGCATCCTCTCACCACTGTGTTGTGAACATCTGGGTATATTTATGTTAGGATTAGCTCAAACTGGTAAATGTCAAAGGAGCAAAATGCAATGAAATCTACATTTCTATTTGACTTTCCTTATCAAGTGTGTTGGGACTCAGAGTCACACTGCTTCTTCCATTGCAAGCCCCTTGCTATTAGAAGCATGAAACCAACAGAGATAGATCTCTTACATCTACATTTATGAAAATACATTAGACATTTTTTTATGAACACACAATGTGCAAGGACTGGGATTCTGGAAGAACACAGATTTCCTCCAATAGAAGTGTACCCTGTGAGATTACTGGTCACATAGCTAAACAGAGGTTACATGTAATCGGAAAGATCTTAATGAAGCCTAGGGTCCAATGACCATATTTCACATGGCTTCAAACAGCAGCAGGAAACAAAAACATCTCTCTTTAAACATCCAAATTTGCATTTCTCTTACTATTTTGAAGGAAAGCATGTGGATTTGGTAGCTTTGTTGTGTGATTTCTGAATACAACTATCTGACAATTCTTCCTCCATGCAGTGGACTGAATGTCTCCTCTCAAATTTCATGTATTGAAATTGAATTTCCAATATAACAACATTAAATGTCAAAGTTTAAAAGGTGTTTCAGCAAGAAGACTCTTCAGAACCGAGAGACAGACCTGCACTAGACACCAAAGCTGGAGCTCACGTTTCTCCAGTCTCTCTGGTGCCCATATCTGTAGAAAAGAGATTTCTGCAGTGTATAAAATACCTGGTTGCAGTATTTTGTTATGGTCTCCCTAGAAGACTGAGTCTACCTTTTAGTTTTTGTAAGATTTATTTATCCCTCTCAGTAACTCAAATCTAGTTGCAGAAAATATGGTAGGTTTCTTATAAGGCCCCTCTCCTCTTCAACAAAATAAGCAAAGATGAAGAAATTGTCAGTTATGAGAACTGTGAAAAAAGTGTGTGTGAAAAGGGGGGAATGGGTAAGAACTTGTATTGGGTAGGTAGAGAAATTCCCATGGATTAAGCTGAAAGCCTACACCATCAAACGAGATGTTCTTGTGAAATGGGGGAAAGGCAACTGTAGGGAAACTGCCACTATAGGTGAGGACCCAAGTCTAGAACTCCTCTTGGGAATTGAAGAAGCTATTGATATTATTGGAAGTTTCATTTGTCCAAAGAAATGTTAAATGGATAAGAGTCGTGCATTAGGAAGTATAGAACACATGACAATAGAAAAAAACATCATTCTTCGTCAAGAATTCCATCGATGTCATGACAGACTACTCCAACCAAGCTGAAAGAAGCCTCAGTCACTCCTAAGCAGCACCATCCAATTGCCAAAACCAGGACCTTAATTGGTAGTGACCTTTGAACAAGAGGCACAGTTCAGAAACAGGAGTGGGACTTTGAAAAGCTCCATTTACTCATAGAAGGTCACTGGAATTCTATAGACCACGTCTTAAACCAATGGTTCACATTTTTTTTTTTAAAAAAACTTAACTCTTTGAATAATTAGAGTTGATTTGATTTGTGATGTTGGCAATTTTGAATTTGTCTTTCCATTGAGATTAGGCAGTGGCCTGGATAAAAACTGTAAGAAAATGGAGTTTCTTTTGCTGCTCCGTGCTAGAAGATCAAAACAGACAGACTATGATGCTGCAAAACCCAGTCTCCCAGATGATAGCAGAAGCATGGCAGGTACTGCACCAGCAGGGATGAGCCTCTGCATGCCTAGAGAGGACCGCGGAAGCATGGCAGGTACTGCACCAGCAGGGATGAGCCTCTGCATGCCTAGAGAGGACCGCGGAAGCATGGCAGGTACTGCACCAGCAGGGATGAGCCTCTGCATGCTTAGCATGGAGGTTTTTGGTTTTGTCTTCTGTTATTCACAAAGAAATTAACATTTTTGTTGTGAAAAATATATTATGTTTATATACAATGAATTTCTAATGTAGTAAATTAATTTAGACACAACTTGATGTATATGTGCATATACGTTTTTTTCTAAATAAGGTATTTATGGTTAGTCGGATGTGGGATCTTGCCTGTAAACCTAGCACTTGGGAGGCTGCAGCAGGAGGAGCACCACGAGTTGATGTCATCCTGGGATGAATATTGTGAGCTCCAGGACAGCTGGAACTATAAAGCGAGCTCTCAAAAATGAACAAAAGAAGGCATTCGCACTTACATTGGTTTCTCTGAGATATGCATGAACTCTGTCTCTAAAAATAAATTAATTAAGAACAATTTATAATTAAGTAAGGGACTAGAGAGGAAATCCTCCATAATGACATTAAATGAGATGGGTAGAAGGAAGTGAGCTGGCGGGGGGGAGGGGAGATGAAACACCCAGAAGTTAATGGGAAAGAATGGGATGAAATAGAACAGAATTAAGCAAAAATAGACATAACTAAAGCGCATTCCAAATAAAACTGACAAGGCAAGCAGCAACAGCAAACAGGCTTAGTCTTCAGCCTTTAAACAAGAAATAATAGTGATAACCCTCCGATTTTCCATTGATTTTTACCCCAAAACTGAAAGATAGCTCTTAAATGGAAAACCAACTGAAAAACAAACACCCAGGGCAAACCTAATCTTTCTGAGGCACTGGCACAATAGTCCTTTGAGAAACAGAGCTTTTATTGCCTTTTCTATTTCCTTCAGAGGCCTTAGACCTCCAGCAGTTAGGAAGTGTGCCCACACGGCTGAAGCTCTCCCTAAGCCTCTGACGATCACTCAGTTTCTGTCCTCTGCTCTGAGTTGTTCCTCGTGCTGGTTTTGTACTTTGTCCCTGCGATGGTTTGATTTAACTATGCCACTTAGAAGCCACAAGTTTTCCTTTAAAAATAGATGTTTTTCTGACTACAGCAAGAAGGAAGAAATTTCTCAAATACACATCCTTTAAATGAGAGATTACACATTTAATAAGTCTAACACTGAGAAAGACTCCTTATGGTTTTCTTCAAACGGAATTTAACTGTTTTACCAACCTTACAATTTTAATCGTATTCTTTTGTCACCCCCACTTTCTTACTATAGTTCTTTGAATGCTGCCGACACTGTGTTCTCTGAATCCGAGTCTTTCTGGGTGAACTAGAGACGGCTGCATTCCAGGCTACCTCTCCACCTGCACCCGGTATCGACTGTTTGCTATCAGCACAGGACTCTGCAGCCTGGCACCGTTGGGCAGCGGTTCCTGCCTTCTGTGCCAGCACACTGTCCCCCCTTACTAACTTGAGTCACATCCATCTCTTCAGTTTCACGTGTTCCACGCGCCAAGTTTCCATCCCTTTAGAGCAGTGAGTCTCAACCCTCCTGATGCTCCGACCCTTTAATCCAGTTCCTCATGTCGTGGCGACCGCAATCACAAAATTAAATTTCTTTATTGCAACTTCATAACTGATTTTGCTACTTTTATGAATTGTAATGTACATATCTGTGTTTTTCAGTGGTCTTAGGTGACCCCTGTGAAAATGTCGTTCAACTTACAAAGATGTTGCGACCCCCAGGTTGAGAACCACGGCTTTATCGTGCCTCTCCAGGGTCCAAGAGAGGCAGCATCAGAATCATTGACAGAGCACTTTTTAATTCCCAAGGGCTTTCTTTTACACCATCATTTTACACCCAAACACTCTAACATCTCTAAAGTTCCTTCTGGAGATGAATTTCTACATGGTTGTAGAGAGTTGCTACATAGTTATACACGGTTGCTTGGGAGTTTGTGCTCGTAACTATTTATTTACTTTTCTAGGATTTAGCTAAGTAAACCCAAATACAAATGGTAATAATTTCTATTATCACTCATTTTGTCAACTCAGGAATTAAAATAGCACAAAAAAAAACTATTCAAAACTCATTCTTCACCCTGCTTATTTGCCCACATACATAGTTTTATACATAGAGCTACCCACTAGCCATCAGCCAGCTGCTGTCTTACGCTTCAGAAGAGGCATTGTAGAAAGCCCCATTGCCTGGACAAGGTCCTCTCTAGCAGTGGTACATCAGATGACAGAGTCATAAGTTCAAGTCCCCTACCCACCCAGCATACATAACAGGATAACATTACCTCTGTTGATCCTTACTGCCAATCTCCAGATGCCCAGGCCCAAAACGACGCCCGTCAGCAGCCCACACACAATAGCCACCAGCACCCGGACATTGCAGGAATGACAGGAACTCATGTTGAACCCAACCACTGCACCACTCTGGATAAGTCAGCTGGTTTCTCCTTTTGTGAAGAAATTTAATCAGAGATGGTTATAAAACATGAAAAGAATTCTTCCTTTCAATGATCTGTTTGGCAGGTCTTCTCATGTTTGGAGAGTTTTGAAGTTAATTCAGCACAGTGTAGTTGGAATCACCGAATAGAAGGTGTGTTTTTGCTTGCAGTGTGCTCATTCTTCAACGAGAGAGATCAAGTGACCAGGGTTCTCAGAAAAGGAAACCAACTCAGGCAATAAAGAAAGGGAGGGATTAGCCTAGCGGGTCAAAGGGTGACTCTCCAGACAAGAAGGACCATGAAGGAAGGAGGCCAGCAAAGAGAAACCAAAGAGGAAGTCAGGAAGACAATGGACCCCTTTGGTTGTCTATAGCTCAGCCAGGTGCTTCAGGATATTTACAATCCTCCTGGAGTAATGAAGTATGTTATCAAATGGGACAATAAACCATAGTAGCCACATGTGATCTCACTGCTTGCATTTCCTTAAGGAGCCTACATGCTAACAGCTGCAAGTGGGGAGCATGCCGGCACAAGGAGGATTATGAAAAGCACTAAAACCTGGAATTACAACCCCTCTATTAAGGATTAATTTATGTGTTGGAGTCTTAACTCAAAGCCAATGCGGCCTTTGTTGAAGATAAGTTTGATGGGGAAGTAATTGGTTTAAATCGAGGTCAATAGAGTGGGCCTTTTTCTAACACAGTTATTGTCTTTAAACGAGAAGATTTGGATGGAGATGTGCACAGAAGGACAATGTATAAAGAGATACATGGATAAGACAACCAACTGCAAAGAAAGGCTACAGAGAAAGGGTTGGAGCAGAGCCTCCCTTCAGAGTCCTAGGAAAGAATCAACTACAATGACATCTTCATTTCAACAGTGGATTATGACCCCTATAGGGATCAAATGACCCTTTCACAGAGGGTCACATACCAGATACCCTACATATCAGATATTTACAGTATGATTCATAACAGTGACAAAATTAAAGTTTGGAGTAGCAATGAAAACAATTTTATGGTGGGGGGAGTCACCACAACACGGGGAACAATACATTTCCTTTAATTAAGCCACATAGTTTATAGTACTTTTTTATAACAATCTCAAGAAAGAAATCTTCTATTGGAACTATGAGCAAGCTTCTACCTCTATGCAGCTGCATCTGTGACTCTTGGGATTCGGTATTCCTCTCCCTGGCTCTCTCTAGTGCCAAATGAGGTCACTAATGAGTACTCATGTCATTGAAGCTCTGCTTCTGGTGGGTGAATCAATGCTCCAATGGGCCCTCCATTAATTTAGACCCAAGATGACTAAGTGCTGTCAACATGTCAGTACTGTCACAGGCAGGGGACAAGTCCTTAAAGCAATCATATTCTCTTGGGGTTTGATGTGGGATTCCCCTCTGTATGCTGTGATTTCCATTAATAAATAATAAAAAACTGCTTTGGGCCTATAGCAGAGATGTAGGAGAACAGAGCTAGGCAGGGGAAACTAAACTGAATGCTGGGAGAAAGGAGGTGGAGTAAGAGAGAAACCATATAGTCTTGCTGGAGACAGATGCTGGAACTTTGCCGGTAAGCCACTGCCACGTGGCAATACACAGATTAATAGAAATGGGTTAAATTACTATGTAAGAGTTAGCCAATCAGAAGATAGAGCTAATAGGCCAAGCAGTGTTTCAAATAATACAGTTTCAGTGTGGTTATTTTGGTTCTGGGCGTACTAGATGAATAAGTGGCCTCCTCCTACAGCGGTGAGAAACAAGGGAGTCATTTCTGACAAGACAGACCACAACTTTTAAAGATGACAAATGTAATTTCCACAGAATACTCTTCTGAGAGTATTAAATACAGATTTACAAAATAAATTTTACATCTAAACTGATTATCTGTTTACACATCAAAATTATGTATTATCTCCTAATTCTCAATAATACTTTCTAAAGTACAACTCTGGGGGAATATTAATATAAAGTCCTAATTTTACTGCATCCTAGAACTTCATGAAAACACATTAATATGTCACAAAATGTGTGGGAGCCCATGTGTGACTCAGTTTCTATTTGGAATCAATTCTGATTTAAAGAAGTCATGAGGTCAAGCTTGCCCACTCTGCCTTTTTCAATAACCTCGAGGACTGTGAGAGACTTCTGATTCAGCCCATGGAAAAGAGCATTTTGCCCATGAGAAAATACTCTTTATCTAGTAGAAAGAATACTGCTGACGCCAAACTTCAGGAACTTCAAGATAGATGGTGAGGCTACTTCTGAGCAGCAAGCAGATGTTATGGAGGAGGCTGCTCATTCAAGGACAGGAATGGTCTTGTGGTTGGATACTGACTGACTGTGTTATGCTTTGTTCTGCGTTTGTATATAAGCAATTTCTAAAATAAACTCTGGGCTGTCTGTTTTTGACATGACCAAACAGACCTCCCAATTCTATCCCGTGTCTTCTGTCTCAGTTTCTTTCATCTGACATTCCTTTGGCTTTAATGACCCTCATTCCAGGTAACCTAGCTGACTTTGTAGGAGTGGGCACCTACAAAAATGAAAGAATTTAGAGACTGCTACAGAAGAAAAAAAAATAAACGAATCCATGTTCATTATCTGCTTGTTGTGAATATGTTATAATACTTATTCTTACATGTCTATACTATCTACCAAAATGGCTAGAGTAAGGTACATAAAAAATTCTTCATTGCAATCCAAGAGATCTAAGACACAAGAAATTTAAAAATTCTTTATGCCCTTTTTGTGGTACACATAGTATGTTTGTATTTTCAATTGATATAACTTATATATTACCTTTTCAGTATTAAAAATAACAATGTTCCATAAGTAATTAACTAAGAAGATGAATTATCACCTATTAAAAGGAGGATACACTGAGCATATCACTAAGAAGATGAATTATCAACTATTAAATAGAGAATATGTTGAGTACAGCACTATACACATTTTGTGTCTTAGCCTCACTAGCCTCATAACACAGCGCTTTTTCCAGGGCATAAGCAAGGTGAGAGACGACTGCAAGATGAGCTCTGTGACTATGGAATATTGAGCAACACCAGCTCACACAAGGCTATATGGTGTTCTACATGGAATGTCTTGCAGTCTCCAGTGTGTGCAAATGCATTGTATAGTGCCAAGTTCCCAGTATTTCTTAACTACAGAACTCCCTTCTCAGGAAGGCCTTCTCAGAGATTCCATTCTTCAGAACATGCTATAGAAACCTTGCTTTGTGTGGAAAAGGGTGACAATTGCTGAAGAGGCTGACTACAGAAATGTATTGTGGAGCCCATGGTTACCCTACCAGGATGACAGGTTTTTTTTTCCTTGCATGGTTACACACACATTTTGAAGGGCAGGGAGCCCAAAGGCTGGAAAATTGATTTTGGTGGAGCATAGACACTTTTTTCTCCCAATTGGTGGATGCACAGGAACCCTGGGATGCTGCAATGATCATAGCTTCATATGGTCACCCTTATTTGCTAAGAACACCAGAAATTTGTGGGATGGAAAAAACCGTAGGCATACAAACTCAGACATTTGCATTCATATAAAAACATGAATAATTGTCATTAAATACACCAAAATGTATGAACAGTCACTCTTATGTTTTGGATATGAAGTATTTCTTCAACAAAGTTCATTTATTGTAAGGTTGGTCACCAGGTCTGTAGGTTCCAAAACTGTTAGGAGATAGAGGCTAGCCAGAAGAAGTAGGTCACAGGAACATATCTCGAGGATCTATAAAACAAGCAACAACAACAACAACAAAACTCCCAAGGACTCCTTCAGAAGTTGAGCCAAATCATATCTTTCCTCCTTTAATTTGTTTGCCAAAGATTCCCTCACACAGTCTCAAAAGTCACCAACACAATCACTATTTTATATGCACACAAGAAAGAAGACAAAGAAGACAAAAGATAAATGGAAAATGACTTATTGATTAACTTATCCTACTCAAAGCATACATTGTGGTGAATGTGTGGATAATAGTGAGACAGAGGGACAAGGTCTCTGTTGTTACACAGCCGCCACTTAGGGAGTTTTGGGTTGTGTTTATGCTGTTACTAATTTGTTTCATGGCCTCAAATAAATCACACAAAATCCAGGCCTCCACGTCTTCATATTTTAAATAGACATTAGACCTCTCATTCCTATGCATTTTAGTCATAAAGACTTGATCTGAATAAGAGAAAGGAAGGTGTTTATCATGTGTCAGAGGCCCTGTGACTCAGAGTGGGTGTCAACGATAAGTGGAGTAGTGTGAACATCTATAAAAGAGAAACTAGCTTAAACTGCCATGCCTGAACCAGGGTGAAGAGTCATTCATGTGCTGAGGACGAGTAAGCTAATACGGAAGGTCAGTGTCAATTAGCGGAGACAATCTCAAGAGGCTGGATTATACGGGTCATATTCCTACATGGTACGGCAGTCAAAATTCTGAGTGACCTAGCAAGGCACAATTTGCACCTTCCACACAGAAGGTGGTCACCGAGGCTTTGATAGTGAGATGAACTGACATCATCCAAAGGAACTGGTCAGGATATGCTAACGTCGTTCTGCTCCTTCTGTTGTAATTTAGGAGGTCACCTGGGGAAGAGGTGCTTTCTCAGTCTACGTGACAGAGCAGGCATAGGTGTGGATGTGACCAAAGTCACTCTCCCCGTTTCCTAGGAAACAGAATGTTAATGAACAACTTCCCCCTCAGTTTAAGTTTTGATATAAAAGCTGTTTGGAGGATAAATGCAGGTGATTTTCAGGATGTGAACTCAGGATTTTATGAAGGATCATTAAAAACTTTATCTCCTGATAAAGTCATGAGAGTTGTGTTTTCATTCCCACACCTCTACTCTGGTACAAGAAATAATTTAGGTCTGGGCTGGTCCCCTCCACCCCCGACAACAATTGCTGTGGGCCACTAAGCTTGGCAAGTCAGAGGTAGAAAAGGAAGAATAATAGGACACCGTTTGTAGACCAAGGCTCCCTTCACAGGTGATGACTCAGCAGGCAAGTTGGAGGCTGAATGAGAAAGACGTCTGCAGTGTGGAGGATTTGGCGAGGGCATGTGTAAGGAGCAAGGGCACCCACACACGGATGTGGGCGGCAGAAACAAGAGTAGTTGCATGTAGAATAATAGGTCAAACAGGCAAGCATATAAACAATGAAGCCAACTACTCCTTAGGGTTGTGTAGGTTTTATTAACTTCCTGAGTTGTGGAGGTTTTGTTGTCTTCCTGGGTTGCATAGGTTTTGTTAACCTCCTGAGTTTTGTGTCTCTCCTGACTTCAGGAGGTAACGTTGAGATAAAATAACTGTAAAGCACCGTCTATCCTATTGTTTGTAGCTCTCTGGAGAACTAATACCAGGAATACTTTGCAATAAATATCAAGCATTTGGAAAGACAAGAGGCCCATGAACCCAGAAAGCTTAAAAAGCGTATGGAAATCAAAGACACTGGAGGAATCTATGATTTAGACAGAGAGCAACTGTGTTAGTTTGCTTTCTGTTGCGGTGATAAGACAGAACATGACCATGACCAAGACTTAGCACTGGAGAAATGAGCTTTATTTTGACTTACAGTTTCAGAGGGATGAGAATCCATTGTGGTGGAGCAGAGGCATGGCAGCAAGCCACAGGCTCAGACGCAGAGCAGTTATAGGAAGCTGAGAGCACACATCTTCAAATGTCAGCCCAAAGCAAACAGCCAACAGATACTGGGGCAAGACTATACATGCCCACAGTCTGGCCCCAATGTATTTCTCCCAGCAAGGCTCTCTCAAAGGCTTCACAACTTCCTCACGACCAGCTGGGTACCATGCTTTCAATTATGGGAGCCTACAAAGGGCATCTCTCATTTAAACCACCACCGCTGCTATATTAAAGGCACCAAAAAGCATGCAGACATCACTGATCAACAGATGATTTTCACTACAAGTGTGAACACTACCTCTCTGGGGGCTGTTTTAATAAGAGCAGGACAGAGTGAGGAAACACATCAACTTGCTGGAACCGTAAGGCAGTATAAATGTATAACCAAACCAAGCTTCCATAAAGTTTTGCATGAAAGATGATGCATTTCATGGTTGGTGATAAATCTGGGGGATGATATCTTTATTCTTGATATTTACTGAATGCCCTCAATATATTATTTCTCAGATCAAATGTACACTTGTCTTTTGACATCTAAATCATTAAGTTCAAAACTAATGTTAAAGCAATGAGAATCTATCAGCTTTCTAAGCATGCTTTAATGAAATACCACAAGTTGAGTATCTTAAAGGACAGAGATTATTGTCTCAAAGCACTTGAGACAAGAAACTGAAGATCTTGGTGCTGGACAAATCACATTCCTTTGGAAGATGCTAGGCAGAGATCTATCTGGTCCTTGTCTGTCTCCAAGTTTCTGGTGTTTGCTGTCAATTGTTGCTGGTTTTTTTTTTTTACTTTTGACTTGCAGGTACATTATACTGAAATTGATTTTTATGATCACATGATCTTCTCAATCTCCCTTAATTTTCCCTTTCTATAAGGACCTTTGTCATATTGAGCTAAAGGTTACTTTCTCCAGTGACTGTAAGTTCCACCATATCTAAAATAAAGTGACACTCTGAGGTATGTGGGTGGAGGCTAGGTCTTCAAAATAGGAAGTAGAGGAAGTTGGGAGACAATTGGATCTATAACAGTGGATTTCTGTATTAAAAATTAATATATAAGAGTTTTAAAATTAGTCTAGATCTTACCTCTATATTTAAGCAATATTTTTATTTAACCCTTGAGAACTTCATATAAGTATTTTAATCATGTCATTCTCTAGTCCCCTTCTCCAGCTCCTCCTAGAATCCCCAGCTTGTCTCCCACCAACTCCATGCCCCTTTCTAAACCAAACGTGGCAGATTAGTGCTGTGCATATGCTCATGGGTATGGGGCCATTCAATGGAGCATGGGCAACCTACCCTGGGCCATACTTGAAGAAAAGGTACTGTCTTTGCTCCTTGAAGCCACTGACTGTCAACAGCTATTCAGCTAGGAGTGGGGCCTGGTGTGCCCATCTCCAAAATCCATACTGGAATGTTTCTCTGATTTGACGTATGCTGGTCTTAGGTAGGCAGTCACAGGACTGTGAGCTCAAGAGTGTAATGGTCCTGCCTCATCTAAAGTGACCATAGTCTTCCTTGGCCTCCGATTCCTTCACGCTATCTCACAGCGCTTCTGCCACATACTCTAGGGGATGAGGAGGGGGGCACAGTGAGGTGATACAGATGTCCGTTTAGGACTGAGTATTCTGTAGTCACCTTTTCTTGAGACTTTGTATTAACTGCCTCTCCCCGCAAAAAGAAGGCTTTCGGATGAAGGCCAAGAGCTGCATTAATCCATGGGCATTTAAATAGGATGGGGTTTATACTGTCACTTAGAAAAATGATAGCAGTAGGACCTTGCTGCGGGAGCTCCGTCCGCTTCTTCAGCCAATCGCCGCTGAGTTACCAGCCCATTGGGGCATGGTCTCTCTCTCTTTAAAAAAAGCAGCAGGTCCTCCACTCCCTCTCTGGCTTCCGGCTCCGCTTCCTGCTCCTAGACTCCTTTCCTGTTCGCGCGGAGGGGCTGTTGTCTGCGACGGTAATCTGTAAGTTTTTCCCCCTTTGAATAAATAACCATTCTATTAACCATAATTCCAAACTGGTGTGGGATTGTCTGTGACTTACACCTTCAGGACCTCCCTTAGGTTGTAGGACCTCCCGACTACAGGCTCTTGGTCTGGTTTATAGTATAACACATGAATTATGTCATGCTTGAAATGGGCCCATAATTCAATCATAAAAGCAGTTAACCCCATAACATTAATGCTGCCATCGCACTAATGGCATATTCCATCAGGCTGGCTGTTAGTGTAGTTTACAGGAGCAGACTTGGGTCAGATTCTTAAGGACTTTTCTCCCTCATCAGCTTGCTAGCACCTTCTGGTGCCATGAAAGCTAGCCAGCATGGAGGAAACTTCCAGTTCATTACTAGCTTGAAACGTCCGTGTCCTGTCACAAAAACATCTTCAGCAACAGACCTGTGGGCCACCAAGAGTAACAGCAACAGCGGGTGTTGTTTCAGTGAACTGGCTTATTTGGGTTTAGGGAGGATCTTCCGTTTATAAGCGTTTTCCCACATTCCACCACTAGAGGGGAGCATCATTACTTTTGTCTTTTCCTCTGGTAATCCTATTCTGTAGCACCTTTCAGGCCTCATCCGTTTACCCGTTATGTAAACCCATCAGAACATCAGATGTGCAATAAATTAAAGTAATTTCTTGCACTTGAGTGTAAATTGATTTTTATAATTCTTTCATAAATCCCTGACTTTGAAGGGGTGGGAAGTGGAAAAGCGTGCGGTGGAAAGACGGATGTTTCCCAAGCACCGCTGTCCTTACCATCTCTCTCCCGAACCTCTGGTTCAAACGCCAGAGAAGTCAAAGCTAGCTGGTGGCCTTCCTTTTGAATAGGATTCAGTGGAACAAGTTCCCCTAAGAAGTAGCAGGTCTTTGAGCCTATTATTCGTGATCCTAGAGAAGCTAAATAAGAAGGTGAACCTGTTGAAAATCATGTAGCTATCTGCCTGGAGATTGGAAATAGACAAGAGTTCCAGGTAACCTCGGGTGCATGGGGGGGGGTGGGAGGGTTGTTGGAAGGGGAGAGGGTTAGAGAGAAGGGAGTAGTGGAGGAATGGGGAAAGCTAGGTGGACTGGGATGGGGGGAGGGAGGAAGGATGGATATGAGATTAGGGAAGAATATATCTCAACTAAGGGAGTCATTTTAGGGTTTACAGGAGACTTGATTATAAATGGGATCCCAGGTCCAAGGAGAGATCCCCAGACTGTTCTCTAGACAGAGGAGAAGGTGCCTGAACTGGCCTTGGCCTATAACCATACTGATGAAGATTTTGCTTATCACCATAGATCCTTCATCTGACGATGGATGGCGATACAGATGGAGACCCACATTGGAGCACCGGACTGAGCCCCCCATGGTCCAAATGAGGGGCAGAAAAAGGAAGAACATGAAAAAAACTCAGGACCGCGAGGGGTGCGATCACCCACTGATACAAGGGGACTGATCTAATGAGAGTTCACCAAGGCCAGTTGGACTGGGACTGAACGAGCATGTGATCCAACCAGATTTTCTGAATGTGGCCAGATCTCTGAATGTGGCTGGTCCGGAGCCTTCCTGAAAAGCCACTGACAATGACACTGGGACTTGTTTCCTCTGCATATGCTGGATTTTTGGGATCCAGTCTGTTCGGATACTCACCTTCAGGGACCTGGAAGGAGTGGGGAGGAACTTGAACGTCCCACAGGGCTGGAAGCCCTGACTGCTCTTAGGGATGAAGAGGGAGGAGGAGGGGGAGGAGGGAGTGGGAAGGTGTTGGGAGGAGGGGCGGAAATGAAAACTTTCATAATTTAATAAACTTTTAAAAAAAAAGAAAAAAAAGAGAAAAAAAGAAGTAGCAGCCATCATAATTCACTAGGATCCTTGGAAGTGGAAGAGCGCCCCCTTCTGATGTCAGAAGATGTTTCC